>NC_056069.1:68019709-68382209 GCF_016772045.2 Ovis aries
AGGAAGCAAAGAGGAACAGTTTAGGGAATCGGGGAGATCTTTCTAAACAGGGTATTTGGGAAATAGAAAAGAATTGATTATAAAAGTAGAAAAAATGTACAGTATAACAGACAGTGAAGCAAAACAGCAAAAACAGCTTAAGTGAGAGAAAACAGAGACCACCTTTTACGTTTAGAGAGACAAGGACTTTCCGAGTTGATAACTGTTGGGAGAAATGAGAACAGACTGTCAGTGTGACCCCAGGAAAGGGTGAGCTGGGGCCCCCGCCTGGCTCATCTGTCAACACTGAAAATATATCATTTGATTCCAGGATTTTAACCCTTTGGAATTCTTGCTTAATTCATTTTTAGTTGAAGGGTAATTATTTATAATATTGCAGTAGTTTCTGCCATGCATCACCATGAATCAGCCACAGGCATGCATATGTCCCCTCGCTCTAGAACCTCCTTCCCACCTCCCACTCCATCCGACCCCTCTTAGGTTATTGCAGAGCATGGGGTTTGAGCTTGTGTGATACAAGCAAATTCCCACCAGCTATCTATTTTACATATGGATTGCATATGTTTCAATGCTATTCTCTCTATTCTTCCCTAGAGCTTATCATACAGAGTGAAGTAAGTCAGAAAAACAAAAACAGCTACCCTATATTGCCAAATGCTTCTAGCAGGCACTTCCCCAGTACTGATACATATTTGTGAATATATAATATAGTCACTGTATATAATCATTTAAAAGTACAGACAAAACAAATTAATAACAAAAATAAATAATGCTTATCAATTAGTTCAGAGTGATTTTTAAGGTACATTTTTTGTATTTGGAGAGTATATAACCACTTTAAAGGGCCAGTTAATTATGTCCTGATGATAATCTTAAGTAAACAGCTTTGTGTGGGCTCCTAAGACTATGGGCAACATTTCCCATATTACACCTTATTTATCACAGACATCCTGGAAGGTTAGTATCACTCTGCTCTTCCTCCAATGGACAAGGAAATACAGAGTCTGGCTGATTAAATAACATATTCAAGGTAACCTGGGAAAGTATAAGGATTTGAACAAAATCAGAGTAAGTTCAAAACCTGTAAGGTTTAGGCTTATAATGTAGGGTTCCCAGAAGCTGTTAATTTTTTTTTAAGTGTATGCTGCTACTGCTGCTGCTGCTCAGTCGTATCAGTCGTGTCCGACTCTGTGTGACCCCATAGACGGCAGCCCACCAGGCTCCTCCATCCTTGGGATTCTCCAGACAAGAACACTGGAGTGGGTTGCCATTTCCTTCTCCAATGCATGAAAGTGAAAAGCGAAAGTGAAGTCGCCCAGTCGTGTCCGACTCTCTGAGTCCTCATGGACTGTAGCCCACCAGGCTCCTCCGTCCATGGGATGCTCCAAGCAAGAGTACTAGAGTGCGGTGCCATTGCCTTCTCCTTAAAAGTGTATAACAAAGTATATAGTGTGATTCCAAATGTGTTCATTTTTTAAAAGTGTGCATCTCCACTTAAAGTATTTTCCTAGAAGGGCTAATGACAAATTGCCGAAGCTGGTTATATTCAGGGAGAGGAAGTCAAGGAGGAGGGATGTAAGGAGAGAATTCCACGTCCATGTTTACATCTTTAGGCACTACTCAAGTTTGTAAACTCTGTGCGCACCTTACCTTAAAAATATCAACGGCATTGCTGGGTTGTAGGATGACAGATGAGCTTTCAAAATACTTGTGTTTTTAAAATACCTTTATAATTTTAGAATACAGTTAACTATTCCTACAGAACTATTAAGGTATTGCTTAGCATTCTCCAATATAGTGTTATAAGACTGCTGATATTTTCCTAATTATTTTCTTAATTCAGCACGTGATTAGCACTTTCTAGGTACTCAGAGACACGGGTGCTCGGGTGCCTGTTCTCAGTGAACCTCTGGTTTAGGACCTGAGGCTGACCCTCATCTAGGGGGACCCAGTGCCCATCACCGCCCACCAAACTCAGTTCTGTGGGTGCTGAGCTGTCCTGCATGGGTCTGAGTGTTTGCACAGGGTGGGATGACAGGCATGGAGAAGCCCTTCTCAGGTCGCGGGAAAGTGTCAAATGCAGCTCTCATGGACAGGAGGGTGGGGTGGACACAGAAGAGAGGGGAGACCAGGTTTATCGCGCATTCAGAGGTGAAGCCCTGGCCCCAGTGCTCCTGCAGGTGGGGAAGGCGGAGACCAGATCGTGCGCGTGTGCTTAGTTGCTCAGTCGTGTCCGACTTTGTGACCCCGTGGACTGTAGCCTGCCAGGCTCCTCTGTCCATGGAATTCTCCAGGCAAGAGTACTGGAGCAGGCTGCCATTTCCTCCCCAGGGGAAGAGAAGGTTAACAGCAGTAATTGATCAGTGAAGCCATCAGCACCTTGGGGGGTAGACCTCCCAGGGCAGAAATGCCAGCCTGCAAGGAAAGGTGAAGTCCTTGGAATGTATGCTGCGGATCCAGGTGGTGGAGGAGGAGGGCTGGGGAGGCTGTCACTGGTGCTCTCCGTGGATGCCCGGGAAACCTTTTTGGCTAAGCACTCTACCAACTAAACTAGAACAGACAGTACTTTAACATCTGCAGTGCTATCAAGGAAAAGTCAAGTGTGGGATTAAATCCAAGCTGGAGCCAGGTGGGTTTCATCCTGTTGGCAATTAAACTAACTCAGGAGTGGCAGGAGCAACAGTTATGGGTGTGTTCAGCCTTGTGAGATGACATACCCAGGGGTTTCCACACTTGCAACTAGTCGAAGTGTTACATTAAAAAATAGTAATTTTTTTTCCTTAAAAAAACCCTTTTCCAATATGCAAATAATATCTTACTCTTCAAATCACCCTGAAAATATGAACGGCTCCTGTGGGTTCTCTAGAGTCAATGACTTCCAGCATCTCTGATTCGAGCCCAGATGGACTTACAGAGAACAGAGAGATGAGTCTGATACCCATTATTCGATTCTAACATTATGATCTTTGTGCCTTTGGATGAGTTACTCATTCCCTCTGTGCTGTTTTGTCCTCTAGGGAGTGGCTACAAAGACAGCCATCTGCCATGAGTTTGTAAGACTTAACACTAATATGTACTTAAATACATAACTGAACGCTCAGTTGTGTCTGGCTCTTTGCGACCCCATGGACTATACAGTACATGAAATTCTCCAGACCAGAATACTGGAGTGGGTAGCCTTTCCCTTCTCCATGGGATCTTCCCAACTCAGGGATCGAAACCCAGGTCTCCTGCATTGCAGGCAGATTCTTTACCAGCTGAGCCACAAGGGAAACACATTTAAAATACATGACCTCCAGTAAATAAGCAAAAAAAAAAAAAAAAAAAAGATTTGCTGCATAAATGAAACAAAGAATGCAGATACCATGCTTCAGCCTGAAGATCTATGATTCCCTTTGGATAACGCAGGGGGTTTCCAGCAGATGGTTCACTCTACAGTACAAGATGCCTCTGAAGCCTGTGTGTGGGTGTATCCCAACACTATCATCACCCCAAACACACCTTGGCTCCTGGCTTGTTGCACCGGCCTTTCTGGCTTACTCCCCTAAAACACTTGGGTTTTGTGACCGCTGTTCCAGATTCAAACCCATCTCCTTTTTCCCCTGGGTTCATTCTGGGTGGCCCAGAGGACCGGACTGTCAGGCAAGAGTGACCTCCACCCCTGCACCCGAAGGACTTCTGAATGTTCACTAACGTGTTTATGCTGGTTTCATTTATAATTCAGTCTGAGACACAGTATTCTGTGTTTAAGTAACCCCCACGTTCATTAAATATGTAGAATAAAATAACTGATAACACTGACATTTTGATATTCCTCGACAATCAATACACAACGAAAAATACAAGAGGAGAAGTGACTCCACTGTCTTGCTGCATTATTAGTTTGCAAGCTTATTTAAATGATTACATAAATTGTGGAAGATTAATCTTTTCTTCTTATCAAAGCTTTTCTTCACTGAATCAAGAATATTTACTTGGAGGCTCATAAAATGTCTGGCATACACCTGCCCACAGACACCACTGGGAGGTCAGCTGGGTGAATTATTAACCGGGCTGCAGAAAAGGCCAGCATCCCCCAGACATCACAGGGGAGCTCTCCAGATGCCTGCATCTCTCGTCGCCAGCTCTGTAAATCATTTGACACTGGGAAACTCAACACTAGCATTGCATTTATAAGAAGAGGAAGAGCAAGTGCCTTGTCAGTGATGAGAATGGGCAGCTCCTCAGACTCACAGACACAAACAAGAAAGTCGTGGGTTATCTACAACAAAGTAGACAACCAGTGACTGGGAGGGGCGATATAAGGGTAGAGGGTTAAGAGGTACAAGTGTTATAAAATAAGCTACGAGGATATACTGTACAACGTGGGGAATACATCCAATAATCTATAATAACTATAAACAGAGTATAACCTTTAAAAATTGTGAATCACTATACTGAACACTTATATTGCATAGCAACTATATTCAATGACAAGAAAATTTAAAAAAAAGAAAAATGCTGCTTCTGAGCAACGTGAGTAAAGAAACAACCATTGAAGCTTGAAAGTAGGATGTTTACTGTGTTATATTTGTTGCTATTCGCCCTTAAAGGTTGATAGACTTTTATTTAAGTGTGTTTCCCAGGTAGCTCAAATGGTAAGAATCTGCCTGCAATGCAGAGACCTAGGTCCGATCCCTGGGTTGGGAAGATCCCCTGGAGGAGGGAATGGCAACCCACTCCAGTATTCCTGCCTGTGGAATTCCATGGACAGAGGAGCCTGGCGAGCTACAGTCCATGGGTTGCAGAGAGTCAGACACGATTGAGTGACACACACACACACACACACACACACACACACACAGACACACACACACTGACTTTTATTAGTGTATATCTATTTAGAAAAGTCCTCTGTAAAAGTTGTGTGAGTCAAAAAACAAAGTGTAAATTAGGAAGTGGTGAGCCTGGCGGGGCATGCACGTGGTGTACGGGAATCCCCACTGGACTGGGGCCAGGCTGGTCTAGGGCGACAAGAGCTCGAGAGCTGGGTATCGGTCAACACAGGGGAAAAGTGATCTAGCTCATTAGAAGAAACACGCATTTCAGTTCCAAGTCATTTCACTTTTTACTCAGCTTCTTTGCCATTTCTCCCAAATGTGGTTTGTCTGGGGACTATTCTGCTCATTCTAGTCTTCTTGGTGACGTTTCTAAAGCACAAGACAAATGCCGCCTTTATGGGTCTTTCACACTTACTCTGTCTCGGGCACCATCTGTGTGGCTGCTACTGCCCTAGCTGTTTTGCTTTATTCATTACCTTACCCTAACAGCAAACATACGAAGTGAGAGTCACAGTCCCCACTTAAAGGAATGGGACACTAAATGCAGACATTTGCCCAAGACTGAAAAGCTAGGAAGTGGGGTAGCTGAGGGTAAAATTGAGTCTGAGTAACTCAGATTTCAGAGAAGGCTATGGTAGCCCACTCCAGTACTCTTGCCTGGAAAATCCCACGGATGGAGGAGACTGGTAGGCTCCATGGGGTGGCTAAGAGTCGGACACAATTGAGCGACTTCACTTTCACTTTTCACTTTCATGCACTGGAGGAGGAAATGGCAACCCACTCCAGTGTTCTTGCCTGGAGAATCCCAGGAATGGCGGAGCCTGGTGGGCTGCTGTCTACGGGGTCATGTAGAGTCAGACACGACTGAAGTGACTTAGTAGCAGCAACAGCAACTCAGATTTACATGCCACTGTTAGCATACCATGTTACTTCTCTACCACCGTGTACCCTGGAGAGTAATACCAATGGTTGTGGTCACTGAGAGTGAACTTGACTTAGTTGTAAATGTATATTGCAAACACTAGACCTAAAAAAATTTTTTTAAAGTATAACTGATATGCTAAAGAAGGACATAAAATATGATTATAAAAATGCTAAATTAAAATCACAAATAGAAGAAAAACAGTTGAAGGCAAAACATGAATAATGAACAACGTCAATGGTAGAAAACTGTAACATATATAGTAGACATTTTCAGTTACAGCCACTTTGACTGTCAATGGTTCAATGTACCAGTTAAAATACAGAGATTGTCACAGGTCAGAAAACATGATCCAACTATGTGCTGTCTACAAGAAACCCATTTAAAATATAAAGACACTTATAAATTAACAGTAAATAGATGCAAAAAGATACCTTGATAACACTAATCAAAAAAAGCAAGAGAACTATATGAATTTCAGAAAGAGCAGACTTCAATGGAAGAAAAGTTATTAGAGACTAAGAGGGAAATTAAATAGTGATAAAGGAGTCAGCACTCTAAGAAGATGCAACGGTTCTTAATACATATGTACTTAACAACTTAACTACATGGAGCCAAGCCTGATAGAACTGAAAGGAGGAACAGGTGAATGCACTATGGTGGTTGGAGACTTCTTTGCTCCTCTTTCAGAAATGGACAGGTTCAGCGGCAGAAAATCATTAAGGACACAGAGGACTCAACAGCTGGATATGAATGACATCTACAGGTAGGCAGCTGTCAGGCTTCCCTGGTGGCACAGCGACAAAGAATTCACCTGCAATGCAAGAGGTGAGGGTTTAATCGATCCCTGGGTCGGGAAGATCCCCTGGAGAAAGAAATGGCAACCCATCCCGGTATTCTTGCCTGAGAAATCTCACGGATGGAGGAGCCTGGGGGACTACAGTCCATGGGGTTGCAAAGAGTCAGACATAACTTACCAACTAAACAACAACATAGATTATTTCATCCAACAACATCAGAATACACTTATTTCTCAAGCTCATTTAAGACATTCATCCACATAGACCACATTTTGGGCCTTAAAACACACTGCAACAAATTTAAAAGAATGGGAATTATACAATGTCTACTCTCAAACCACAAGAGAATTACATTAGAAATCAATACAAAAAAGGAACTGGAAGATTCCTAAATAAGTAGAAATTAGACTACACACTTCTGAATAACACATGGATCACAAAGAAATTCAAGAGAAATTTAAAAATATTTTGGACTAAATTGAAATGAAAACCCAATTTATCAAAATTTGTGGGTTGCAATGAAATGCTGAAAGGGTAATTTATGATACTGAATGCAGACATTAGAAAAGAAGGAAATTCTAAAATCAATAATTTAGGTTTCTGGCACAGGAAACTGGAAAAAGAAGAGTGAATTAAATGCAGTGTAAGAAGAAGAAGAAAAGAAATCATAAGAATTAGAGCACAAATCAATAAAGTAGAAAACAGGAAATCAATAGAGGTAGATCAAAGAAGCCACGAGCAGATTCTTTAAACTTGCAAGATGTTCTCAGGCTGCACTTAGAGAAATTTGAAGTTCTAAATGCTTTCCTTTAAAAAAAATAAAGAAAATAAACCAACCAAGTATTAACTCAAAAGGTTTTTAAAACTGCAATGAATGGCTACCTAGAAACCAGAAAACACATATTAAAAATAAATTCAGAATAAATGAATCAGTAACTACTAAAAGAATGTGGTTATTAAATTGAAAAAGCCTAATAAAGTCAAGATCTGGTTTTTGGATCAAAACGGGTATACCTCATGAAAAACAATGAATATGAAAAAAGTTAAGAACATAGATAAACCTAATAGGCCATGGCAGTTATTTGTAAAGGCAGATCAAATCTCTCTTGGAGCTTAAATGTTATTTTTCATTAGCAAATTCTGGGGTTCAGCTTTCAATTTTATGACCTCTTTCAGGTCAATCTATTACAAGGATTTTAATCTCTGCTAGAGGAAAACTTCTAGATAGGTGCTCTTCCAAATGGTGGCCACTAATTTTAATTAACATTGAAGAAAATTAAAAATTCACTTCTCCAGCTGCTCAACAGTCAATTTTGAACAAATTAATATCAATTCAAGTTTAAAAGGCAGTCTTGCCATTGCTCAATAGTCACATGTGACTAGCTGCTCCCATACTGGACATCACAGATAATAATATTATGGCACAAAATTTTATGGAAGAACACTGTTCCAGAACAACTGGTAATTAACAAATCTTTGGGGGCTTACTTCTTAAGACTGGTCTCCTAATTCATGAGAGTTGGCTACATTGCTCGTCTGTAATAAGTAGTACATATCACATAATTAGGAACATTCTTATAAATCACATCCACTAGCATCTTTATAAGAGTTTGCCAGCTACAAATCAGAACATGTCCTAGACTGATGCTTAGTAAGACTGCCTTTGGTGACACGAAAGTATCTGAACTAAAAACAGCTCAAACTTAAACTCTCAGATCCTGTGTTTCTCTGTATATTCCCAAGACACAAAAAGAAATGTCTATGCAAATAGTCTTTTAGTCAAGGCAATGGATACATTGCTGCTACCTAATGTAATAAAAATACCATGGATTAAACACTCCAACAGATTCATTTACAGAGCTGTGCAACATTGAGACATGAATTTGATCCTGTAGTGGAGGAAATTCACAAGTCCTCTCATCCAAGAAATGTGCAATATTGTATATTCATTAATTCATTCATTTAATGCACTCATTTAATTAATTCATTCAATTAATTGTATATTATGAGCTGGGCACTCTCTTGTCTTAAAGAGACGGGAATACCAGACTAGTTTACCTGCCTCCTGAGAAACCTATATGCAGGTCAAGAAGCAACAGTTAGACCCAGACATGGAAAAACAGACTGGTTCCAAATTGGGAAAGGAGTACGTCAAGGCTGTATATTGTCACTCTGCTTATTTAACTTATATGCAGAGTACATCACGTGACGTGCTGGACAGGATGAAGCACAAACTGGAATCAACATTGCAGGGAGAAATATCAATAACCTCAGATATGCAGATGACACCACCCTTATGGCAGGAAGCAAAGAGGAACTAAAGAGCCTCTTGATGAAAGTGAAAGAGGAGAGTGAAAAGGAAAAAGCTGGCTTAAAACTCAACATTCAAAAAATTAAGATCATGGCATCTGGTCTTATCACTTCACGGCAAATAGATGGGGAAACAGTGGAAACAGTGACAGATTTTATATTTTGGGGCTCCAAAATCACTGGAGATGGTGATTGCAGCCATGAAATTAAAAGACGCTTGCTCCTTGAAAGAAAAGTTATGACAAACCTAGACAGCATATTAAAAAGTAGAGACGTTACTTTGCCTACAAAGGTCTGTGTAGTCAAAGCTATGGTTTTTCCAGTGGTCATGTATGGATGTGAGAGTTGGACCATAAAGAAGGCTGAGTGCCAAAGAATTGATGCTTTTGAACTATGGTGTTGGAGAAGAAGACTCTTGAGAGTCCCTTGGATTGCAAGGAGATCCAACCTGTCCATCCTAAAGGAAATCAGTCTTGACTATTCATTGGAAGGACTGAAGCTCCAATCCTTTGGCCACCTGATGTGAAGAGCCTACTCACTGGAAAAGACTCTGATGCTGGGAAAGACTGAGGGTGGGAGGAGAGGGGATGACAGAGGATGAGATGGTTGGATGGCATCACTGACTCAATGGACATGAATTTGAGCAAACTCTGGGAGATAGTGAAGGACAGGGAAGCCTGGTGTGCTGCAGTTCATGGAGTCGCAGACAGTTGGGCGCAACTGAGCAACTGAACAGCAATGACGATGTATACACATCATTACATCTATCTGTGTATGGGTGTGTGCATACTCAGTGTCTGACTCTGTGCAACCCTATGGCCTGTAGCCTACCAGTCTTCTCTATCCACAGAATTCTCCAGGCAAGAATACTGGATTGGGTTGCCATTTCCTTTTCCAGGGGACCTTCCTGACCCAGGGATCAAGCCTGTGTCTCCTGCATTGTCAGCTGGATTCTTTACCAGTGAGCCACTTGGGGAGCCCACACATGTCTTTATACATTTATCCAAATCCAGAGAACGTATATCACCAAGAGTGAACCGTAACATAAACCATGTACTTTGGTGATTATAAGATGTCGTTCTGACAAATGTACCACCTGGTGAGGGATGTTGACAATGGGGGTGGGCAGTGCGTGTGTATCAGCAGGGTGTGTGTGGGAATTCTGTGGACTTCATTTTGCTGTGTCCTGCTAAAATTGCTCTGAAAATAAACACTGTTAGAACATAACTCAGAGGGAAGAAGAACACCAGGAGTGTAGGAGAAGGGGTTTCAGTCTTAGGGTAGCCAGGAAGGCCTCATTGAGAAGGTGCATTTCAGCCAAGCCCTGATGGGCAAGGAGTCGTGAGGGTTCCAGGGGGAAGGCTGCAGGCCTGGCAAGGGAGACAGCCACTCCAGCGGGCCTGTGGCCCAATGCCGCATCAGCAGACGCTATGTTCGTTGCAAAACATCTACATGTGATAGACTCACCAACGAACAATGTTAACAATCATTCAACACATACGGACACCTTATCTTTGACAAAGGAGGCAAGAATATACAATGGAGTAAAGACAATCTCTTTAACAAGTGGTGCTGGGAAAACTGGTCAACCACTTGTAAAAGAATGAAACTAGATCACTTTCTAACACCGCACACAAAAATAAACTCAAAATGGATTAAAGATCTAAATGTAAGACCAGAAACTATAAAACTCCTAGAGGAGAACATAGGCAAAACACTCTCAGACATAAATCACAGCAGGATCCTCTATGACCCACCTCCCAGAATTCTGGAAATAAAAGCAAAAATAAACAAATGGGATCTAATTAAAATTAAAAGCTTCTGCACAACAAAGGAAAATATAAGCAAGGTGAAAAGACAGCCTTCGGAATGGGAGAAAATAATAGCAAATGAAGCAACTGACAAACAACTAATCTCAAAAATATACAAGCAACTTATGCAGCTCAATTCCAGAAAAATAAACGACCCAATCAAAAAATGGGCCAAAGAACTAAATAGACATTTCTCCAAAGAAGACATACGGATGGCTAACAAACACATGAAAAGATGCTCAACATCACTCATTATTAGAGAAATGCAAATCAAAACCACAATGAGGTACCACTTCACACCAGTCAGAATGGCTGCGATCCAAAAATCTGCAAGCAATAAATGCTGGAGAGGGTGTGGAGAAAAGGGAACCCTCCTACACTGTGGGTGGGAATGCAAACTAGTACAGCCACTATGGAGAACAGTGTGGAGATTCCTTAAAAAATTGCAAATAGAACTACCTTATGACCCAGCAATCCCACTGCTGGGCATACACACCAAGGAAACCAGAATGGAAAGAGACACATGTACCCCAATGTTCATCGCAGCACTGTTTATAATAGCCAGGACATGGAAACAACCTAGATGTCCATCAGCAGATGAATGGATAAGAAAGCTGCGGTACATATACACAATGGAGTATTACTCAGCCGTTAAAAATAATTCATTTGAATCAGTTCTGATGAGATGGATGAAACTGGAGCCGATTATACAGAGTGAAGTAAGCCAGAAAGAAAAATACCAATACAGTATACTAACACATATATATGGAATTTAGGAAGATGGCAATGACGATCCTGTATGCAAGACAGGAAAAAAGACACAGATGTGTATAATGGACTTTTGGACTCAGAGGGAGAGGGAGAGGGTGGGATGATTTGGGAGAATGGCATTCTAACATGTATACTATCATGTAAGAATTGAATCGCCAGTCTATGTCTGACGCAGGATACAGCATGCTTGGGGCTGGTGCATGGGGATGACCCAGAGAGATGTTATGGGGAGGGAGGTGGGAGGGGGGTTCATGTTTGGGAACGCATGTAAGAATTAAAGATTTTAAAATTTAAAAAATAAAAAACTAAAAAAAAAAAGTAAATAAACAGAATAAAAAAAAAAAACACAATCATTCAGCAGGGCCTTGCTTGGATTGCACAGGCTTTTGAGGAGGCCTCTTGTGGCCCATCAGAAAGAGGGGACACATAAAGATCCTTCTGGCATGTCCACCTCCAGCTTCTCCTGTAGAGGGCTACGCTTACCGTCTGCCGCTTCCACTCTTGCCCTCCTTCTGAGGTTTCCTCTGCTCGTTTGGAGGAAAGAAGAAGCATCAACCAGATCACTGACTACATACAACCTTGCAGTCGCATCTTCTGATTAGAGAGCACAGTCATGGAGCCTCCCCTGCTCCAGCCTGTGTTGATTTCCTTCCAGGCAATGCTCCTGCCACCTGCCCTGGGCTCAGGACCCTCTGCTGCGCCTGCTATCCTGCAGTCTCAGCAGCACCTGGGCACCCTCTGGCCTAAGAATCTGGGTGCCCACTTGTCCTGCTTCCTACGTACACCTGCACAGACCTCCACCAGCCTGGCTCTTCCTCCCCTCTCAGTCTGGAGTGACAGGGGGAGGTGTGGGGCCTTGCTGGTTCTGGTGTCACTCTTAAGGGCAGAGCAGATGTTAAACCCAGCCTTGTGATATGTGCTGCACTGATTCAATGGCCAGCGGTCACCACTGAGGTCCAAGCTCAGGTTCAAGTCCTGACTCCACCTCTCTTCCCAGGGCAAGCATGTGTATGTGCCTGTGTTTACTTGTGTGTGTCCTGAGTGTTCTAGTGTGAGCTGCTCAATCATGTCTGACTGTTTGCAACCTCATGAACTGTAGTCCAGCAGGCTCCTCAGTCCATAGAATTCTCCAGGCAAGAATACTGGAGTGGGTATCCATTCCCCTCTCTTAAGGGATCTTCCCAACCCAGGAATCAAACCGAGGCTTCCTGCATTGGCAGGTGGATTCTTTACCAGCTGAGCCTCCTGAGACCTAGTTCCTATCTTTGCAAATACAGGACAATATCTACAGCTATTTCCCAAACTGACTGTGCAGATTAAATTTATATACTTCAGAGGTGGCCAGGCTTCCCTTGTGGCTCAGCTGGTAAAGAATCCAGCTGCAAAGGGGGAGACCTGGGTTTGATTCCTGGGTTGGGAAGATCCCCTGGAGAAGGAAAAGGCTACCCACTCCAGTATCCTGGCCTGGAGAATTCCGTGGGCTGTTTAGTCCATGGAGTCACAAAGAGCTGGACACGACTGAGTGACTTTCACTTCACTTCACTTCAAAGGTGGTCAAAAAACAGTACTTTAATGATGTCCATCAAGATCCTAGCAGATACCGTAGAAGAATGCGGGCAGCACCTCACTTGGAAAGCTGCAGAGAGAAGAAGTAGAGAGTGTGCAGGGCTGGGCAGGTTGGCAAAGAAAGACCAACAGGCCAAGAGCAGCTCAGGAGGGTCCCAGCAGAGCCGGTCAGCCGTGGCTACAGTCGGGCAGAGAAGTCGCCAGAGTCGCGAGGCGGGGCAGGCACACATGTTTCTCATCAGAGGCCCCGGGGCCCCGGGGTGTTGTCACCTGGATCCCTGAGCCATTGCTGAAATCACCCTGGTTTTTCCGCACACACTCAATCCGTCCCAGTGGATGATCTGGGCACCACCCTCCCCACCGCCCCCCCCACAACAACCTCAACAGCGGCAGGCTGCTAGCTCTGGGAGGCTTCTGTTATGAGCTCATCAAGCTGACACTTAGCTCATGAATCAGCTGGTTTTTCTATTTAATTGGCAGCTGGGGTATTTCCCTTCCCCGCTGGTCTTGGTGTTGATATCTAGTCTCTCGCAACAGTGCCCTTTAAGTTCTGGGTTGCAGGACAGTGACATCATGTTTCTCTGAGTGTGTTAAGTCCCTTCAGTGTGTCCTACTCTTTGCGACCTCATGGACTGTAGCCCACCAGGCTCCTCTGTCCATGGGATTCTCCAGGCAAGGATGCTGGAGTGAGTTGCCGTGCCCTCCTCCAGGGATCTTCCTGACCCAGGTATTGAGCCTGCGTCTCTTATGTCTCCTACATTGGCAGGTGGGTTCTTTATCCCTAGTGCCCCCTGTGAAGCCTTAATCATCTTAATATTGATGCCATTCTACCTATCACGCCACTGCCTCTGTCCCAGGGACTGGGATACCATCTTCTTATCAGTAATCCTCAGAACAGAATTGCAAGGGAGGGATCGGCAGCTACATTTCTGCAGACAAAGAAACAGGGATGCTCAGAACCCAAATATCCGTCAACCAGTGAATGGATAAACAAGACGTGGTGCGTCCTTACAATTGAACACTGTGGCAATGAAAAGGGATGCAGTATGAATAAGCACGGATGAATCCAACAGTGTGCGGAGTGAAGGGAGTCATACCGTGTCGTGCGATTCCGTGTCTCTGAGATGTCCAGATGAGGCTAAACCACGGAGACAGGAAGCAGAGCTGTGGTTGCCGGGCTGGATGGGAGCAGGGAGTTACTGCTGGCACAAGGGCGCTCTCCTGGGTGAAGTGAATGGTTTAAAGCTGAACCACTGTGATGGCTGCACACCCCTGCCTGTTTATTGAAAGACCACTGAACCGTGCACTTGAAGCAGTGAGGTTTTCTTAAGTGAATTATATCTCCATAAGGCACTCAGAGGGGCTTCCCTGGGGGTTCAGTGGTAAAGAATCTGCCTGCCAGTGCAGGAGACGTGAGTTCGAGCCCTGGGTAGGGAAGATTCCCTGGAGGGAAAACTGGCAACCCCCTCCAGTATTCTTGCCTGGGAGATCCCATGGACAGAGAAGCCTGGTGGGCTATGGTCCATGGGGTCGCAAAAGCAGTCGGACAACTTAGCAACTAAACAACAGCAAAGTGTCTAGAAAATAAAACGAACCTGAGGCTCCAGGAGTGTGGGCTGAATGAGGGCAGCAGCCAGGACGGCTGGGCTCAACCGGCCTTTCCTTGCACACCTGGGCCTTTCCTGGGTGCATACTGAAGTCATTCAGAGACGTGCCCTTGGCCAACAACCCGCCTGACAACCAGCACAATGCAGACTTCACGGTCCTCCAAGGGGTCAGATTCCTCACGAGCGATCACAGAGGCAGCCGATGAAGCCGAGAGACTCAGAAAGCCCAGGGGCCAGAAGCCTGGCCTGGGCGGGAGCTGTCTTCCCTGCAATCCACGTGGCACATCATCGCAAGGCTAAATGTGAAGCCTCTGTCCACTTCACTTCACCTCACCGTTTCCATGAACTCTGTCACTAAAGACGATGAACACTGGAGATCAGTTCTTCACCTGGCTCCTCCCCACTGCCCCTGGACCGGGCAAAGCACAAGGCAGAGGAATGAGCTTTTCATCTGAGGGGTCCCTGCTGCAGACACACAATAGGAACTTCATGTGCATCCCCCGAGGGCGCACTGGCGTGGGGAGGGTATCACTTATGCAGACTGTGTATCCAGTCGGGACCCCAAAACCTGTCCATGAGAATCCTCTGAGAAGCCCGTGGAAACCCATGCTCCCATTCCCTGCCCACCGTTCTGAATCAACAGATCTGGGTGGGGGTTGTGACATGTTTAATGAGACACACCGACGTGACACTGAGATACACCCAGTCTCTGTGTCTCCAAGGCCAGGGCGGGTACACCCCCGCTCTCACCTGGCACCTTTCACTCGCCAGCCCTGCGCTCGAGGGGCAGGACCAGCAAGACCCCTGTGGGGTCAGACAGCTTTTCCAGATGTCTACTGCTTGCTGAACGGCTTCCCAGGACACAATTCAACCTCACGAGCAGCTTGCTATAACTAAGCTTCCTTGTTTGCAAGCACGTTGACATCAGACTTGCTTGCTGTCAGAATCAATATGGCCCCACACTGGCTTTTGTAATGTAGGGCCTGGGATTGGTCATCTGAACCAAAACTGTGCGTTTGACATGACTTCTGTGACACATGTAACCTTCCAGGCAGTTTCTTTAAACATCCGTCACTATGGATACCGAATCTGACCACTCACAAATTCCAGCCTCAGTCATATATATGACTGCATATACTCACACACATGTCAGAATCCCCAGGGGGTTATAAAAGCTAGACCCATCCTGTTTTCAGAATGTGAACTCAAAATGCATGATCATTACAATGTGGCAATGCATATTCGAAATGGTCTATTTTAGAACGCCTTCTTTTTAAAACACATTTCCTGATTCTTTCTTTAGTTTTAAAACAGTTAACAATTACAAACAGGAATGCATTTTAATTTTAAATATTCAAATTTAGTAAAAAAGTATTTCATCTATAAAATAGAATTTGCACTTAACCAAATTAACAAGTTATACCTTGAGGTTTGTACTCTGTTCCACTATCTTGAATTTTAAACACAAATAAAAATTCTAAGTGGTCACATAAGAATAACAGACTAGAACTAAAATATGCTACATATTCCTAAATGATTGATTGGAATAAACAATAATAGCACCATGATGTGTAAAAACAAAATAGAATGCCTTCTTAATAAGCTGCTATGAAGAACCTATTAGGCAAATACCACCTCTCTTTTCTTTTGGTAGAAATTCCCTAATAGCTCAGTTGGTAAAGAATTCACCTACAAAGCAGGAGACCCTGGTCTGATTCCTGGTCAGAAAGATCCACTGGAGAAGGGATAGGCTACCCACTCCACTATTCTTGCGCTTCCCTTGTGGCTCAGCTTAAAAATCCTCCTGCAATGTAGGAGACCTGGGTTAGATCCCTGGGTTGTGAAGATCCTGGAGAAGTGAAAGGCTACCCACTCCAGTATTCTAGCCTGGAGAATACATGGTTCTGTATACTCCATGGGGTCACAAAGAGTTGGAGTGACTTTCACAACTCACAACAAAAGCACTGAACACACTAAGGCAAAATCAGTCCATAGGAATCTAGGGGTATTTGACACAGCACCTTCTCAAGGAGAATGCCCGCTGCAGAAAACGTGGACAGACCCAGCACTTCCAGAGAGGAAAAGCAAGAACAACAACAAAGAAGCGAGACAAACAGCAACAAACAAGGAAAAAGAAACCAGGCCAAGGCTGGTTCCTTCCTGTGATTCGCAGCTCGCTTCGCTCGTGGCAGATTACCTTTGCCAATCAGTGAGGGAAGGATTCAGTTCCCACGATGGCTCAGAGAAAAACCTTCAGATTAACCTGGGATTGGCTCTGTCCTCCTCTCCTACAGCCACGAGAACAGCCCAGCAACGCAGACGGAGCCTGCGGTCCTGGGGTGGCAAACAGCTGTTCCAGACCATCCACCCTAGCTGGGCTTACTGCTGATTTAGCCTCCTCCGCAACTCACACTTCAATTCTGTCAACCACCAAAGAGCCCCCCACACAGATGAGCATCACCTACATTATTTCTCCCATAATCGTTTGTGCTCAGTAAATGTATGTTAATCACGATTCAAATCCTTCTGTTATCAGCCCCTTCTCTGGGAACCCAGCAGGGGGTGTCATGGCTTAGCTGGACCTTCACATACTTGGGAGTATTTTGTATATATTTTAGAACAAGCATATCTAGAGAACTTGTCAAACAGATGATGGTGGATGGGGATCACCCAGCTGCCTTGAACGATGCATTAACCAGTAACTCTGCGGTGCCCTGACTCACTGACCTCTGGCATTTTCACGTAAGTCATGCACACAAACAATGACTGTTAAAGACTGAGGCCCAGCCCCAAGTGACCAGTTCTCCTACAGGTCAGCACACTGAAACCCTTGGGGGTGATCCCCATGGGAACACTCAAAATCCATGGGTCAGGCTCTGCAGAAGGGTAAGATATTGCTCACATACTGGGATTACATATTATGATTGACATATAGAGAAGAGCTGGAAATACGGAAGACGACCGGCACATCAGAGCTCCATGTCTCTGATCAGATCAGGGACTTGGTATTAATAGGGCAACTCTTGGGCCAGTAAAGTAATTCACACTTAGGTTACCTCCCATCCCATCTAAAAGTATAAACCAGAAAGTTAAAAAGTTTCTGGAAGGACAGTTTTTTGAACTTACTATGAAAGAAAAGTGAAAAGTGAAAGTGGAAAGTCACTCAGTTGTGTCCGACTCTTTGCCAACCCCACAGACTATACAGTCCATGGGATTCTCCAGGCCAGAATACTGGAGTGGAGATCCCCTTTCTCCAGGGGATCTTCCCGACCCAGGAATTGAACCCAGGTCTTCCACATTGCAGGTGGATTCTTTACCAGCTGAGCCACCAGGGAAGCCCACCAGGGAAATGAGTATAAATTAGTATATATGAGTATGTATGTGTGTATTCAATGGACAAAGATGATTCCTGATGAGATAGGTATTCATTTTATTCACATAAGAAATTAAAAAAGAGAATGCCTGGGACCAGTTCTCAGTTATCTGCAGGTGAGACACTCATTTCTCTCGGTCAGCCTGTTACAGCTATGCTCACAGTGCTCCCTGAGGCTGCCTTTTTGCCAGTTCTCTACATGCATTTCAGCTCAACCATCTGGAAAGGAAATAATGCTATTACACACTGCTGTCATATCCATAAGAAATGCACAGTGAGTCAGGCTGAAACACAGGGACCAGCCACTATTTATGGCTAGAAATCTCTGTAGCCTTCCTTGATTAGTTCTGGATTAAAAATGCTTTAAACTATGTTCCCTGTCATCTGTCTTTACGGTCTTTCATCGCTAAATAAAACAATCGTGTGAGTTGTAACCACTAGAATGCTAAAAGACACAGAAGCCCCCTAAGTTCTCCGCAAGGATCACGCCATGTGAGCAAGGTTGTGCAAAACTGCACGGCTGTCCTCCATGCAAGCATCAAAGTGATTAAAGACACGGGTTTTGTACATCTAAGTTCCTTTTGTGGTGCCCAACCAGTCAGCTGACTTCAAGGAGAAAGAGGAAGAATGTCCTTGGAGGAGACAAGAGTGTGAGGGGTGGGGGATAGTTCACCATTTGTTCTCAGGTCCAATGAACATGGCTTGGATCCAGACTCTGTCCCTTATAGGATGGCAGCTTTGGGCAGGCTGAAAACTCTGTCTAATCTTTGATTCCTCTTATTCACAGTGGGAACAGAGAGCCTTCTTGTAGTGTTAATATATATGCAAGAGTAATGCAGTGAATCTGATTGAAGAAATACCTGGCCTGGAATTAAAGCAAGTGCTCATTTTAATATCAATATCACTCCCTGTATTAATGGGTGCATTTTCATGTTATTTGAAACTATTCAAAATGCCTCATTGATACACACTATATTTAACACACATGCTCTTGTGGTGAAAAAGTTGAACGCACCTGGACTTCTCTGCAATGGAAACCTGCCTTCAATGCGAGAGACCTGGGTTCAGCTCCTTGGTTGGGAAGATCCCCTGGAGAAGAGCATGGCAACCCACTCCAGTATTCTTGCCTGGAGGAGGGAGCCTGGTGGGCTGCAGTTCATGGCATTGCAAAGAGTCGGACACAACTGAGCAACTAAGCACACATACCACATTTTTGCTCCATAACGACCAAAAATGGAGCACAGATTATAAGCAGGATTTTTCAAAATGATGGCTCATTGGTACCCAGGTACATTGAGCATTAGAAGAATTTTATGTTCAGATTTTTCCCCAAAACTGTGGTTCAGAAGTTGGAGGAGAGCAATTGGTAGATTAAAGGATGGTTAGTTAGCATCACTAACTCAATGGGCATGAGTTGGGGCAAATTCCAAGGGACAGTGAAGGAAAACTAAGACCAACCTAGACAGCATATTAAAAAGCAGAGACATGACTTTGCCAACCAAGATCCATCTAGTCAAGGGTATGGTTTTTCCAGTAGTCATGTATGGATGTGAGAATTGGACTATAAAGAAAGTTTTGCAGCCAAGAATTGATGCTTTTGAACTGTGGTGTTGGAGAAGACTCTTGAGAGTCCCTTGGACTGCAAGGAGATCCAACCAGTCCATCCTAAAGGAAATCAGTCCTGAATGTTCACCGGAAAGATTGATGCTGAAGCTGAAACTCCAATACTTTGGCCACCTGATATGAAGAGCTGACTCATTTGAAAACACCCTGATGCTGGGAAAGACTGAAGGCAGGAGGAGAAGGAAATGACAGAAGATGAGATGGTTGGATGGCATCACCAACTCAATGGACATGAATTTGGGTAAACTCCAGGAGTCGGTGATGGACAGGGAGGCCTGGCTTGCTGTAGTCCATGGGGTCACAAAGAGTCGGACACGACTGAGTGACTGAACTGAACTGAACTGCGTGAAGGACAGGGAGCCCTGGCGTGCTGCTGTTCACAGTACAGGACTTCACAAATGAGCAACAAGACTGAAAGAGGGAGAAAATGAGTTAAACAGCTTTCGCATGAAATCACCACACTTCCCCCATTCGTCTGTTGACGAGGAACAGTGGAACCACCATTTCCCAAGAACCACAAAACTGAAACAGGTCAAAGCTTAAGAATGTGTCTGCTTTCGTATGATAGAAACAGTATTACCAGAGCCTACCCATCTGGGCAAGAGCTGGAAATGTGGGATGTGAGATTACTAATATTAAAAAAAAAAAGCAGTGGAAAGAACACGTGAATGAAAGATGATTAAAATTCCACAGGAATTTGAAAAGTTAGCTCAACATAAAAGGAATTCTCTAACCACTATCCAACTAAAGATGATGGCAACAGTGGCCAGAACCTCATGGTACATCTGTCCTCATACCTGACACATCCAAGAGCAAGTTACCTACTGTGTTTATGGGCCCCACAACCTTATCCACACACATATCATGTCTGTGATGCGTCATGGCCCCTCCATGCCCTGAAGAGCTGGAACCGGCCACACCTTTGACAAAGCAGAGATGAAAGGGCTTGAAACCAGAGAAAGGAGAAGCTGGTTGGGGTGGACTTTGAAACCAAGATCAAACAAAGAGAGCATGAGATACAGGAGACATCTGAACCATGAATAATTGCCAAATGAGAGGGTTAATCTGCAAACTACACAGTGGAACATGATACAAGGTCACAGTATAATTAATATTCTTGACCTTCATAGTTGGAAGTCAATGTTGGATAGAATGGATGTTAACCCCTGACTTTAGTTTAGTATACAGTATATAGTATGAGATGGTTGGATGGCATCATTGACTCAATGGACGTGAGTTTGGATAAACTCCGGGAGTTGGTGATGGACAGGGAGGCCTGGCGTGCTGCAGTCCATGGGGTCACAAAGAGTTGGACATGACTGCTGAGTGACTGAACTAAACTGAACTGATATAGTATATACAAAACAATAATATAAGTAACATACTTGGATCTATGTGACTGAGAAATGCCACTCAACAACTGATTTTTTAATTTATTTTTTAAATTGAAGGATAATTGCTTTACAGAATTTTGTTGTTTTTTGTCAAACCTCAACATGAATCAGCCATAGGTATACATATATCCCCTTCCTTTTGAACCTCCCTCCCATCTCTCTCCCCATCCTACCCCTCTAGGTTGATACAGAGCCCCTGTTTGAGTTTCCTGAGCCATACAGCAAATCCCCACTGGCTATCTATTTTACATATGGTAATGAATTGGTGATTGCAGCCATGAAGTTAAAAGACGCTTATTCCTTGGAAGGAAAGTTATGACCAACCTAGATAGCATATTCAAAAGCAGAGACATTACTTTGCCAACAAAGGTCCGTCTAGTCAAGGCTATGGTTTTTCCAGTGGTCATGTATGGATGTGAAAGTTGGACTGTGAAGAAAGCTGAGTGCTGAAGAATTGATGCTTTTGAACTGTGGTGTTGGAGAAGACTCTTGAGAGTCCCTTGGACTGCAAGGAGATCCAACCAGTCCATTCTAAAGGAGATCAGTCCTGGGTGTTCATTGGAAGGACTGATGCTAAAGCTGAAACTCCAAAACTTTGGACACCTCATGTGAAGAGTTGACTCATTGGAAAAGACTCTGATGCTGGGAAAGATTGAGGGCAGGAGGAGAAAGGTACGACAAAGGATGAGATGGCTGGATGGCATCACCGACTTGATGCACATGAGTCTGAGTGAACTCCGGGAGATGGTGATGGACAGGGAGGCCTGGCGTGCTGCAATTCATGGGATTGCAAAGAGTCGGACACGACTGAGCGACTGAACTGAACTGAACTGAATGAATTTTAAATGATGGGCTTTTAAGAGATTTTTGCAGTTAAACTGCAATCTGTGAAATTATCAAACTATTCTTACTGACATATTCACACTATAAGACAGAAGTGGCCAAACCATTTCAAACATGTATGTTCCTTCGTATGTATAGAGGCACAGGGGCACCTGGCCTTTCTGATGAGGCTGAAGCTGGGTTTGCCCATCCTCTGAGTACCGGTGCGCTCCTGTGATATAGGCCTGGGGTGAAGCTGGGTTTTAGGTTTGTTCAGTTTTTAAAGTTTTAAATCAATATGGAGAGTATTTTCATTACTTTGAAACAAAACTTGCTATCCCCATAAAGCCCCTGCACCAATCACAGCTTGGGGTCTATAGTCACTTTGAGCCTTTAGATTTGGTCGCTTTCAAATCTATGCGTGTAGGCCATTCCTTTACGGTTTTCATACACAAAGTGCCTCCAGTTCTTCCTCCAATAGAGGAAGCTGTGATGCACGTATCAATAAATCTTCACAGAGGGCTGTGTATGCATGCATGTGTGGGTGCCTGTATGTTTAGTCGCTCAGTCACGTCTGACTCTTTTTGCGACCCCATGGACTGTAGCCCCCAGGCTCCTCTGTCCCTGGAATTCTCGGGGCAAGAATAGTGGAGTGGGCTGCCATTTCCTTCCCCAGGGAATCTTTCCAACCCAGGGGGTGAACCTACAGCTCCTGCTGCATCTTCGGCAATGCAGGCAGATTCTTTACTGCTGAGCCACTGGGTTAAGAACAGCAAACTTGAAAGTGTTGGGAATTAATAAGCTTAATTTTATTAGCATATACAGCACATAAGCTACTCCCCATTGGACAACATATTGGATTTTTGGAGCTAGAGGTAGGAACTTATGATTGATATTAAATTCAGAAAAGTTTTTAATTAGGAAATATATAACTATGGTATGTTTCAACGTTAAGAATTCAGAATATGTTACTAAGTGGTTAAGAAAAGGCCAGCTTATATTATCGACCTTCTTTAGAACATATAATGACTTCTGTTTCCATATATGCCATGCTTACACAGTACAGTACTTATTATACATTTAAACATTTACCCTTCATTCTCCAAAGTCTTCCATGCATACTTGTACATTTCAACTAGACATAGACGGGTGCTATAAAATGTCCTAGCTTCTCTTTTGGCTTATTATTATGCAATCCATCACTTTTTATTTTATTACCTAATGATGACCTGCAAAGGGAATAGTCATAACTCCTCCAGCTTTAGTTAGAGATAATCTCTGCATATAAAACAAGGTTTATAGCTCCTTTGGCTGCTTCAGGAGGATACAAAGCCAAGATGTCAACTATTCTGGGCACTTTTCTCATTTATGATACCTTGTAAGCACAAAGGAATCTCCCAGGTGTTAGGAAAGGACTGCTTTCTTTCAAACGTGTGGAAATAAGCAATGCTTCTAAAAAGTGCATAAACAGCTCCCTTGGATTTTAAATTGCTTGTTTAAATGATGTCTTTTAATCATCCTAAGTGCTTTCAGTAAATCACCTAAGAAGTTTTAGTGCATTCTAATCCAATCCTAACCCTGTTTCCCTGCCATCTGTAGGCCTTCCCTGAAGGTCTGTGGAGCTTCACTCTGTGTTCTTTAATACCACTTGAACTTGCTTGCCTGACAGTGTGTGTTCAGTTCAGTTCAGTTCAGTTGGTCAGTCATGTCCGACTCTTTGCAACCTCATGAATTGCAGCACGCCAGGCCTCCCTGTCCATCACCATCTCCCGGAGTTCACTCAGACTCACGTCCATCGAGTCCGTGATGCCATCCAGCCATCTCATCCTCTGTTGTCCCCTTCTCCTCCTGCCCCCAATCCCTCCCAGCATCAGAGTCTTTTCCAATGAGTCAACTCTTCGCATCAGGTGGCCAAAGTACTGGAGTTTCAGCTTTAGCATCATTCCTTCCTAAGAAATCCCAGGGCTGATCTCCTTTAGAATGGACTGGTTGGATCTCCTTGCAGTCCAAGGGACTCTCAAGAGTCTTCTCCAACACCACAGTTCAAACGCATCAATTCTTTGGCGCTCAGCCTTCTTCACAGTCCAACTCTCACATCCATACATGACTACTGGAAAAACCATAGCCTTGACTAGATGGACCTTAGTCGGCAAAGTAATGTCTCTGCTTTTGAATATGCTATCTAGGTTGGTCATAACTTTTCTTCCAAGGAGTAAGCATCTTTTAAAATCATGTCTGCAGTCACCATCTGCAGTGATTTTGGAGCCCCCAAAATAAAGTCTGACACTGTTTCCACTGTTTCTCCATCTATTTCCCATGAAGTGATGGGACCAGGTGCCATGATCTTCGTTTTCTGAATGTTGAGCTTTAAGCCAACTTTTTCGCTTTCCTCTTTCACTTTCATCAAGAGGCTTTTTAGTTCCTCTTCACTTTCTGCCATAAGGGTGGTGTCATCTGCATATCTGAGGTTATTGATATTTCTCCCGGCAATCTTGATTCCAGCTTGTGGTTCTTCCAGTCCAGCGTTTCTCATGATGTACTCTGCATAGAAGTTAAATAAGCAGGGTGACAATATACAGCCTTGACGTACTCCTTTTCCTATTTGGAACCAGTCTGTTGTTCCATGTCCAGTTCTAACTGTTGCTTCCTGACCTGCATGCAGATTTCTCAAGAGTCATAGTCTAATAAGATTTTTTTGCATCTTGTTCTTATACTTTAACAAACTATTTTGGAGATTTTCCATGTTCAGTTAAGTGGCTCAGTCATGTCCGACTCTTTGTGACTGCATAGACTGCAGCACATCAGACCTCCCTGTCCATCACCAACTCCCAGAGTTTACCCAAACTCAGCTCCATTGAGCTGGTGATGCCATTGAACCATCTCATCTTCTGTCATCCCCTTATCCTCCCGCCTTCAATCCTTCCCAGCATCAGGGTCTTTTCCAATGAGTCAGCTCTTCGCATCAGGTGGCCAAAGTATTGTAGTTTCAGCTTCAGCATCAGTCCTTCCAATGAACACGTAGGTGTTCATAGGTCCACCCGTGTCTCTACAAATAACCCACTTTCACTACTTTTTCTGGCTGAGTAATATTCCATTTTATATATTGCCAGGCAGGAACAGAGACAAAGCCCATAGTGAACAGATGAGTGGACTTGGGGGAGGGGGATGAATTGGAAGATTGGGATTAACATATGTATATTGTCCTGTGTAAAACAGGGCAGCCAGTGGGAACCCAAAAGGCAGAGAGCTCAGCTCAGTGCTCTACAGTGACCTAGAAGGCTGGGATGGCAGGGTAAGTTCAAGAGGGAGGGGACATATTTATACATAGAGATGACCCACTTTGTTGTAGAGCAGAAACTAACACACCATTGTAAAGCAACTATATACCCTAATTTACAAAATCAGGTAGATATTTATGTCCTAACATGAAAATCACTGCAGATGGTGACTACAGCCGTGAAAGTAAAAGACACTTCCCCCTTGGAAGGAAAGTTATGACCAACCTAGACAGTATATTAAAAAGCAGAGACGTTACTTTGCTGACAAAGGTCCGCCTAGTCAAGGCTATGGTTTTTCCACTAGTCATGTATGGGTGTGAGAGTTGGACTGTAAAGAAAGCTGAGAGCTGAAGAATTGATGCTTTTGAAATGTGGTTTTGGAGAAGACTCTTGTGAGTCCCTTGGACTGAAAGGAGTTCCACCCAGTCCATCCTAAAGGAGATCAGTCCTGAGTGTTCATTGGAAGGACTGACGTTGAAGCTGAAACTCCAATACTTTGGCACCTGATGCAAAGAGCTGACTCATTGGAAAAGACCCTGATGCTGGGAAAGATTGAGGGCAGGAGGAGAAGGGGACGACAGAGGATGAGATGGTTGGATGGCATCACCGACTCAATGGACATGAGTTTGGGTAAACTCTGGGAGCTGGTGATAGACAGGGAGGCCTAGCTTGCTGTGGTCCATTGGGTCGTAAAGAGTCAGACACGACTGAGTGACTGAACTGAACTGGATGGACCTAGAGGCTATCATACAGAGTGAAGTTAAGTCAGAAAGAGAAAAATAAATATTGTATGTTAATACATATATGTGTAATCTAAAAAATGGTGTAGATGAACCTATTTGTAGGGCAGGAATAGAGATGCAGATTTAATTATGTTTTTATTTGCATTCATAGTTTAGTAACGGAGGTTACTGAGAAGAACAGATACTTGCTCAGATCCTACTGGGAGTCCTCTGATAAGGCCTTTTCAATGTATGTTGCCTCATTAATTCTCACGTGACCCTACGAGGTCAGAGTTATCTATAAATTAAAGAAACTGAAGGGAAGTGGTGAACCATTTGGCCAGTAGCAAGGGAAGTCAGATTTCAACAAGACTTGTGTGATTTCAAAGGCTGTGTCTTTCATTAGATTTCCCTTTTGCTTACCTTAAGAAGTCATTTTACTCTGTTTCTTATTTGAATGTCTGTCTAAGTATCGTCCTTCATGTGTGAAGAGTTCATGATTTTCCCTCCACTTGCAACTCTGAAAAACTACCACAGCCCTAAAATTGCAGCTTCTCCGAAATGCTTGTTGACTAGCTTGGTTCTAAATAAAACAGGTGCCTAATATTTATCTTTTATCTTTTTTTTTCCTTTCAGCACTTTTTTGTATTTTATTTTATTTTTTTAATATTAACTAAATGACGTAAATATGGAAAACTTCTTATTTTATGAGAAGTGTCAGCTTCTCGTCCCTGAAAGTTAGTATAGAATAAATTTGCTGCGTCACATTTTGTGAAGGATTCATGCTGAGAAGAATGTAATTTCTCAGACATTTTCATGTGCAGTAGGCAATTCTCCTTGGTCAGAAGCTTGGTGATCAAGGAAGACAGACATCCAAGAGACTGAAACACCCAAATCACACTGTAAAAATCACAGTATCTTTATGCTCATGTAGGAAGGTATGAAAGGCTGAGGTGGACATGTGCCACTGAGTTTCTTAAACCATTTTTTACATAAATCATATCATATCTTTTTGTTTAAGTATATTGCAATGCCTCTTATTTAGGATTGGCTTAGAGATACTCTGTCATTAGAAACGTTATTCATATGGTTAGGCCTGTAAAGTGCTCACTTGCAGACTGCGTTTTCTGAAACTACGTGAATGTGAACAGCACTTGTGCTCTTTTCTGCTGTGGAGACGCGCTCCCAGTCCTCAGCAGACGGGCTTCAGTCTGAGTGGTGCCTGGGAAATGCATGTCGTCCAAATTTAACCTAAAGCTGTTTCTGGACAGAGCTTTTCACAGTCACCGCACATTCTCTCTGGAAACAGGAAGTTTCTCCAGTATAGCTGGAACTAGTATTTGAAACTAGGGTCCTCTATCCACCCACCCATCCATCCACCCATCCATCCATCCACCCATCTGCTCAGCCCACCTCTCATCTACTAGCTCCTTCCAAGGTCCAGGAACGCTGCTGGGTGCTCTGATCCTTGAGGTATCCTGACAGTTAGTGCCACCCTTAGGATGCTGACTATCTACTGAGAGAGGTGGGTAAACACTAAACTGGTGACCAAAACAAGAATTAAATTGAGATCATTTTTTAAATGAGTCATGAGGTATTACAAGGGAACTTACCCTGGTCTGGAGCGTCAAAGAAATAGGACTTCTGTGAGTGCCTTTCCAACTGATGCCTAAAGAATAAAGAACACTTAACTGGAGGAAGAAGGATGGGAATTGTGTTCCAGGCAGAAGGAACAGCATTTGCAAAGACGCTGAACAGAAGAGAAGCTCAGCCTTATCGTGAAAGAAAGAAACTGATGTCACTCGAGCCTGGAGAGGCTAAAATTGCAGGCAAGGGCAGACTCCAAGGGCCTCTTCAGTCATATTGAGGATGTGGGTTTCCCCAGAGTGCTATGGGAATATACTGTGTTAAGTAATGAAAAGATTGGAACTGTGCTTTTCAACCTCCACTTAGGCTGCTAAAAGTAGGAAAATGGTAAGGTTGCAAGTATTTGGCCTCAACTTTCACAGAACCATCTCTGACCCCTCCTTCTCCATGTCTGTTCATGGTTCCCAGAGCCCAATTTCAACTACCTTGCATGGAGGCCCTGACTACTTCTGAAGCCCAATCAAATCTAAGAATATTCTTTCAAAATGCTCTATTGTGGCTCAGACAGTAAAGCGTCTGTCTACAATGCAGGAGACCTGGGTTTGATCCCCGGGTTGGGAAGATTCCCTGGAGAAGGAAATGGCAACCAACTCCAGTACTCTTGCCTAGAAAATCCCATGGGTGGAGGAGCCTGGTGTCCATGGGGTCACAAAGAGTTGGACACGACTGAGCGACTTCACTTTCTTGGACTTCCCTGGTCGCTCAGATGGTTAAGCATCTGTCTACAATGTGGGAGACCCGGGTTCAATTCCTGGGTTGGGAAGATCCCCTGGAGAAGGAAATGGCAATCTGCTCCAGTACTATTGCCTGGAAAATCCCATGGACAGAGGAGCCTGGTAGGCTACATGTAGTCCATGGGGTCACAAAGAGTCGGACACAACTGAGCGACTTCACTTCACTTACCTATATTTAAGCTTACATAAGGGACAGCCCTGCTTTTTCACCTAAGAGAAGAAGATACAATGGATTCACATGAAAAGTTAAACTATAATGAAAAGAAATAACCCTAAGGTCATCAAGGCAAATATTCTTCTCAGACTTTACATACTGAAAGAAGTCACCAATTACTTAAACTATGTGTTACTTTACATGTCTTACTCCAAATTTCTAATGTCTTAAGGGATGGAGCTGTAACTATTCAGTGACAGGAAATTGGAAAACTGGATAATCTCTGTCATTTCTGAAGCTTTCTATTATTTTAGTGTGTGTGTGTGTGTGTGTGTGTGAACGCACGTGTGCATGCACTCCCTCAGTCATATCTGACTGTTTGTGACCCCATGGACTGTAGCCCACCAGGCTCCTCTGTCCATGGGATTCTCCAGGCAAGAGTACTGGAGTGGGTTGCCATTTCCCACTCCAGATTATTTCAGTACTGCTTTTAAAACTAAAGGCAGCCAGTCATTTTAACATGACTGCAAATCTGGTAACAGCTTGTATTTTTTTTTTTTTTTTTTTTTTAGTTTTTGTTTCAGTAACTTTTGTTTCAAAAAATTTTTGGTAATTTTTTGGTAATTTTTAATATTTTGACAGTTCACACCTCACTGGACATGCTCCTTCACTGTCAATTAACTATACAAAAAAGAATCCTGCCTACATTTCTTTAGATTGTCATTTTTTTATGAGATATTATAGTTTGTTTTCCTATGATTTCACAGAAATAGAGAAAATGAAATTAGCACTGATTTTGCTACTAATTTAAAACATGGAATTACTTGATGTCTTTAAAATACATGTGATTCTTAGAATATTAAAAACAAACCCTTGAGGAGTGAAAAGTATGTGCAATAAAGGACAAAGAATGGATGCTGTTATTAAACAAATGAATAAAATCAGCAAAAATAACATGTACTTGGAATAACTGGGAACTGGAGTAGAAGCAGGAGAGCAAATACTAATGCAGTTGAGCTCTGAGGCTCAGGGAACCTGAGAGTTGGGGTGGGATTACTGAGAATGGCTGTTGTCCAGAATGAGCAAGGATGAGATCCACTGAATGTGTAAATTCACTTTGATACCGAGCCTGGCCTCAGGCCTGTAGATGATGATACTCCAATGTCTCCTTCAGAAGTGGTTTAGAATAACGAGACTCAGACACTACATCCCCCCCCCCCCCCCACACACACACACAGGAGCCCTGAGTGCCAACTTATTCCTGTGTAGTAAGCAATTAAATACCACTTCCAGCCTACCGAGGAAACTCACAGTGTGATGCTTCTCTCTCCAGGCAAGCAGCACATGGGACTTCATTTTAATCAAGTCAGGAAGAAGGGCAAGAACAGCCCATCTCAGGGGAGGAGTGTCTGCATGCAGGGGTCTCACAGCTCCACCCTCTCACAATAATATGCCTGCCACTAGGCCTCGGGAGGTCTATTTCTTGAGGTCCAGCCCTTTCCCTAAATAGCACTGGGATGTTCCTACTATGCTTTGTTTTTCCTCCCCTACACCTCTTCCGACCAGTACCTGTGCAAATGATCTTTGCAAAGCACCAAAATTTCCATTTCTCCATTAAAATATAATTTGTTCATAGAATACCTTTCTATTGAGGGCTTGAATATGTGTTAGGCACTACTGAAAGTGCTGAGGATAAAGCAAGAAAAAGTCGGACCATAAACCCCTCCTCTACCCTCAATATTTAGCACAGAGGGCCTACTTTGTATAAAGAAACCATTCTCACTTCCTATCCCCTTTCAAACTGTTTTGTGATATTGAAGCTGGAACTCTACAAATTCCATTTCAATATTCCTCCTATCCTCTACTCACCTCTAATAACAGCCAACACAATGAGGGATTGGATAGAACTAGGAAGGTGGAAGAACGTGTTCCTTTCTGCCCATCTACTTCCTGTCTGCATCCTATGAACTTCCTGTCCGCTTCCAGCTGACTGCCTATCTGCAGCCTGTGGATTTGTGGACGTTCTATCTCCTCCTCATGAACTTCCTGTCTACTACTTACTGACTTCCTGCCTGGTTTCTGTGGACTTCCGATCTACCCAGTAGACTTCCCATCTGTTCCATGTGGACTTCCTGTCCAGCCCCTGTAGACTTCTATCTGCCCAACATGGACTTCCTGTCTGCTTCCTGTTCCTGTCAGCTTGGCTTCATCCTGGCAGTGGCAGTTGATTCTAGTAATTGGCGATAATAGCAGCTTACAGCAATGTACAGGTGACTTACAAACCCAGCTGGAAGGTGACCCCTCCCAGTCCTGGCAGTAGTGGGCCAAGTTCTGCTCAGGGGTTTGAGCCCAGCTCCAAGCATCTAAATTTTAATGATCCTAACTTCTTCCTCAGATATGCAGATGACACCACCCTTATGGCAGAAAGTGAAGAGGAACTAAAAAGCCTCTTGATGAAAGTGAAAGAGGAGAGTGAAAAAGTTGGCCTAAAGCTCAACATTCAGAAAACGAAGATCATGGCATCTGGTCCCATCACTTTATGGGAAATAGATGGGGACACAGTGGAAACAGTGTCAGACTTTATTTTTCAGGGCTCCAAAATCACTGCAGATGGTGACTGCAGCCACGAAATTAAAAGACGCTTACTCCTTGGAAGAAAAGTTATGACCAACCTAGACAGTATATTCAAAAGCAGAGACATTACTTTGCCGACTAAGGTCCGTCTAATCAAGGCTATGGTTTTTCTACTGGTCATGTATGGATGTGAGAGTTGGACTGTGAAGAAAGCTGAGCACTGAAAAATTGATGCTTTTGACCTGTGGTGTTGGAGAAGACTCTTGAGAGTCCCTTGGACTGCAGGGAGATCCAACCAGTCCATTCTGAAGGAGATCAACCCTGGGATTTCTTTGGAAGGAATGATGCTAAAGCTGAAACTCCAGTACTTTGGCCACCTCATGCGAAGAGTTGACTCATTGGAAAAGACTCTGATGCTGGGAGGGATTGGGGGCAGGAGGAAAACGGGATGACAGAGGATGAGATGGTTGGATGGTGTCACTGACTTGTTGGACGTGAGTTTCAGTGAACTCCAGGAGTTGGTGATGGACAGGGAGGCCTGTTGTGCTGCGATTCATGGGGTCACAAAGAGTCAGACACGACTGAGTGACTGAACTGAACTTCTTCCTCAGTCCCTCAACTTGAGATCCAGTGGCTGCTTCCTGCACTTGCTATGCTATGTGTCTGGGTATTTTCCTTTTCTGTTTTCAGTTTTTAATATCCAATTAATGCACTGTATTAATTCTCTCTTTTCAATTAGTTTATGTGGTTTGTGTCCCCTAACCAGGCTATAATTAATAATGATAATGATAAATCTGAGTAGAAAAATAAATCTGGGAAGGGGATAGGAAGTACACGTGAAAGGAGAATAGGCAATTTTAAATGGTGGTGGTGGTGGGGGGAGTGGATCAGGGAGGTCCTTTTGTTGAAAGTGATATTTAAGAAGAAAAATGTTACATGTGAATTATGCTAGTACAATCAGACTGCTCTGGTCAAACCTCAGGCAAGACAGGATCATACTTTAAAGATCTTGCCTTCATCTGACCTCCTTTTTATATTCTCTCTAGCCTGGACTTTCTCTGAAATAGTCACTCTCTAAAAAGTAAGTTTCAGGTCCTTTGGAAAATCCCAGACATGAATCATCCCTTAGAGGGATCACATCTTTGCTCCTCCAGGGGATCATAAGGCTGTTCTCAGGTTGAACTTTGCCTCGTAGAAAATCCTGGTCATGCTGGTTGTGGAAATGAGCACCATTCCAGTGATCCTCACAGTAAATATTGTATTGGCCACAGAGAGTGCCTATTTGGGAGCTGCCATACAGGGGAGGCACTTACTTCCAACAAAAGGACATCAGGAGTACCAAACACTAACCAGAACTGAGCATCCCACTCTGTCCTGTCCCCATGCTACTGGCCCCAGATCTCCAGAACAAGGATCACTCACTTCAACATCTCTGGCATACATTCCAACATAGAAAGTCTTCAATTGACTCTTCCTTGTAATGAAAACTAATAGCATCCAATTCTGTTACAGTGAAAACATCCCTGGATGGAGAGTCTAGAGACAGACATCCTAGACCTTCATAAACCTCACCTGCCTTTATAATATTGACCAAGCCATTTACTCTCTTTGAATCTCAGGTTCATCACTTGAAAAGCAAAGGAAATGGAATGCAATCAAAGTTTTATACTTAAATCTCTCTAATCATCTCTTTTTTTTTTTTTTTGGTTTGTTTACAATGTAAACCTAATAGAAAAATCTGGTCACATCAAGTATACGCGTGTTCAGTTGCTCAGCTGTGCCCAACTATTTCGTGATCACGTGGATTGTAGCCTGCCAGGCTCCTCTGTCCATGGAATTTTCTAGGCAAGAATATTGGAGTGGGTTGCCATTTCCTGCTCCAGGGGATATTCCTGACCCAGGGATCGAACCCACATTTCTTGTGTCTCCTGAATTGGCAGGTGAATTCTTTACCACTAGCACCACCTGGGAAGCCCCACATCAAGTATATTATAAATGTTACTTTACTGTTACTCAGTCATGTCCGACTGACTCTTTGCCACCCCATGGACTGTAGCCCACCAGGCTCCTCTGTCCATGGGATTCTCCAGGCAAGAATACTGGAGTATGTTGCCATTTCCTTCTCCAGGGGATCTTCCCAACCTGGGGTTCGAACCTGGGTCTCCTGCATTACAAGCAGATTCTTTACCTTATGAGCCACAAGGGAAGCCCAAGAGTTACTCTGACCTTGTTCTAATAATAACATACATTCCATTCTGTCAACTTAAATATTTGCGTTATATTTAATCTTAAGTAATTAGCAGAATTTATGTAATGATTCAGTACATTAAGTTCCCCATACCCACTTTTAAAATCTCCTAATAATCAATGCTCAGGTCTACTTCACCCAAAAACTTTATTTTCTGTACAATTTTCCTACATGCCTCCTAAGGCTGACCTATTTTCAACTGGTATGCCATCACTGGTTTTCTCAGATAGTGACATTTTTCTTTTAAAATTCATATTAGCTTTGCTAACCATCTGTTGTGTTGGTCCTCCCTTTCTGCTCCTGTTTTACTTTCCTGGCTCAAGAACATTTTTCAAAGTCAGTTACAAATTTGGCAACATTTCAGACAGTTCCTAGGATTTATTGGGTGCATTAGGAAAACCCTCAATGACTAGGTTTTCCAGAGAATCCCTGGAGTTTGCGTCTGGAAATGAAACATCATACAGTTCAAACAAGGGCCCCAAGTAAGTCTCCAACCAAGTGAGGGAATTTGAAAACTGAACTAAGAACTGTGGCATTTACAAGGTTTGCAATACTACTGAAAACAAGAAAATAATTAGATTTTAGGAGCAGTTGTATGTATCCTATGCATTAACACCTTTACAAACTACACAAGAGGAGCTAAAGTCCTTCCAGATTCTGTGCCAAGGACCAATGACAGATTTAATACCTTTTTAAAAAGTATTAATCCAAGTATATGTTTCCCTGGTGGCTCAGCAGTAAAGAATCCACCTGCAGTGCATGAGACTCAGGTTCAATCCCTGGGTCGGGAAGATCCCCTGGAGGAGGGCATGGCAGTCCACTCCTGGAGAATCCCATGGACAGAGGAGCCTGGCAGGCGATGGTCCATGGGGTCACAGAGTCAGACATGACTTGGTGACTGAGCACAATCCAAGCACAGGACTGGCATAAGACCCTCTGAGAAAATCTAATTCTGTTATATGCAACAGAATATAGTTCCAAAGAAAGCTCATTTAAAGTATTGACAATGGGAGTTTCTAAAAATAGCCTGTCAGAAATCTTATTGATTAGACCATTTCTAAAAATACAGTACTTCAAAAGAAAAAGAAAATTTAGATTATTTGACATTCGTCACTAAAGGAAATCATACAAAATGTATTATACTATGAATTTTATATTTATTCATACCTCAAAATAGAGGTTGAGAAGATGAAATATTTTTGTTTGTGAATGTGAAATACAATCATTCATTGCAATAAAAAAGGGAACTCAGTGTTAACAGGAACTTTGGAAAAACAAAGGTGAATAAAACAATATCTCTTCAAGGATCCACAGTCTGGTATTTAAAAAACCTACAAGTAAATAATTGTGGAATGAATCCATGTTTTTAAGTATAAGGGCCTAATACATTACACATCACCCGCTAAATTCTGAGAGGGCTTGATACCGAGGAAGGTGGCCTTGGGGTGGAAACCAGAGAAGAGCATGCTTACACTTCAGCGTATTCAAGGATGATGCAATGGAATCCACATAAACAGCCTTGTGGGTCCCTGTGGTGCAACAATGACCTCATGATCAGGGGAAGCAAGACGGTCCTGGGAGTTCAAGTGCTGTTCTGGAGTCACTCAGCTTAGGTCAAAATCCCACTCTTTCAAGAATTACCTTGGGAATCATCTGTAGAACGGTGATAACAACATAGCTTTGGGCAGTGCTTTGCAAAATATGTTCATAATAGCATCCAACAGAGGCTGACTTTGAGAATGGCTGTGTAAGGAATGCAGAAGATTCTCTCTCAAGTAAGACAACCATTTGCCTGGTGAAAATAACACACACACACACACACACACACACACACATCATTGAAAGTCTCTAGAAATTGTCCTAAGGGCATAAAAAGTGGAAAATCTTTTCTCATATAGATTATCACGGACGACAGAGTAGAATTCCCTGTACTATACAATAGGTCCTTATTGATTACCTATCTTATATGTGTATAGTAGCATGTGTGTGTTCACCCAAAGCTTATGATTCACCTCTCTCATACTTTAATAAAATTAAAAAAAAAAAAGTGAAGGGCTTCCCTGATGGTCTAGTGGCTAAGATTCCATGCTCCCAATGCGAGAGGCCTGGGTTCGATCCCTGGTCAGGGAACTAGGTCCCACATGCCACAGCTAAGAGTCTGAATGCCACAACAAAGATCAAAAGATTCCAAGTGCCACAACTAAGACCCAGTACAGCCAAATAAGCAAAATAAATAAATATATTTTTATAAAGAGTGGGAAATCATCTATTGAATTAAATGTAGTAAGTCTGTAAAAGAATGATAAAATTTGGTTGTATTTGAGCCCATGGTCTAGTCACATATTACCTTTTCCCCTGCTCAATGTGACCATGCTCCCTATGGCCCTAACACCCACTCTAGGGCTATATTTTAAAGTCAGGAGACACAAGGCACCAACACCTCTTATCCCCTTGGTTATATATATATATATATATATATGGTTTTATATATATATATATATATATATATATATATATATATGATATCCCATGTCCAAGGGCAAGGAGAAGCCCCAAAAAGACATTAGGAGGGGTGAGGTTGCATTTAGAATCAAACCCTATACCCGCCAGAGATGCTCAGAAGGCTCAAACAAAACCTTGTGCCCACCAGGACCCAGGGACCCCACAGAGACTGAGCCAGACCTGCCTTTGAGGAATGTTTGAGTGTCTCCGTCAGAGGCACGTGTCAGCAGTGCCCTGCCCCCACGACAGGGGCTCTGGCTGCAGCAGACCTCGGAGGCGTCCTATGAGCCACAGGTCCTGCAGCAGACCTATGAGCCACACCATAGCCACCAGGCAGACAACCCACAAACTGGAGAACAATTATACCAAAGAAGTTCTGCAGTGCTGCAAAAGCTCAAGGGCCCACAACACATTTCCCAACCTTGGGATCCATCAAAGGGAGTGAGAACCCCCAGGGAATGTGACTTTGAAGGCCAAGGGGATTTAATTACAGAGCTCCAACAGGACTGGGAAAACAGACTCTTGGTTCAGTCAGTTCAGTTCAGTCACTCAGTCGTGTCTGACTCTTTGTGACCCCATGGACTACAGCACGCCAGGCCTCCCTGTCCATCACCAACTCCTTGATTTTACCCAAGCTCATGTCCATTGATTTGGTGATGCCATACAATCATCTCATCCTCTGTCTTCCCCTTCTCCTCCCACCTTTAATCTTTCCCAGCATCAGTGACTTGGTGGGCACAAACAAAACCTTGCTCCTTGGAAGAAAAGCTATGCCATACCTAGACAGCATATTAAAAAGCAGAAATATTACTTTGCCAACAAAGATCTGTATAGTCAAAGCTATGGTTTTTCCAGTAGTCATGTATGGATGTGAGAGCTTGGCCATAAGGAAAACTGAACACCAAAGAACTGATGCTTTTGAATTGTGGTGTTTGAGAAGACTCTTGTGAGTACCTTAGACAGCTAGGAGATCAAACCAGCCAATTTCAAAGGAAATCAACTCTGAATACTCACTGGAAGGCCTGATGCTGAAGCTGAATCTCCAATCCTTTGGCCACCTGATGTGAAGACCTAACTCATTTGAAAAGACCCTGATGCTGGGAAAGATTGAAGGCAGGAGAAGGGTACAAGAGAGGATGAGATGGTTGGATGATCTCACTGACTCACTGGACATGAGTTTGAGCAAGCCCTGGGAGATGGTAGGGACAGGGAGGCCTGGCATGCTGCAATCCACGGGAGCAAGGAGTTGGACACAGCTGAGTGGCTGAACAGCAACAACAATGTGAGTGTGTGTGTGTGTATTTACATGTATAAATATATTTTTGGCCATACCACACGGCATGTGTAATCTTAATTTCTCAACCAGGGATCAAATCTCTATCCTTTGTATTATAAGTGGGAAATCTTAACCTCTGGAATGCTAGGGAGACCCCCCCACCCCCACCACAGTTCTATATTGCAGAAACTCTATTAAGGACAGGCATGGGTATGCAAGCTGATTTGCCTTCTGCTAAGCTAGCCCCACCACTCCTTGAGATTTGGTGATAGACAGGGAAGCCTGGTGTGCTGCACTCCATGGGGTCACAAAGACTTGGACATGACTTAGCAACTGAACTGAAGAAACTCCTGATGACAGGATGGAAGCTCTACGCCAGGCTCTGCAGGCTGAGAATAACAGATCCTGGAACACCTCCAACCTGGAGCCTTTGTAAAGTAGGGGTTTCATGCTCAGAATCAAAGTTGAGACAACCAGGAGCTACTATTAGCACCCAGCGCTCCACTCAGAGACAGAGGTGTCACTTTGGAAGGAGAAGTGTGTATCAGTTCCAGCTCCTTTACAGGCACACAGATTTTTCCCAGGAGGAAAAACAAGTTCTATGAACAAGAAGCTCACTTTAAAGGAATGATTCTATTTGGAACAGACTGTGCAAGTTATGCCTAACAGCATTATACAAAATAATGGGTATTCTTGTTGCATGCAATTAAGAGAAAGCTGCTTGCTCCATGACACACATACCAAGAAACGAAACAGTGCCCCAGCTGGCAGTTTAGCAGAGAGAGTCAGGGAAAAAGACAAGAGGGTTCTTCCTGCTGTTGGAGTAATCTCAGTAACTGGCCACATCCTAGTCCTGCAAAGCTCTTCTATAAACAAATTAGACTGTGGAGCAATTCAAGACCAAGCGTGCTGTTAAACAGAATGCAAAAAGATCACCTAGCAGTTACTGTAGGCTAAGAGCTGGGTGTGATACCAACAGAGGCAGATGAGCACAGGCTTCAGAAAGATTGTGCACATGCCCTAACTCTGCACTCTCTGAGAGGCCACACTGCAGGCTGCATGTTGCAAAGAAAACAGACTTCACTGATCTAGTCACTAAACAAGCAAGAAAGAAAGCAACAGCAACAATTGCTTGAGTGGTGGCATATGGTCAGTCTCAGAGTATCGAGAGTTGCTAAGATATATTATCTATAATGCTCAGTATTCAGCAAAGAAATTATGAGACACAAAAAGAAACAGAAAAGTGTGACCCATACACAGAAAAAGAAAGAAGAAATGGAAACTGCTTCTAAGGAGATCTAGGCGTTTAACTTAGCAGACAAACAAACACTCCAAAGCCACTGTTACAAATATGTTTAAAGAACCAAAGGAAACCATGTCCAAAGTATTAAAGCAAGGCCTAATAGAAACATCTCATTAAATACAGAATAAGAGAAATTATAAAAAGAACCAAATTGAAGTTGAAAAGTGTACTCTCCAAATAAAAAATTTACTACAGAAGCTTAATAATAGATTTGAACTGCTAGCAGAGAATCAGTAAGCTTGGTGATTGATCAATCAAGATTACACATCTGAGGAGCACAGAGGAAAATGAATGAAGAAAAATGAGTGGAACCTCAGAGAAAAGTGCTACTTCATTAAACACACCAATATATGAAGAGCAAGAGTATGAAAGTACCAAAGAAAGGAGAAGAAAAACATAGTTGAGGAAACAGTGGTCAAATACTTTTCAAATTGAGGGAAAATATTAATATGAATATTCAGGGAGCACATATAATTCTGAGAAGGATAAACTCAACCATACACCCATCTATACACAGCACAGTAATAATGTTGAAAGACAAAGACCCATTGAGAGCAGCAACAAGAGCAAAAACCCCAATGCTTTATGAATAAGAAAACTACAGTGAGATAAACAGAAGACTTCTTAACAGAAACAATGCCAGATGGCAGCAGGATGGAATACGCAAATGCCGACGGAGAAACAGACAGCAAACAACGAAAACCAAAAGAAACCGCCAACCGATCGTCTCCACCCAGCAAATCAAATCCAGAGCAAGACACCGCTTCACAGCCACTCGGATGCCTCTAAGCAGAAGAGATGGACAAGAACAAACGGTTTCCAGAATGTGGAGAAACTGGAACACTTATACATTGCTGGACAGATGCAAGATGGTGCAGCTACTGCGAAAAATGGTTCAGAATCTGATAAATAGTAAGCACAGAATTCCCATTTGATCTAGCAATTGCATTTCCAGGAGAAATTCATACTCAAGAGAAATGAAAACTTACGTCTACACAAAAGCTTGTATACAAATGTTTATAGAAACACCATTCACATAACCAAAGAAAATACACAATGCCTATCAACTGATAGACATCAAAATAAAAAGTGGCGTATGTACACAAAGGACTATTTACCAATAAAAATAATGAAGCCTTTAAACACGCTAAAACATGGATGAATCTTGAGTGTTGTATACTAAATGAAAGAAGCTAGTCACAAAAGACCACATATCTTAGCCTCCATTTATCAGAAATGTCCAGAGCAGGCCAATCTATAGACACAGAGTGTTATACTAATTGGTGCCTACGACTGACTGATGAAGGTTTCAGAGAAATGAGAGGGACTGGACTATACAGAGTTTCTTTTTGGGATGATGTAAATGTTTCAGATTGTAGTGATGTTTGCACAAGTCACGGAATATACTAAAAAAAAACACCAAACATCAAATTATACATTTTCAAGGGGTGAAACTCTGTTGACATATAAATTATATATTAATAAAGCTCTTAAAAATAGTACCTATCTCTTAGAGTTATCGTTAGGCCAAGTGAGATAGTAAATGGGAAGCTATTAGGCAAGTCTTTGGCAAACAACAGTCAGTAAGTTACTGCTGTTCCTTCTCTACTGTCGCGATCATCACTGTTTCCTACAGTGTAATTAGCCCCGTAATTCTATCCACTGTTTAGCAAGTATTGAAGAGCACCTATTGTGCGGCACACATCTATGTGCTTGTGATTAGTAATCAGAACAGCTTTCTGATGTCATTTTGGTAGAGATGAAAGTAGAGCAGATACCATTTTTTTTATTAACCTTATTCAGCAAAATGAGTCAATATACTCTTGGCAACACCAGAATGACTCTAGAAGTCATTTTACGGCTTCCAGATCTTATTCAGTTTACTATACTTGGGCTTCATTTACAAATATTAACTCCAAATACTCATAGACAGTGTTACGAAGGACCCATGAGCTTGGCCGATGTTCACGATCTTCCCTGAGACTGCTTGTGACTCCTCCACTCACAATCATCACACTCTAATTCTACAATAAGGATTCAGCTTTGCACAATATTTCCCCCAGAGGACTACTCTGGCACTGCTGCCCCTCACTGCTTAGAGCGAGGAGTATTCATTTCATTTCTCCTAACACCCACATCTGTCTTTATTTTATCACTCTTCAGCAAATTAACTACCCCCTGCTTCTCTCTTCAGACAATGCACTCCTTGGACCCAACTCTGATAGGCTCTGGCAAGGCACACTTCTGAAGCACATTCACTATTCACAGACAATTACAAACAAAATGTTCATTTTGATTTTGTCTTTCTTCTTTAAGAATATGTACTTACTATAAATCAGAACCACACTCCTGACTCCCATCAGATCACTGCATTATCTAGAAACCCAGTAAGAAAGGGCTTAACTGATATCCACCTGGACCTTTCATTAGAACCTGAAAGAACCAAGAATAACAATAACAAAAAAAGGCAGCATCATGTAATATAAAAGGTATGCTATTTTTCTTCATGTGTTAACAGGTTTGGAAGAGGAGGGATGGGGTAACCATCAATCAAGGAAGGAAGTCACAGACTTGGCAGCGATTCGTGGGGCATCTCCATTCAATAATTTTATTATCTGGCTAAAGATAGAGGACTTCATAACCCTCCTGTTTTTCCTTATAATGCCTTTGATTTGTCCTATCATATGGTAAATGCCCCTGAAATGCACACTCATAAGTCGAATTGAAGTCATGTATGCAATGACCTTCTATGGACAAAATATCACTTTAGTTGGAATTAAGGTATTTGGAAGATTAATAGTGAAAGCACACAGCTTTCTATTCCAGTCACCAAAATATTAAATTCCAACGTTTATTATGCAGAGGAGTCTTCTTCTGTTCCTTTCACTATCTTGCATGTAGTTGTCATAATTTACAGCTTTTGGTGTTAACTCCCATTGAGTTCAAAGACAGTCAGAAATCTCAAGCTGCTGCCAACCAACTCTCTTCATGGGACAGACGCCAGGGCATAGCTCAGCCATCATGGAAAAGCCTTGGCTCATGGGACCCAGGGCATCATGAGCCTGCACCCCTGCTGGGTTAGGAGGGAGCAAGTGCCTTACTCAGCCTCCACAAATAAACTCAAGGGTGCTGTGCAGGGCACAGCGCACCTCCTCACCACAAAGATGGCTCCTGTGTCTGGTCTGAGCCTTTGTTGAAGAAAGCCAAGGAATCTTCCTTTGGAGCCTTATATGAAGAGTTATAACTCTTTCATTAAGGAAGATCTATGCTTCTGCCTGCGATGTGGGAGACCCAGGTTTGATCCCTGGGTTGGGAAGATCCCCTGGAGAAGGAAATGGCAACCCACTCCACTATTCTTGCCTGGAGAATCCCATGGAAAGAGGAGCCTGGTAGGCTACAGTCCACAGGATAGCACAGAGTCGGACAAGACTGAGCTAATTCACTTTCACTTATGCTTCTCAAGAGAACAATGGAAGAACCTGACCACACCATCTTCATGCTGAACAGTGTGCCAAGTCATCCTCATCCTACCCTTGACAATTCCCCACTGTATCCGTTCCCAAACCAAAAGCCTTTCCAAAGATAGTAGACATGAGCCCAGACCATAGCAAATTCTCCCTAAAAAGCAGAATGGTAATATATATTTTAAAAAAATTCACAGGACATAGCATTTTCACGTATTTAGTATTTCAAGGAATTAGTTTTGAATGCCCCTTCAGCATCTAGTATTCATGTACACACGCACAAAATCCTTATGAGATGTAGAGTCTGAATTCTCTTTCCAAACAGGGAAAGGAATAAGACAGACTTAGATGATTTTCTGGAGATGTAACAAATGTTCAAAAATCTGGTCGCCAAACACGATCAAGACCTTATTGCTTTGACCCCACATTTTTTTCAGCTTGCTACTTAGGTCATGTTTCCCTCATCTGTGTCTGACTAATTAGCTTTTGTCCAAGAATTCAAGCATCTTCTAAGCTTTTGTCTTCTAAAATGGAAATATTTTAAGAAAAGTAAAAGACAAGTAGTTAAGATTTCAGTTTAGGTCACCGTGAGGGATTCAGGTACCTTTACAAGTTGACCCGATGCCCCAAACTCTGGGTTTTGCACAAAGAGGACCACCTGCGGTATCGAAGATGTTTAATGGCTAATTAAATAGTAGGCTTCCCTGGTGGCTCAGATGGTAAAGAATCTGCCTGCAAAGCAGGACACCCATGTTCAGCTCCTGGGTCGGAAAGAACTCCTGGAGAAGGGAATGGCTACCCACTCCAGTATTCTTGCCTGGAGAATTTCATGGACAGTGGAGGCTGGCAGACAGTCCATGGGGTTGCAGAGTCAGACATGACTGAGTGAATGTTTCATTTCAGTTCGGATATTAAGGACAAGAAGAAAACACCAATAACATCACTAGCCCAGTAAGACCAACACTGCCCTGCCATGGACTCATCACTAGGTTTGAAATGAATGTTCAAATCCGTAAATATGTCACCAACATCAGAATGACAGAAATAAGGCATTTTCAAGCACTAGATCAAATAACCCACATGGCCAATCAGTTGATTACCATTGTTCTATTCAAAGTTAAGACAATCCTCCAGTGCTAGGAAGTGACAAACATGTTTAAGGAACCGATAAGTCAGGACCAATAACCCTGAAGAAGTCACAGCCTTCAGACTTGGCCATAAGTTCTTACGTACAGTTTTCAGGCTGCAGTGCTCTGCCTCACTCACTGTGGAATAACAACGACAGAAGTCAGGACCTTCACGCTGCTTCCAAGCAGGGAAAGGAAGCAACCAGCACATTTTAGAGAGCACCACTTGGCAGGTTTTCCTCCTGCTTTGACGAATCAAAGAAGTCTGCACTGCAATAGTGGAAGAACTACCCAAAGTACAAGGGAAATATTGTCACTTGTCCCCTTTCCATGTCCCCATCACTTCATGACCAGCGGCATGAGCTGTACTCACCAATCCTTTGCACGTTGAAAGAGCCACTGAGGAATTTTTGTGGGATCGCAAGGAGCCTTGATAAAAACAGAAATCCTCGGGTGGGAAAGCCTGCACTGACTTCGTGCCCTGCTTTCCCAAAGTCTGGATGAGAAATCCAGGTGCCACCAGCTTGCTGGAGGCTTTCAGATCCAGGTGGAAGTCATGCCTGAAGCCTTTCAGTCGAAGGTGCAGAGAGTCAACTCCGAGCTGGGCCAGAGCCCTTTTCCTCCTCTGGGGGTGAGCGATTTCGTGGGACACGTAGTTGCCCTTGTGGTCAACCTCATAGGGAGACACCAGCTCATAGTCTGAAATCAAGAGAGGATGTGAGGCTGAGTGATTTCAGAGTTCTGAAAAGGATCAGGACGTCTTCAAATATAATTTACACTGGATGATATCATCACCCAGCAAGAAAGATGGTGGAAATGTCAACCTCCACCCGTTCAAATCCAAACGGAATGCATAAAATCAGAGTTTAAAGGGGAAATCTTAAAAGGGGCCTTTGGGGAAGTCACTGCTGTGCCTATAATGTGATATCGCCAATCCAGAAATTGTCATGACACGTCTAAGGAGAAAGAGATCACAGACCAAATGAAGCTAAGTATGGGCTTTTTGGGTCACCAGAATAATTATAATAAGTAATCATTTTTATAGCTTTAAACATTCTTTTAGTCATATTGTCTTTTAGCAACATTTTCATTCCACTAATAAGAAATTTTAGCTTAAAAATACTGATAGTTTTTCAGAAACCAGTTAACAAGACTCATGTCCGACTCTTTGCAACCCCATGGACTGTAGCCCACCAGGCTTCTCTGTCCATGGGATTCTCCAGGCAAGAATACTGGAGTGAGCAGCCATTCCTTTCTCTGGAGGAGTCTTCTATCCTGGTATTCACTGTAGCACTATTTACAATAGCCAGGATATGGAAGCAACCAAGATGTCCATCAGCAGATGGATGGATAAAGAAGATATGGTGTATATACATAAAATGGAATACTGCTCAGCTATAAAAAGGAAGGTATTTGAGTCAGTTCTCATGAGGTGGATGAACCTAAAGCCTGTTATACAGAAAGAAGTAACTCAGAAAGATAAAAACAAGCATTGCTTATTTTTCATTGCTCAGATCAGAATTCTCCCTTTTATCCCCACCATTAACACATCATCTCTGCCATCGAGACATCAGGGAGTGTTTGTTTCTGGGCGGAGGGACAGAATGTGAACCACGGACATGGGGTGGGCTTCACACCAGGGATCGTATCTTCCTGAACCGCCATGCTCTAAGCTTGAACCTGGGCTTTTAGACCATGTGAGGATCAATTTGCCAAAGTCGGACATGCTCAGTCCTGTCCAACTCTCGGTGACCTCCTGGACTATAGTCCACTGGGCTCCTCTGTCCATGGGATTCTCCAGGCAAGAATCCTGGAGAGGGTAGCTATTCCCTTCTCCAAGGGATCTTCCCAACCCAGGGACTGAGCCCGTATCTCTGATGTCTCCTGCACTGGCGGGTGGATTCCTTTTCACTAGCACCACCCAGGAAGATCTGAAGGTAGATTTGTCAAAGCTTAGGTTATGAAATGTTTTAGCCAATGTATTGTTTTGATTTACATCTTGCAAACATTTAAACATATCTTGCGTGTGTCTCCATCTGCATACTAGCAATGGGCCTGCACCGCTTTGGAGAAGACTTGCTATCTAGCCTGCATTTTGTCTAAACACCAGGAAATAGCAGACAAGCAAGATATCGGGCCTCCTCCAAATTCCCTCTAAGATGCCTTTGAAAGGGGTGTCAGGCCCAGCACCAGAGGACTAGACCTACACCATGGTGCTCACACCCTAAAAACTCAGGATGCAACTGCCTCTTACATGTAGGACAAGACTTGATCCTAATATTCTCATCCTGATCCTCCACCAATAAATGTTCTCAGGAGACAGTCTGATGCTTAATAACTGGTCCTTTTGCATGAGTAGGACACGCTTCCTGGAGCCATAAGGTAAAATAAAGCATGGTCCTACAGAAGCGGCATTTGGTCATTTGGTGAACAGTACTAGCTAGGTTCTTCTGTTTATTCTTGCCACCTCTTCTTAATATCTTCTGTTTCTGTTAGGTCCATACCATTTCTATCCTTTATTGTACCCATCATTGCATGAAATGTTCCTTTGGTATCTCTAATTTTCTTGAAGAGCTCTCTAGTCTTTTCCATTCTATTGTTTTCCCTTATTTCTTTTCATTAATAACTAGGAAGGCAGTGATCAGTGCCTTTTGTAAAGAAGAACTATACAAAAAGGATATTAATGACCCAGATAACCACGATAGTGTGATCACTCACCTAGAGCCAGACATCCTGGAGTACAAAATTAAGAGGGCCTTAGGAAGCATTGCTATGAACTAAGCTAGTGGAGGTGATGGAATTCCAGTTGAGCTGTTTCAAATCCTAAAAGATGATGTTGTGAAAGTGCCTTACTCAATGTGCCAGCAAATTTGGAAAACAGCAGTGACCACAGGACTGGAAAAGGCCAGTTTTCATTCCAATCCCAAAGAAAGGCAATGCCAAAGAATGCTCAAACTACCACACAATTGCCCTCATTTCACACACTAGTAAAGTGATGCTCAAAATTCTCCAAGCCAGGTTTCAACAGTATGTGAACTGAGAACTTCTGGATGTTTAAGCTGGATTTAGAAAAGGTGGAGGAACCAGAGATCAAATTGCCAGCATCTGTTGGATCACAGAAAAAGCAAGAGAGTTCCAGAAAAACATCTACTTCTGTTTCATTGACTACACTTAAGCCTTTGACTGTGTGGATCACAATAAACTGCAGCAAATTCATAAAGAGATGTGAATACCAGACCATCTTACCTACTTCCTGAGAAACCTGTATGCAGGTCAAGCAACAGCTAGAGCCAGACATGGAACAACAGACTGCTTCCAAATTGAGAAAGGAGCATGTCAAAGCTGTATACTGTCATCCTGTTTATTTAAATTCTATGCAAAGTACATCATGTAAAATGCCGGGCTGGATGAAGCACAAGCTGGAATCAAGATTGTCGGGATAAGTTATCAATAACCTCATATAAGCAGATGACACTACCCTTACGGCAGAAAGAGAAGAGGAACTAAAGAGCCTCATGTTAAAGGTGAAAGAGGAGATTGAAAAAGCTGGCTTAAAACTCAACATTCAAAAAACTAAGATCATAGCATCTAGTCCAATCACTTCGTGGCAAAAAGATGGCGAAACGATGACAGAATTGACTTTCTTGGATTCCAAAATTACTGAGGATGGTGACTGCCGCTATGAAATTAAAAGCTGCTTGCTCTTTGGAAGAAAAGTTATGGCAAACCTATACAGGATATTAAAAAGCAGGGACATTACTTTGTCAACAAAGGTCTGTCTAGTCAAGGCTATGGTTTTTCCAGTAGTCATATATGAATGTGAAAGTTGGACCATAAAGAAAGCTGAGTGCTGAAGAACTGATGCTTTTGAACTGTGGTGTTGGAAAATACCCTTGAGAGTACCCTGGACTGTAAGGAGATCAAATCAGTCAATCCTAAAGGAAATCAACCCTGAATATTCATTGGAAGGACTGAAGCTGAAACTCCAATCCTTTGGCCACATGAGGCGAACTGCCTTATGACCCGGCAATCCCACTGCTGGGCATACACACCAAGGAAATCAGAATTGAGACACGTGTACCCCAATGTTCATCCCAGCACTGTTTATAATAGCCAGGACATGGAAGCAACCTAGATGTCCATCAGCAGATGAATGGATAAGAAAGCTGTGGTACATATACACAATGGAGTATTACTCAGCCATTAAAAAGAATACATTTGAATCTGTTCTAATGAGGTGGATGAAACTGGAGCCGATTATACAGAGTGAAGTAAGCCAGAAAGAAAAACACCAATACAGTATACTAACACATCATATGGAATTTAGAAAGATGGTAACGATAACCCTGTATGCGAGACAGCAAAAAAGACACAGATGTACAGAACAGGCTTTTGGACTCTGTGGGAGAGGGAAAGGGTGTGATGATTTGGGAGAATGGCATTGAAACATGTATAATATCATATATGAAACAAATTGCCAGTCCAGGTTTGATGCATGATACTGGATGCTTGGGGCTGGTGCACTGGGATGACCCAGAGGATGGTATGGGGAGGGAGGAGGGAGTGGGGTTCAGGATGGGGAACACGTGTATACCTGTGGTGGATTCATGCTGATGTATGGCAAAACCAATACAATATTGTAAAGTAATTAACCTCCAAAAAAAAATAATAATTTTTAAAAAAGAAAAGACCCTGATGCTGGGAAAGACTGAAGGCAAGTGGAGAAGGGGACAACAGAGGGTGAGATGGCATCACCACCTCAATGTACATGAGTTTGAGCAAGCTCTGGGAGATGGTGAAGGACAGGGAAGCCTGGCATGCTGCTGTCCAGGGGCGTCCCAAAGAGTCAGACACAGCTAAGAGACAGAACAACCACTAGCTAGCTGGCACTAGTGGTAAAGAACTGGCTTGCAATGCAAGAGACATGGGTTCAATCCTGAGTCAAGAAGATTCCCCTGGAGGTGGAAAGGGCAACCCACTCCAGTATCCTTGCCTGGAAAATCCCATGGATGGAAGAGCCTGGAGTGCTACAGTCCCCGGGGTCATAAAACAGTCAGACGTGATGAGCACCTCTCACACACGTGGGAACAGTACTTGAGTAACTTTTTCTGAAAAAAGAAATTTTCCTTTACAACCAAAGCTCTTTTGATATAAGTACTCGCCCACAAGTCCCTGGGCCGTCCTGGCAGGCATCTGAAGGGTTCCACTGGACCAGAGAGAGTGGGTGGCAGCCACTGGATGGTCATAAAAGCAAGTGTCTGGTTTGGGTGAGGCAGAGAAGGTGGGGGTGGTAAGGCATTGCCCAGAGCCCCTGGGGATGAGTTCCTCAGCAAGGAGAGTCAGGGGCCCGGTACCCAGCCCATAACCGAAGGATTGGCCACGGCCTGTTTCAGCCCATGCTTCCTGCTTGCTCGGGTCAAGGGCTTTGACGTCATCCCCTGGAGGGCTACTCCCGGGCTCACAGACCTGGCCCGTCGTCCAGGTAACTGGTGACCCGGGGCCCATACAGATTAGACAGTCAGCAGGCGCCGGCTGGCCACTGGCCAACCAAACTTGGCAATATGCATCAAGGCAGGGCCCTGGTGCCTGATATGGGAGAATACACTGTGGTTATTTCATATTTTACTTAGGAAAACAAGAAAGCAAAGCAAACCTGCTTGAATTCTATGCAATAATTTCAAAAGGGGAGGAAACAAATCGGGTGTTAATACCCTGGTGTAAGTGTGGACCACAGCCACCGCTTGTGCTCGTTCAGTCACTCAGTCGTGTCCGGCCGTGACCCCATGGGCTGCAGCACGCCACACCCCTCTGTCCCTCTCCATCTCCCGAGTTTGCCAGAGCTCACGTCCACTGAAGCATGATGTCCTCCAACCATCTCATCCCGTCACCCCCTTCTCCTTCCGCCTCCAATCTTTCCCAGGATCTGGGTCTTTTCCAGTGAGTCGGCTCTTTGCATCAGGTGGCCAAAGTATTGGAATTTCAGCTTCAGCATCAGTCCTTCCATGAGTATTCAGGGTTGGTTTCCTTTAGGATGGACTGGTTGGATCTCCTTGCAGTCCAAGGGGCTCTCAAGCATCTTCTCCAACACTACAGTTGGAAAGCATCAATTTTGCAACGTTCAGCCTTGTTTATGGTCCAACTCTCACCTCTGAACATGACTACTGGAAAGACCATAGCCTTGACTATATGGACCTTTGTCTGCAAAGTGATGGTTTTGCTTTTTAATACACTGTCCACTGGAGGAGGGAATGGCAAACCAATTCAGCAAATTTTCCATGAGAACCCCATGAACTGTATAAAAAAGAAGTCTGTCCCTGGGCACTCCTAAAACAAGGGAAAGCTCTTGCTCATGCAGTTGCGTTTCCCCACCTGCCTTCCTCATCCCACTTTCTGGACTCAGGAGAAAAGCTAGTGTGACGTGGCTGTGTTAACACCTTTCTTCCTGCCCTGCGAACCCTCTGGAAGTCTCCACCTCACACCCGTCTGTTTCCATCCCAACAGAGGCTCTGGAATGAGGACAAAGCCTGGGGACTGTTCCAAACCCTGGTAACGAGCAGATTTATTGCACATAAAAAGATGATTACCATTCAAAAAATCAGATTGTTCCCAGATGACATAAAGTCATATTCTTCTGACCTTTACTTTGGAAGACATACAATCTTTATCCTTTATGGGGAAGGGGGACCTATCATAACTCTTTTTCAAAGTAACTTTTAAGACTCTACAGAAATGCACACAGCATTCTGCTGATACATCTTTCACAGCCAGCTATGGTGGGGGTGGGGTGGGGGGCCGGCCTGGTGGGAAGCATTTGCCAATTTCTGTGGTATAAATACTCCCACTGAGGCTGATGTCAATTACCCACGTGACATCACTGAACGCGGAGTTTAGAGGTTTGCATGGTAGCACACCGTTACAAAGCATCTCCACCATACAGAGGTGACGTTGCTGTTGTTCAGCCGCTAAATCATATCTGACTCTTTGCGATCCTATGGACTGCAGCACACCTGGCCTCCCAGTCCCTCCCCATCTCCCAGAGCTCACCCAAGTTCACTGAATCAGTGATGCCATCCAGAGAGATACCGTCCCCATCCAGAGAAGGCGGGGATGGCACGGCACTGCTCAGAGGCACAGGCAGATATTGTCAAAAGGATAAACAACAGCAACACTTTTCAAGAACTGGGAAGTGATGAGTGTTTGGTGTTTTAGTTTTAGTCTTTTTTTCATGTTACTTTGTTTTTTTCTTGACCTTGGTACCCGGACCAGGGATCGAACCCAAGCCCCCTGTAGTGGAAGCTAACCACTGGTGCCCCAGAGAAGTCCTAATCTTCTTTTGAACATGATGGTTTCCCCACAGGTTTCTTTTGATTTTCAACAAACCAGCTCCCAAATTTCCTGAGGAGGTTAAGGGTCAGCTCTGGAGATCTGGCGCATGCTCACACAGCACACCGGCTCCAACCACCTCGAAGCCACTCACTGTCACCAATCACAGTCCTTTCCCAGGATAAAGGGGAACAGGAGAGAAAACTGAGCCCAGTGGCTCTCAGCGGGGGTGCTACCCCTCCCCCACTCCCAGGAGATGCTGGGGACTTTTGGGGACACTTTGGTTTTCACAAAGCAGAAGCAGACGGCAGTGTTGTGGGGATTTAGTGGGTGAGTCCAAGGTACATATTCTTCCAGGCACAGGACAGGCTGCCGCAACCAAAGGTCTAGAGCGTCTGCAAGGCGGAGAAGCCCGGGCTCTTGTGTCAAGCAGCAGCCTCCGCGTCACATACGCACTGTCAGTTCTGTGCAGATGACCGTGAGGAGGCTCATAGCTACAGAATTCTATGAATGAACAAAGTAAGCAGAGCTTCTCCCCCGTGCGCTTACCACTCCTCCGAGAGAAGGTGATCTATCACCGGTGTAAAATGACAGTTTCAAACTAACTCTCGAGCTAAGGTTTACAATTATAATCCCCCAAACTACTGGCTTGTGAAATCAAGAAAAAAAAAAAAAAATTAGTGAGATTCCTGATCCTTTAGAATCCCTGAAATAAGACCTCAGCCTTACAGAGGCATTTTTAAGCAGAAGAAATTCACACATGGCTGCTGCAGTCAGCACCCTGATCAACTTGATTTCGAGAGCTGTTTTTGACTAAGCGCCGAGTCTAGAGAGACTCCAGCCTCAGACTGAGTGCTTGATGCGTGGGCCCTCTGTGCGTGCGCAGTCGCCCGGTGCCAGCTCTGGAGAACGGATTTTGCGCGTTGCGTCCTGACTGCATGTTGAGAGGCTCACACGCATAGCTTGTCATCAGCCGCGTGGGAGCATTTGGCCCGTGGGAACCAGCACACGTGACAAACCAGAGCCTCCAAGAATCTGTTGTTAAACAGTTACCAGCATAGCACTGGGCCGGCCTGCCCTGTCTCAGGCTATGTGAATGTGTGAGTATAAACCAATATAAACTATGAATGCATGCCCACAGACACAGGTCTCTCTTGTTCAACAGAACAAAACTCTAAAAGCTTCCACCCTTGACCTGGAAGCTTAGCTTACCCTAGATTTTGAAAAGCTATTAATAACAAGCTCATGCTACATCTTTTGGGGAGTCCCTGGTGGGTCAGATGGTAAAGAATCTGCCCGCAGTGCAGGACACCTGGGTTCAATCCCTCGGCCAAGAAGATCCCATGGAGAAAGGAATGGCTGTTGTCTTTGCTCTGAAAAAGACCTGCTATTATTATGACAAAGGTTAATTTGTAGAAAAAGCATTCAAGTCTCCTCTGAAGGAGAAGCAATGCTGAATCAGCCAAAATGAAAGGAGTGCACCGAATGCCTGAAAATAGAACTGATCTCCATGAACTTATCTACTGTTGCTCACAGAATATATGGAGTTCTCTAACTGCATAATTACTCCAGACACCCAGCAACATTGTCTATAGAGGTTAAAATATGTGTTAAACAAGCCTTTTGGCCAAAAGAGTTACTTCACAGCCAGCTGTGGGTTTTGAAAGAAAAGAAAGTGTTAATCACTCAGTCATGCCGGACTCTTTGCGAAGCCATGGACTGTAGCCTGTCACGCTCCTCCATCCATGGGATTCTCCAGGTAGATACTGGAGTGGGTTGCCATTCCGTTCTCCAGGGCATCTTTCCGACCCAGGGATCAAACCCGGGTCTCCTGCATTGCAGGCGGATTCGTTACGATCTGAGCCTCCAGGTTTTGAAGGCATCCCCAGACATCTAGCAGTCAGCTAACCCCAGCATCACACAAAGTCAAAAGAGGCCACTGCTGAGGACAAGCAGTCTTTCTCTGATCCTGTGGGAGCTTTCCACTGAAACTCACTCTCTCAAGTTAGCCATCTGTAACTGTGGACCTGAAACACCTCCACAGCGGGAGACGAGGGGGCGGCGTGTCCCCTGGGCTACAACCTCACTGACGATGGCACCCACCTTCCCCGTGAAGTTCTAACCAAGCCAGCCAACTGGTTCTTTCGGGAACTCTGCGGTTTGTGACCCCAGCTGAGGAGTTAGGTGATCAGAGCCACATGCCCGCCAGGCTGGAGTCCAGTTCACAGGACGCTCCTCCGGGGAGAAGGGCACACTTGGGCAAGATGTCTTGGGTTCTCCTCCTGGAGGTGATTCTCTATCTCTAAAGCTCTTACCTCCCAGAAAACCCCATAAATGTTAGGAAACACTGAAAATTCTTCTGAGGCCTTCAGGAGTTCTCATGATTCTAGAAAGCTAGAATTTTCAAAAAATCTTACTTTTTAAGTGGGGAAAGACAATTAACTACAGTATAAGTCATTACATACTAGAATGAAACGTAAGAGAAACACTGAAGACAAGGGCAAGCCCAAAAAGGTGAGCTTGAAATAACTCTTTGGCAAATACAGGGAAAACGTTTTCTATTCTTTACCTCTAGCGCCCTCTGGTGGATTCGGAAGAGGTCCTACGTTCCCGCATTTCATTTATCACTTCCCAGGCTCTTACAGGAGGAATCTCAATAATTGACGCATATAATTCAATGATTGCCTTGAGGAGTATTGTTAAGAAGCTACATTCAGTTGTTCTGAATTATTAACTCATTTTTTGAGGTTTACTGAAAAAATATGATGGGGTAATCAAACCTGATTCTTCCTCTATAAGTCACTAACAACATTTGAGATGGCAATTTCTTCTTGGAATCGATGCAAAGTATTCGTATTTAGCAACTGCCAATGGACTGGGTTCAGATGAAAAGCCAGCTAGCAACTGAAATTAAACGCCTGCTTTCTCAGCTACCCTAAAGCAGGTCAGGACAGGGAGGTCTCTCCCCCTGACACATGGAATAATAAATGCCGCTTGTGAGGAGAGAAAATATAACCACACACTGCACAAAGTTCTGACCTGCTTTTCTGTCACAGCAAGGCACTGGACTTGGACATTGCTCTTATGAAGTCACAAGACACTGATTACCCATTCCGCCAGCTCTCCAGGAGCATCCCTTTCGATGCCAAGGTAGCTACAGAGCAAAACAGCTGTCTTTTTGTCTTCTGCTCTGGCTTCCCAGGGGGCTCAGTGGTAAAGAATCCACCTGCCCATGCCGGAGACCTGAGCTTCATCCCTGGGTCGGGAAGATCCCCTGGAGAAGGCAATGGCAACCCACTCCAGTATTCTTGCCTGGAGAATCCCATGGACAGAGGAGCCTGGCGGGCTACAGTCCACCAGGGGCAAAGAGTCGGACACGACTGAGCAGGCAGGCAGGCAGGGTATATGTCCAGTAGAGGGACTACTGGGTCCCATGGTGGTTCTAGTTCCTAGTTTCCTGGCAGTGAAGGGTGTTCGCCGTAAAAGGCCGGAAAGGGACAGGTGAAGGAGGGGACGAGGGGATGAAAGGCGCTATAAGCTTTGCAATCGCTTTGGTGTCTGCGTTAATATAACTCCTAGGTTATTTCTCTCTTCTATTTCATCCAAATACATTCCATTGCTTTCTTCCCTAATGCTTATGGTAATAACGCTGGTAAATCGCATCTGTTTTACTGGGAAATGATATAAATATTGCTGAAAGTTGACTCAGCGGTGCTCGCTGGCGAAGCGCCGCAGCGTCTTATAGGGAATTCCCTGAGTTAGGAACCTTCACAGCGTTTTGTAAACCAGCTTTGAAGTTTACAAGCTGCTCCCCGGAAAAGGTTCGAACCACCCCTCCCGCCCCGCGCGGACTTACCGCCCTCTTCCCCCGAGCCCGGCCACTCCGCGGGGCCAGGAGGACGCCGGACGCTCGGGCTCCCCGGCGAGGCCGCTGCGGGTCCCACGGCGCAAGCAGGTGCCTGCGGGAAAACAGCGTCGAGACCTCGGTGAGACCCGGCTGCGCGAGGGGGGCTCCAGGGAACGCCGCCCCCGCCGTCGGGACCCACCTGCGCACCCACCTGCGCCAGCAGCAGCACCCAGAGCGCCGCGCGGCCGAGGACCCGCATGGCCCGGCCGCCTAGCGCGCCCCGCGCCCGTCGCCCGCGCTGCGCCGCCGCGGGGAGAACGCACGGCTCCATCCAGGGGCGCTCGGAGGGGCCCGGGGCCGCGGGAGGCTCCCCAGTCCGGCAGCCCTGCGAAGCGGGCACCGAGGACCAGCCCGGCCGGCGCGCAGCACGGTGTCCCGCGGCGGATGCGCCGCCCGCGCCGGGGTTATTACTGCGGCTCCGCGCCGCGCGGGGGGCGGAGTGGCGGCCGCGGGGGCGGCGGGGGCGGCGGGGGCGGCGGCGGAGCGCCCGCCCGCACCGTGGGAGAGACGGGGAGGGCAGGCGAGGGGAGGGGACGGGGAGAGGCAGGAGAGAGGGCGGCGGGGTGGGGCGCGAGCAGAGGAGGACCCGGGAGAAGCCGCGCGCTCCCGGGCTCGCAGTCGGCGCGCCTGGCCGGCCGTCCCGTGGGCACGCGGGTGGCCGGGCCGCGGGGACCCGGGGCGGGGGCGGTGAGCCGCTTGGGGCCGCCCGCCCCGAGCGCTCCGGCCCGCAGTCCGCGACTGGACAAGGCTCGCACCGCGCGGCGCGGCGCCCCGGCGCTCCCGGGTCCCCACTCCCGAGAGCCAGGCTTGCGCATCCAGAGGCCGACACCTGCCGCCCGCCGGCATGCGGCGGGACTGCGCCCGCTGGTCCTGCCCTTTCGCCCGGGGGAGGCGGGGTGTGAAACAGGAGTGCCCAGACCTTCTGGCAGATGCGCGCGTCGGAGAGCAGAGGACGCAACGGGCATCGCCCGCCAGCTCGGGAGGCGCTGAGGGTGGGGGAAGCTCCGGCCTCCGTCCCATCGGCCCTGGGACGTGTGGGCGCTCCGGGCTCCAGCGGTCCTGGCCGCCGCGGCCTGGCCTTGCTCTGAGCGCGCCTGTCCCAGCGCCGCTGGGGCCCTAGTGCAGCCGATAGGGGAGGCTTTGGCTTCGCGGGTGGGTGCGGGCCCGGGCCAGTTCCTGCGCCGCTGTGCCAGTCGCGCTAGGAGGCTGAGGACGCGCGGCCACCCGCCCGCCTACCAGCCCAGCCCGGGTTCTGCACCTGTTGATGGCCCTGTGTGTGAGCGCTCGTGCGTGCGTTTGAACGTGAGCGCACGCGGACCCGCGCTAGGTGTACGTGAATGTGTATTAGTGGCGGTCTCTGTGTCCTCCCCCCGCGTCCACCGCCGTGCCTGTGTTCGCGCTGGCGGCTGAGCGCACCGGATTCTCCAGCGTGTGTCCTGCCTGTGGCCACTCCGTTCCACTCACTGCTCCTTGGCCTGCTAGACCCCTTACCTCCTGGAGGTCTCCGGAGTCTGGGCTCCGGCTTCGTGGTCCCAGTGCCCCGCACATTCAGTTAAGCCCGTCTTGGCCGGTTTTTGCACATTTTGGAGAGGAAGTTGAGGAAGTTGGTGGCAGTGGTCTCTGGACCCCCTTCGCCTGGCTCGCCCTGAGCCCGTGGGTGCCTCTGATTTCTGGCAGCTCGGCCGTGCAGGCTTGCTGGGCAGACACGGAGCACCCTCAGGCTGTGAAGGGCAGACTCCGTCTTCATCTCTCGCTCTCTTTCTCATATTTATTTATTTGGAAACTCTGCAGAAGTGGGAGAAATTTTACAAAAAGTGCATTGGGAAGTGGGCTTAAGCCCCTCCCCACCCCCTCCCCCACGAAGTTCCTAACTGGTGTCTGCCCCCCGGGTGTGCCCATAGCCGGTCTGCCAGGGGCTCACTGGAGGCTGGCCAAGGTTCTGCAGGAGGCAGAGCGTCCCTTTGTCCTGAGGACTGGGCATTGCATGCTTGGTAAACGGAGGATATCTAGTTATCGCTAATTGCGTGGAAGGTAACTTGCAAGGGCATCAGGTTTTCCAAGGCTAGCGACCATCACAGCTGCACACCCACGGCTCTCTTTCTGCAAGTTCATCGGATGGAATGAAAGAAGAATGGTAGGTAAAAAGGGTCCACTTTTGGAATTCTTTTATTCCCCTTTTGGAATACAACCAAAATCAATCTTTCCATCGTTAAGAAGCTATATCCTCTACAATGATGAAGGTTTTCCAGGTTTTTTAGCCCCTCATTGAATCTGGTGCTCATCCTAGATGACATAGATGAAGGGTCCACTGCAGCCTGGGGCGAGGTTGGGGGTTGAGATGAAGGAAGTGGATGGGCTAGGTACAGGAGGGACACAGGAGACGGTGGAGCCCGTTTGTGACTTATAATAAGATACGTGTGTTTGGTCTCCTCCAATTCCTGGCACAGAGCGCTCCGAATTTGGAATTTCCTGAGTACTGAGAGAAAGAAAAGTAGCTTTTATTATGTTAATGTGCTGGCTTTGCACCCAATGGGAGACCAGTTGCCCAGGGACCTACTCCTGTAGGTGTGCTTTGCTCACTTGCTCAGTGGCTTCTGACTCTCTGCGACCCCTTGGACTATAACCTGCCAGAAGCTGCCATAATTCCAAGAACTGGCCTCAAAGCAATGGGAACCAACGCACCCTGGAACTGAAAATTAACTGGACTTAAAACAATGAAGATGATGTTGATGAGACCACTGATGACCAATTTCTTGATGACTGTCAGAGTTGACTGAGCTGTTTTTGTGTATAGTCCCCTTCTGTCCAGGAAATCTCTTGCCCCACTGGTTGCTAGGGATGGGGGGGGGGAGTGGTCAGCCTGCGGACAGACGTCCACCCCACCCCACCCCCAGTTGCCCACATCAGAAATAAAGCAAACTTTCCTTTCCACCAACCTGGCCTGTTTATTGGCTTTGGGGCGACAAGGCACCAGACCCCACCATATACCTCTCGGCATCATGACTGGTAAACGCTGGTCGTCTTGCCCGTCCAGGCGGGTGTCCTGTGTTTGGTCGTCCTGTATGTAACCCTGGGGCAGTGGTCCCCCTCAGGACGGGAGAGAAGGGGAGGTGAGGAAGCACACGTGTGCAGACTTCCTTTTCAGGTTTTGTTTTCTGGGCATTGGCAACTTTGTAAAATGAACTGCAAAGACTTCCAAGTGATTTCTTTGCTTTGGAATATTTCCAACAAGTGGCAGTTATCTGGGCCTCCCCAGTATGCCAGATCATGCTAGAACATTAGCCTTTTCATTCCCTGGGTTTTGCTCCTGCCAGTTTTTTCCATCTCTGCCTCTGGAATTCATGTGCCCTATTTGGGCTTTCCAGGTGGCACCAGAGGCAAAGAGCCTACCTGTCAGTGTAGGAGGCATAGGAGATGCAGGTTTGATCCCTGGGTGGGGAAGATCTGCCGGAGGAGGCCATGCAACCCTCTCCAGTATTCTTGCCTGGAGAATCCCAAGGACAGAGGAGCCTGGGGGGCTACAGTCCATGGGGTCACGGAGTCGGACATGACTGAGCAACTGAGCATAGCACAGTGTTTAGCGTTAAGATAGGTCAGTATAGAGTTTAGATAACTGCTGATGTTACGAGATAACAAAAACCATTACTGAAAAATAAAAGGTTTATTTGTATGTATGTCTAAGTAAGGTTGATAAAAATTCTGCTCTGCAGGTGAGATGACTATACTCTCACATACATTGCTTTCTTTGTAACTGAATTTCAGGGAATTAAGCTAAAATCCTGAAAAGGTGAAAGTAAATACTGGTGATAAAAATAATAAGATACATGGGAAACGAAAAGTAAAGACATTTTTAGTATTTAGAAAAGTAAAGAGGTTTTGAATATTTAGAGATCAGCAACAGAAAAATAAAAATCAGGCATAGGTCTGACAACTGAAGATATAAAAAAAATCAGTACACATGATAAATTAAATTTGCTTCTTATAAAACAAGATCTTAGATTTTGTTATGGAAGTAAAACTCAGTCATATACTCGTAAATGTACACATGTACTGCAAAAGAAAACTGAAGGACTGAATGAAGTGTTATTTTCATATTAAATTATTTATCAGGTAAAATGGAGAATGCCAAGATAAGATGCTAGATCTGTTTCCTATCCTATAGGAGGCTTCATTTTCCCATCTGTGTAATGGACATGATAAAAACTAACCAAAAGGTTAGTATGAGGACAGAATAAGTGAGTGTTTACAGAGAAGTTAGAACAATGCCTGGAATGTGAAAACTGATATGTAAACTTAAGAGCACTTTAACTTAAATGCATTTTAGTGCATGTGAATGAAAAGTAATCCATATTATTTTAAAAAATAGAACACATGAGGAAAAAATCAGTTGGCAGAGTCAGACGAGTATAGAGCAAATTCAACATGAGCATCAACATTCCCCTTGCTCCAACCGTTGCGTCCAAGCCCAGTTGATTTACACGGGAAATAGTTGCAGTGATCCTTCCAGAATAAAAGATTGCATCTCTTGAACAGAGTTCAGCATTTCTGCAGCCCTAAGACCAAGAATTGCACGGCAAATCTGATGTGGCAAATTGGATTCCTTTTTCCCATATCACGTCTCATTTGTGAAGACTTGGATAACTGGAAAAAACTGCCCATCTGACTCACACAAACTATGGGGAAAGAGAACCCAGTCTTTCTCTTTGCTAAAGGATCTGGGGAAAGTCTGGATAGTTCTCAGAGATGAAGAATGCCATCTGTAATGTTGTGAACACCACAGTTTGTGTTTAACTTAATGCCCTGGGCAAGAGTCAAATGGGAAACCATGTCTTGGACAACTAATTAACATCATGACTCTGATTGAGCAATTTTAGTTCAGCTGTCTCATTCTATCTTCATGAGATGAAAAAAAAAAAAAAAACAAGTTCTCAAGCTATAAAATTTCAAATCAGTAACCACATGACGCTATGTTACAGATCTCTGTCTGTATCAGAGTAAACAAATACTCTATCAGGGTATTTATTGGTACTTTATTAAGGTTGCTTTTATGAACAAAATCAACTGTGGGTCTGTAAAGTCACTAAGATACAAAACTTTCCATTAATTCCTGATAACTGAGCAATCCTATGTTTGGGGAAATTTGGATTTGCAATGATTACTTCTTAATAATGCAAATAAAATCTTCTCACTTGCTAGCTTTCTTTACCCATTCTCTTGAAAGAACCAATGAGTTTGGCTAATGTCTCTAAAATATCTTTGAGTCACACCTCCAATGTGATAGGAAAGATTTAGGGGAGGGAAAAAAAGGGGGTGGCAGAGGATGAGGTGGTTAGATAGCATCACTGACTCAATGGATGTGAGTTTGAGCAAACCCCAATAGACAGTGAAGGACAGAGAAGCCTGGCGTGGTGGTTTGTAGGGTCACAAGGAGTCGGACATAGCTTAGTGACTCAGCAAAAACAAAAACCACCAGTGTGATAAGCATACAAATCTGATAGCATCCTTCAACAAAATTTGGGATTCAAAAATAAACTTGAAATATAATAATGATTAATTAATCGATACAAATGCAGATTATACTTTTTCAAACTGCCTTTAACGTTCAGCAGCCCCTCTTAGCAGGGACAGGCATGGGTTTAGACATTGAAAAGTCAGTTTGTAGGAAAAAAGCACTGTTGATCAATCTTGGGAAGTACTGTTCTCATATTTTCCTGTCCTTTCATGTCTTAAGGTGTGCTCACAAATGCCTTTCTCTTGCTTGAGGCCTCCCTGGTGGCTCAGCTGGTAAAGAATCTGCCTGCAATGCGGGAGACCTGGATTTGATCCCTGGGTTGGGAAGATCCCCTGGAGAAGGGGCAGGCTACCCACTCCAGTATTCGGACCTGGAGAATCCCGCGGACTGAATGGGTTCACAAAGAGTCAGGCATGACTGAGCAACTTTCACTTTCACTTTCTCTGCTTGTCTGGTTTTCTTCTCTTCTCTCTCTTCCTTTGCCTGGTATCACATCCCCTGTTTGCTGGGGGCCTTGTTTATTGATCACCTTTCCCCTGGAAGGCCTTGCTTGCTCCCACATCTCCCCCACCCAGAGGGACCCAGAATGCCATCGGGTTCGATACCTGTCAGTTACCTGAATGGTGGAACATATCTGCCTTCGAGTTTCCTTTTACCTCTATAAATCTCAGGAAAATTTGTAATTCTCACTCTCCTGAACAGTCATGGAAAAGCTGGAATCTTCTACTCCATTCTGCAAACCTCCAAACTCTGCCTCAGTGATGGGTGGAAAGTACAAGCCCCCCAAGGGTATTTCAGCATGCCAATTGTCGGAAGAAGGACATTATTTTTCTGCTCAGAGATGGAGTGGCTAGCATGAAGAAGTTATCTCCCCAGGTGGAATGCTGATTAACTGTGGACGCTTAAACTCTGTGTCCTCTCTCTCGTCCGTACACTCTGCAGTTGAGCACAGCAAGGAGAATCTGAACCTGTGTTTTAGAACACAAAGCAGAGTTAAGCCTTTCAGCTCAAAATCTGCCCTCATATTTTAAAAGATCTGGGCTTCTTCTTTGTCATGCTTCAAGTCTAGATGGGGGCGGGAGGGAAAGTTGATCAGATTCCAAGAAAGGATCTGAACCAGTGAGGTTCAGCCACTGGTAGACCCCAGGGTCACCTGGCAAGGGGACACCAGTGCTCAGAGCTGGACCACACGGACATCAGATCAACTCAGAGCAACGTGGCACAGCCGGGACCGCAGTGCCTCTAGGAGTGGAGTGGAGACTCAAGAGACAGAAGCTGAGAGCAAAGGCCCATCAGAAGATTGGAGCGCAGTCGAGGTGGCTGGGTGGAGGAGACAGCCATGAGCGTTTCTGCCTTTGAAATGGTGTGGCACTCAGCAGCTCCTCCTCCTCCTGGTGTCTGTTTCCTGTTCTGAGCAGGTTGTATGGTTTTTGATACAAGTGCCAATAAGCTGGGGGCTCATTCGCCTCAGTGAGATGGGTTTGCAGTTCCATAAGGAAACCTCCCTCCTTGGTTCAGTTCAGTTCAGTCATGTCCGACTCTTTGCGACCCCAGGACTGCAGCATGCCAGGCCTCTCTGTCCATCACCAACTCCCGGAGTTTACCCAAACTTATACCCATTGAGTCGGTGATGCCATCCAACCATCTCATCCTCTGTTGTCCCCTTCTCCTCCCACCCTCAATCTTTCCCAGCATCAGGGTCTTTTTCAATGAGTCACTTCTTCGCATCAGCTGGCCAAAGTATTGGAGTTTCAGCTTCAGCATCAGTCCTTCCAATGAATATTCAGGGCTGATCTCCTTTAGGATGGACTGGTTGGATCTCCTTGCAGTCCAAGGGACTCTCACGAGTCTGCTCCAACAGCACAGCTCAAAAGCATCAATTCTTCGGCGCTCAGCTTTCTTTACAGTCCAACTCTCACATCCATACATGGCCACTGGAAAAACCATAGCCTTGACTAGATGGAGCTTTGTTGGCAAACTAATGTCTCTGCTTTTTAATACCTGTCCCTAGATTCATCCCCAAACACTGCCTCGAGTCTCAGAGCACAAGAGAGCATGGTGCAGTTCACAGGAACCCCTGCCCCGTTCCCTTACCCGTTGTGTTTATAAAGACCAGATGTGGACTTGATCATGCTCTCCAGCCAGTTCAGGCTTGCCTTCCCTTAGGAGCCCATGCGAAGCAGCAGCTGGTAGTTTCCTCTCCACGTTCGAGCATTTGCTCTCAAGTGGAAGAAATCTGCCAGTGATGAGCTCTGGGTTAAGAGGGAGGCAGTTAAAGGAGAGAGCCTGCCTCTACTGGGGAGACACCTTCCAGACCGAGCTCAGTTACGGCCGCTCATAGCCCGTAGCTGAAAGGAGTTGGAGGAACGGCATGTGAAGGGCATCTCGGGTCTCATTCAGACCCTTTAATTGGCCTCCAGCCCCTGCACACATGGGCACGATCCAAAACACCAGGCTCTGACCCGCGCGTGACTTGCAGGCTCAAGTCTAAGTCATCTGTCTTAACTCTCAGCCTGTTCCTGTGGCTCCTGACCCCGGTCGGGCTGGGCCCCCTGGAAGCAGCCCCCACGTGACCGCCTTCATCCCTCCCTTTGCTCCCTGTCCACGTCCTCTCTGACTCCCACCAGCAGTCACCACCCGACCATGAGGTCCAGAACGACTCACAAGCCTGCCCGAGCCCCAAACCGACCCCCCACCCCAGCTCCTGGCTTCATTCCACCACCTGTCACCTGCTGCCAGGCCACACTCAGAACCTGGAGCTTTAGGAGAACCTCCATCAGGTCATCGTTTCTCTTTCCAGGCTCCAGGCTTGGGTCTCAGAGGAAGACCGATGGAGATTCAAAGTTAGGTTCTTTTCCAGCCTGGGTGGATGTGAATGAGGGGCTTGATTCATCCCTACCTGCAGAGTCTGACTCATAAACACACTCACACACACACCCATCCTCAGAGGATGTTCTGGGAAACCGCAGCGCCTCCTCCCCAGACAAGGACAGAGTCCCCCAGTACCCTCCACTAAAGGACAGAGTACATATGCTTCTGTGGAACATGTGACTCTGGAAAAAGGAACCCCCAGGGGGTCCAGAGAACCCCAGGATGCTCTCTGTAATCTGGCGGCACCAGCACCAGAGGAGGGGTCTGAGGGTGAGGGGTCTTGGAGGAGGCGGCCAGGCAGGGAGGTGCCGACCACATCCCCCGATGTCTGGACTCCTGCCCCGAGGGACCCCTTGGTGACACTGGCGGGGAGCTGGTGGCCTGGGGCAGCCTCTGCAAGAATTGGAGAGCCCTGATCAGGGAGGGAAGTCGGTGGTCAGCCCCCGCCACTCACCTCCGGGCCCAGGGAGCAGATGTAGAAATTCTGAGTTCAGCTGTTGAGACCATCCAGGGCTTGAGGCTGCAAAGTGCCGGCCGAGCGGACTGAGCAGCCGAGGACCTGAAAGGTGACACGCATGCTGAGTGGGGACTCACCATCCAGGTGAGCGCGGAGAGGGCATCCTGAGCACAGTGGCCACGCAGCCCCGGCTCTCCTGAGGGAACTCTGAACACTGGGCTCTGATCACTGAGAAGCAGAACACAGAGGCCTTGGTGTGGACTTGGTTCTATGGCACAAGCGGGAAGGATTCAGGGTTTGAACCAGAAGAGCTGCTATACCCCAGAAGGGGATAAGGATCTTTCCCGGGGTTGGTGGGGAAACCGGAGGGCAGGCCTGGTGGCCAGAGGGCAGGGGGAAGTCTGTCCTCAGGGGGCGGCTCGTGTTATGAGGTGCCAGGGCTTCTCTGCCTGTGAGGTCTGCAATGCAGCAGACCCCAGTTTGATCCCTGGGTCGGGAAGATCCCCTGGAGGAGGGCATGGCAACCCACTCCTATATTCTTGCCTGAGAAATCCAGTGGGCAGAGGAGCCTGGCGGGCTGCAGTCCACGGGGTCCCAGTCACACATGGCTTTGTCACTAAACCCCATGAAACCACGACTTGCAGTCAAAGCCGTGTGGGTCATCAGAGAAACAGGGGCGCCCGAGAAGCTCTGAATTCCAGAGCAGAGGGGACTGCTTGCTGGCTCCTTTGGGAACTGGGTAGGGGGGAGTGGGCTGTCTCAGAAATTGCCTCCAAGGCTCCTGAGCAGACACACCCGGGGAGGAGGTGCAGGGACCCCGGGAGGGTGAGTGACCCCAGCAGAGCTGGCTCCTTATGTTTACCTTCCATGCCTGACACACCTATGATGCAGGTCGAGAGTTCACTCTGGTTCTGTGTTTTCCTTTTGTTCCTGCTATTAGCTAGGCAAAATGAGGGCTTGTACCCAGAGGGAACTCAGGTTCAGAGGAAAAAGAAAGGCACATTTCTGCTGTGCATTTTGGTTATTTCCACTCATTTTAAACGTGGCATGCAGAAGTCCAGCTGACAAGAGGGTGCTGGAGATGCAGCCTCTGGACACCCTTGGGCACCGCCCCCGACACCCCAGGGACCTTCAGACATCCAGCCTAGGTGCTCCTGATCATGTGGATGGCCAGAGAGGAGAGCCCTGTTCTGGTACCAGCCTGTGCCTGGACAGGAGATGGCTGGTGGGGCTCAGACCCTCTATGGTTGTCTATGTGGCCTCTCTGGACTTCTTTTTCTGGAATGTTCCTTTGTATCCATGGAGTATTAAAAGACATGGTAGGGAGGTGTGCGACTTGGCTGTTCAGTGACATTTTTTCCTTTTCTTAGCTCCTTAGCTCCTGTTTCTGGTATCTGTTGATCTCCCAGAGCACAGAATTGAAAAAGAAAGGTTCCCAAGGACACCCATGGGGACGTTACATGATTTCATACAGTAAAGAAGGGTTGTGAAAATGTGGTCTGTGGAAATGCCTTTCTTCTCGGGGACCCTGGTCCTTGGGTACGAGCTCTCCACTTGCAACAGCTTGCAGAGTTGGCACATAACTCAATAATTCCCTCCGCCCTGCTGAGAGGCTGAGCCGTGGTTTACTGGCGAGGATGAAGTGCTTGCTGGGACTTGGTGTCTTTCAACAGATCTTTTCTAGAATTTTGCAACAGGCTTCTGCTGCCATCTGCTCAGCTTGCCAACTGAGTTAAATATCGGATTGGCCAAAAAGTTCAAGTTTTCTGTAACATCTTACAGAAAACCCCAAACGAACTTTTTGGCCAGCTCAATATAGAGAGGGGCTGCCCTTTCCCCTCTGGGTCCTCTGTAATGGTATCCCTGTCTCTTGGCAACAAATGCGGTCCTCTTAGAGTGAATCTCTTCCCTGGGTTCATGACAGTCCCATATGGGAGCCTCTGTTGTATAAATTCTACCTCCTGAATTGCATTTATTTATTTATTTATTTTGGTATCCAGTTCATCAGCCGTCTTGAAATTTTACTTTAATTTCTAGAATAAAAGAAACTTCACATTACTCAGTGAATAGTTGCAATTAACTAGTTTCCAAAGTTGGAATATCACACATTTACCCTAGATTATTATTGGGCTATAGCCTTTAAGGTCTAATGTAGTTTTTATTTTAAAATTAATTTATTTATTTTTGACTGCACTAGGGCTTCACTGTGGTCTGGGGACTTCTCTAGTTGTGGCTAGCAGAGGCTTAGTTGCCTCATGGCTGGTGGAACCTTAGTTCCCTGATCAGGGATCAAACCCGAGTCCCCAGTATTGGAAGGTGGATTCTTAACCACTGGCACACCAGGTAAGTCCTTAACGTAGGTTTCAAAATCTAATGATTTTGAATATATTATATTTTGAATGTATTATATCAATGTATTTTAGATTTCTCTGGAAATACTTAAGAAAAAGTTTAACATCATTTCAAAGAGTTTAAATAAAATTTTTGTAAATTCGTTGTCTGTTTTTTTTTTTTTAATTGTGAAGCACTGACAGATAAAAAAGTCAGCTTGTGAATGCGGCGCATCTGAAGGAACGACACTCAGTTTCCCAGCCAACCTGGAAATCTGAGGGTAGCAATGATGACAATTTCTTTAACCCAGATTGGTAAACCCACCAAGTAATCATCTGGAATCGACTGGTTGGCCCCTAAAGTGAAAGTGTTAGTCACTCAGTCATGTCCAATTCTTTGCAACCCTATGGACTGTAGCCCTCCAGGCACTTCTGTCCACAGGATTCTCCAGGCAAGAGTAGTGGAGTGGGTTGCCATGCCCTCCTCTAGGGGATCTTCCTGACCCAGGGCTCGGACCTGCATCTCCTCTGTCTCCTGCATGGCAGGTGGGGTTTTTTTTTTACCACTAGTGCCGTGGGAAGCCCATGATTGTATATAGCTAGTCGTGAAAGGAAGCCCACGATTATATATAGTAAGTCGTGACAGGAAGCCCGTGATTGTATGTAGTAAGTCGTGAAAGGAAGCCCGTGATTGTATGTAGTAAGTCGTGAAAGGAAGCCCATGATTATATATAGTAAGTCGTGAAAGGAAGCCCGTGATTGTATGTAGTAAGTCGTGAAAGGAAGCCCACGATTGTATATAGTAAGTCATGAAGCTTGGCTTGTGGACAGATGGACCCTGCTCCTTCTTACGGGATAGGCTCTGCTTCTAGAACAGAGAATGGTCTAGATCTCTCTCCTCTTGCTTACAGTCTGTCTCCTCTGTGTGTTCATATGTTCTTTGGGTCCAATTCCCTCTTCCAGGAAAGTGAACTTGGGTGCTAACCTGGCTGAAAAACACTGGCTTCCAGGAATCTGGTGTTGGGTCTGGGGTGGTAGAGGAACTTTCTCTGTAGGCTTTATTGGGTCAGATGCAAGATTTGATCAGAGGGGGAAAAGTTAATCCTGGAGAAAAGCCTAGCTGGATCCAAGGCCCTGGGGCCCTGCAGGGCTCTGCCTGGTGCTCTCAGAAAGGAAGCCCAACCTTGACCATGAATTAGCAAAGCAGCAGCATGAAGGATCCCAAGCAAACTCAAAGGCCCAGGCCCAGGTTACCATTAACATCGGTTAACTGAGTGCATAGGCCAACACGTGTGTGCTTATTGATGTAGGGAGGCTTTACCTAACAGAGTGAGCTGCCCCAGGAAATTCACAGCATCCTGGGTAAAAGTTCAGAAAACAAAATTCTCTCTGTGTTCTGTTCTACCCACCTGATGGCTAGAGGGACAGCTGATATCCGTCTAGTAATCGCAAAGTGAAACACTGGACATGGTCCAAAGGCACATTTTTTAACAGTTCTTTTTGAATTTCATGAGAAGCTAAGCATTTGTTCCACCTGGTCAGCACATACTTTGTTTTGGTATCGTCTCAAAAGTCAAATGAACCTTTGACTGCAAAATCTGAGCTCTCTTCTCTGTGTTAGAAGACTAGCGGTCTGGAGCAAGATTTTTCAAAACTTGCTCTTAGTGAGCACAGCCTCAATGAAGGGGGCCTGGGGAACTGACAGCCGCAGGGTACCAGCTAAGTTGCTTCAGTCGTGTCTGACTCTTTGTGACCCCACGGCTGTGGCCCACCAGGCTCTCTGTCCATGGGATTTCCCAGGCAAGAAGACTGGAGTGGGTTGCCATTTCCTCCTCTAGGGGATCTTCCCGACCCAGGGACTGAACTCGTGTCTCCTGCGTCTTCTCGGTTGCCTGCTTTGGCAGGCAGCTTCTTTACCATTAGCGCTACCTGGGAAGCCCAAGTGTCTCCTAAAGGACTGAGCACAATAAATGCCCTTCATAAGGGGAAGAGTCCATGTGTTGCAGAGAAGAAGCCGATTCCAACCCCTTGATGGAACTGTTTCTTTGACTTGCTTTTTGTGGCTTCTGTTATTATAATCATACAGAATGGCCTGCCTCAGAGGACCCTGGCCCCTCTGCCTGACTGTTAACTAAGCTGCCTCTGTTCAGAACCTTGCCCACCTGTGGATGGCAGGCATGGAGAAATTAACACATCCCCTGCTTGCCATTCTCGGAGATGTTTGCAGGATTAATGACTTTTTTACTTTGCTTCCTCACCTCCCCCATCTCCAACAAAAGAACCTGGCATCCAGACCCCGATAAGATGGTTATTTTGAGGCACTAGCCTGCCATCTTCTCAGTCAGCTGCTTTCCGAATAAAGTCGTTTTCCTTCCCTCAACACCTCTTCTCTTGGGTTCATCGCTCTGTTGTGCAGTGAGCAGAGCAGAGTGAGCTTGGACTTGGTAACCAAATGCCACCCCTTTATTCCACTGAAGCCAAATGTAGTAACACCCCAATGCCTTCAGTTTGAGCTCCCGTTCCCCCTCCAGCACGAAACAAGAACGAGCTAGTCCCCAGTGCCTGGGGAACATTTCCTGGGCAGAGGCAGTACCATTGAGGTGGACTGTGTCTTGCGTGTTCCACAGGCCTCGCATCTCATCTGTACAGGGTATGGTTGGGGCACCGGCTCTGGGTGGGATGTTTTGTATATGAAGGGCCTACTTGCGGGGGCAAGTCCTGTAAGGGGCAATCTCTCTAGGGTTAGCAAGGCTTAAATGTCACAGCACTCAAAATACAGAAAATGAAAAGGCATGATGACACTCTTTTCTCTTGGTGCTTATTCTGCCACTGATTATTTTTTTAATGGCAGTGTGGCTGACTTACATTGCTGTGTTAGTTTCAGATATACAGCAGAGTAATTCAGTTATACATATATTTGATCTATGTTCTTTTAAAAAATTCTTTTCCGTTATAATTTCTTGCAAGACACTGAATGCAGTTCCCTGTGCTATACAGTAGGACCTTGGGTTTTTTTTTTTTAATCTATTTTATATATAGGAGTGTATATCTGTTAACCCAATATTCCCAGTTTATCCCTCCCTTACCTCCCCTTCGGTAACCATAAGTTTGTGAGTCTATTTCTGTTTTGTAAATAAGTTCATTTGCATATTTTTAAAAAAATTCCACATATAAGTGATATCATGTGATATTTGTCTTTGTCTGAGTTGCTTCACTTGCTATGATAATCTTTATGTCCGTCCATGCTGATGCAAATGGAATTATTTCATTCTCTTTTATGGTTGAGTAATATTCCATTATATATACGTTCTGCTGCTGCTTTACCCATTTATTTGCCAATGGGCATTTAGGTTGCGTCCGTGTCCTGCGTATTGTAAATAGTGCTGTTATGAACACTGGGGTGCATGCATCTTTTCAAATCAGAGCTTCTGTGTTTTCTAGATATAAACCCAGGAGCGGGATTGCTGTGTCATATGGCAGCTCTATTTTAGTTCTGAGGAAGTTCCTTACTGTTTTCCATAGTGGATGCAACGATTTACATCCCTACCAACCGTGTAGAATGGTTCCTTTCCTCCACACCCTCTCTCGCATGTATTATTTGTAGATTTTTTGATGATGGCCGTTCTGATCAGTGTGAAATGATACTTCATTTTAGTTTTGATTTTCATTTTTCTAGTAATTAGCAATTTAGAGCATCTTCTCAGGTGCCAATCGGCCACCTGTGTACCTTCTTCAGAGAAATGCGATTTCGGTCTTCTGTCCTTTTTTACATAGGCTGTCTGTTTATTATTATTGAATGTCTGAGCTGTTTGTATATTTTGGAAATTTAGCCCTTATCAGTTGCGTCCTTTGCAAATATTTTCTCCCGGTCTATACGTTGTCTTTTTGCTTTGTTTCCGGCTTCCTTTGCTATGCAAAGCTTATAAATTTGACTAGGTCCCATTTGTCTAAAGGAAATCGGCCCTGGGATTTCTTTGGAAGGAAAGATGCTAAAGCTGAAACTCCAGTACTTTGGCCACCTCATGCGAAGAGTTGACTCATTGGAAAAGACTCTGATGCTGGGAGGGATTGGGGGCAGGAGGAGAAGGGGACGACAGAGGATGAGATGGCTGGATGGCATCACCGACTTGATGGACGTGAGTTTGAGTGAATGCCAGGAGTTGGTGATGGACAGGGAGGCCTGGAGTGCTGGGAGTCATAGGGTTGCAAAGAGTCGGACACGACTGAGCAACTGAACTGAACTGAACATTTGTTTAATTTTGCTTTTCTTTCTATTGCTTCAGAGACCAGTTACAGATTATTAGTTGCTAACTTACCTAGCTAACTTACTGACTGCCTTAATAAATGGATGCTTTCTGTTCGATTTTGTATATTTTGCAGCATCCTCTAGTGTTGAATGATTATTGTAAATATTCAGTGGTGTCTGTTCACCAAAAGACAGCACAAGAGACGTTTTCCTCGGGGTGTGGCAGATGGAGAGAGCAGCAGAGAAAAGCTGGGGGGTTATAAAGTGTTTCAGGCCAGGGGCACCGATAAATAAATTGAGCAGGCGTACTTTGTCTCCAAGACTCACCATTGCCCAGTAAATGGATCATCTATTAGGAATCATCCAGTGTGTTGACTCTAAAGAAAACCTCACAAAATGCAAAAGCATTAGTAAATCATATAAGAACCGAAGGGTGGACACGTCTACCTTTCTTGCGTGTGTGTGTCCTCAGTCATGTTCGACTCCTTGCCAACCCGTGGATGGCAGCTCACCAGGCTTTTCAGTCCATGGAATTTTCCAGGCAAGAATACTGGAGTGGGTTGCAATTTCCTACTCCTGGGAATCTTCCTGAGGGATAGAACCCATGTCTCCTGTGTCTCCCGCTTTGGCAGGTGCGTTCTTTAGCACTAGCACCTCCGGGGAAGCCCATCTTTCTTCACCTGATATTTATTTCCATGCCCTTGTTTTTAGCACCACTTAGAAAAAGCCAATAATAATTCAATTACAATGTGAGCGCTTGAAGTTTTTCTGATTAAGTAGTTTGCACGTGAAATGTACAACCTGTTTAATTTACAAGTGTGCGTGTGAGTGAGTATGGGCTTCCCTGGTGGCTCAGATGTTAAAGAATATGTCGGCAATGCAGGAGATCTGGGTTCTATCCTTGGGTTGGGAAGATCCCCTAGAGAAGGGAATATCTACCCACTCCAGTCTTCTTGCCTGGAGAATCTCATGGACAGGTGAGCCATGGGGTCACAAAGAGTCAGACACGACTGGTGAGCATGCATGCTTACTAAATTTGCTCCCTTTTGGGCGTTGGGAAAATGCCCTGAGCTCGATGGCAGGGCTCACATCCCTGAAATGATTTCAGGAGACAGATGCAGAGGCAGGGACCCAGAAAGCCACAAGCCTCTGGGAAGTTGGCCACAGCTTGGCTGCAAACCAATCTTTCAGATTAGATTTGCAGATGCCTCTGTTCCTTGGTGGGGGGATAATGGACAATTTGTCCAGTATGTGTTAATCTAATAATCCATCTCCATTTAACAACTTCAAAGCAAAACAAACACAAGACACTCATTAATACTTACAAGTGGGGCATAAACCTAGCCAGGCGATTTGAACACCGAGGCTTGACTACAAGCTGCGTTTGGAAGGTGGCTGTCTCTGCTCTGACTTGACCTAACCCTGAGATATCTTTCAGCTTTCCTCTCTGAGCACAGGATTTCAGGAATAAGTCCAGCAGCAGCGTTCAGGGGAATCGCCCAGGAAACAGGGCTAAGCAGGCCAGAGGGCTTGTTTTCAAATTAGCAGCATAGTTACTAGGGTGGTCCCCTTGCTTCACGGATGAACACAGTGGACTCTGTGTAAATGTTTCAATACAGACACATCAGTTCAGTTCAATGACTCTCAGTTCCCCTTTCACACAGAGGAAAACCTAAAAGTCTAAAGCCAGAGAGCATCAAGCTGTTTGTTTAGGGAGCAAATGTAGCCCTTGAACTCAGATCTTCTAATTTTGTTTTATCATGATTCAAACCAGTCCATCCTAAAGGAAATCAACCCTGAATATTCATTGGATGGACTGATGTTGAAGCTGAAGCTTCAATATTTTGGCCACCTGATGACAAAGAGCTGACTCACTGGAAAAGACCCGGATGGTGGGAAAGTTCAGTTCAGTTTAGTCGCTCAGTCATGTCTGACTTTTTGCGACCCCATGGACTGCAGTATGTCAGGCCTCCCTGTCCATCACCAACTCCCGGAGTTTACTCAAACTCATGTCCATTGAGTCGGTAATGACATTCAACCATCTCATCCTCTGTCGTCCCCTTCTCCTCCTGCCTTCAATGTTTCCCAACATCAGGGTCTTTTCAAATGAGTCAGTTCTTCGCATCAGGTGGCCAAAGTATTGGAGCTTTAGCTTCAGCATCAGTCCTTCCAATGAATGTTCAGGACTGATTTCCTTTAGGATGGACTGGTTAGATTGATCTCCTTGCAGTCCAAGGGACTCTCAAGAGTCTTCTCCAACTCCACAGTTCAAAAGCATCAATTCTTCGGTGCTCAGCTTTCTTTATAGTCCAACTCTCACATCCATACATGACTACTGGAAAAACCATAACTTTGACTAGACGGACATTTGTCGGCAAAGTAATGTCTCTGCTTTTGAATATGCTATCTAGGTTGGTCATAACTTTTCTTCCAAGGAGCAAGTGTCTCAATTTCATGGCCGAAGTCACCATCTGCAGTGATTTTGGAGTCCCCAAAAATAAAGCCTGCCACTGTTTTCACTGTTTCCCCATCTATTTGCCATGAAGTGATACTGGGAAAGATGGAGGGTGAAAGGAGAGAGGGGGGAGGCAGAGAGTGAGTTGGTTAGATGGCATCACTGACTCAATGGACAAGGATTTTCCTAAACTCTGGGAGATCGTGGAGGTCACGGGAGCCTGGCGTGCTGCAGTTCAAGGGGCTGCAAAGAGTCACACAGGATTGAGGGACTGAACAACAGCAGCAGATTCACTTTCAGAAAGAGCTTGAATCTCAGTGACGCGAAAGAGGAAGAGCTGAAAAATAAAGAGAAACTCCCCGGGAGAAAGCTGCTTGGAAAGGCACACACCCTGGTTCTCAGCTGCCTGTCCTGTGTCCACGAGGAGATTCGGGGGACTCAGACCTCAGACTCTCTCCTCTCCCAACACCCCCTTTGGGATGAAAGCTCATAATATTCTCACATCCTCCCACTCGAGGGAGAAGACAAACAAACGAGCATGTGCTTCTCATCACCTTTGCTGACTTCCTTGTCTCTCTTCAAGGTCATCAGGGAGAAAAAAACTGTCAACAGCAGACATACTTAGGAGGAATTTTAATCTATCAAGTGACAGAACTTTTATAACCAACTTACAAGGCTGGCAACAAAACTTAATCAGAAAATAAAGGGTCTTAGGGATTAAAGCATTTAACAAACATTCGCAGACATCAGTTTAAAACTCGACTTTATACCAGACCGTTTCTTTTTTCTCATGAGTCGACCACTTGGTCACATAAAGAATGGTTGCTCTTTATCACCACACAAGAAAGGCAAAAACCGCTTGTTTATGTTTTTGGTCTATTAAGCATAATCGACATAACATCCAGCGGCACCTTCAAGATTTCCAAGCAGATTCTGAGTTCTTTCCGGTATAATTTAGTTTACATCCACATTTTCCAGCTTCAATCAACCCCTTTCTCACAAATGAACTCTTGATTATTTTAGACAGTCCCTCATGCCTCTAAGACTGAGTGTCTGTTATATCTTCCCCCTTCAGCTCTGACTCATTATAAAGATGTGAAATAGCGCCCCACCGCTGCCTCCCAAATTTCTATCAGACAGCAGATGTAAGAAGGATAACGGGAAGAGAACTGCATAGTCACCGACAAATGGGGACCAAAGACGGCATCCTGAGGAGCCTGGAGAATCCCACGGACTGAGGAGCCTGGTGGGCTACTGTCTATGGGGTCGCAAAGAGCCAGACACCACTAAGCAGCTACCGCCTCCATTTTCACAGACAAGAAACTTGGAAGGGTTTCTGCAAGGAAGCCAAGGCAGGGCAGGTTTGAGATGACAACCTACCAACTGGCAAAGGATCTGCCGGGAGCACGAGGGACTGGGAGGGGCTGGGGTGGGCGTTGGGCTGAGGACTAGAAGGGTGGGACAGTGATGGAGGGGGATATGCCTGGAGCTCAGTCACTGCCTCCACCCTGGAGCTGGAGGAGGGGGGCTGGGTGCCAGGGGGGGTTGGGGACCCCTGCAACAGGTGACAGGGGAGCAAGGGAGTGAGGGGGGCCTGGCCCTGAACAGAGGTCATCTTGCCCTCTCCTGGAAGCCCTGCATAGGTGTGTCCGCTTCTGTCTGTCTGTCTTCGGGATCTAACCCTTTTTCGATTCTACGCTGAAATCACTTCACTCCCTGTTTAGCTTGTTTCTGTTTATTGCTTTTCAGTTTTGATTTTAACTTTTTGTTTTTGTTTGCACTGGGCTTAATCTGAAGAAAGTTCTTCAGCCCAGCTACTCAATAGATTAACTTCGTTTGTAGTCAGCTGAGGGTCCCTTCTGTTATTTAGTTCCTGAGTTGTGTCCGACTCTTTGTGACCCCATGGACTGCAGCACACCAGGCTTCCCCGTCCTTCACTGTCTCCCTGAGTTTGCTTAAACTCAAGTCCATTGAGTCGGTGATACCATCCAACCATCTCATCCTCCAAGCTATTGCTAATTTTTGTTTTAATGATTATAGTTTTTTTTTTTTTCAACTCCAAGCTTTGTTTGTATTTTCCACACAGGTTTGGCAGAAACCCCTGGTGAGGATTTTCTTTAGAGAATTATCCACTATTTAGATGGTTTATAACCTCAATTGGAACCTACTCCTTCAGTCATTAAAGCTTCAAAAACTTATTAGTTTCATTCATTTAAAAAGAAAACTTACCATGAGTAACATTTGGAAAAAATATTCCCACTTTCAGCTTGGGCCCCCTGAGTAACTGCCATGCTGATAAGGTAAAGTGAAGGTCAAGTTCCTGAGCTGAAGTGCTGTCTTAGGTACAGAGAAAGCAACAGGTAGAGAGAGAAGACTTTGGTGTGCGTTTGCAGTTCTTAATTGCTTGCTGAAGGAACTAGGGCGAATCACGTTTCTTTGAACCAATATCCTAATGTTTGCATGAGATTAATCCCTTTTTTGCTCATTTTTACTGTGAAAATTGACTCATTTGACTGCGAAAATCACACAATGATATAAGTCAAACTGAACCACTGAAAACTATTAAGTGATTATAATATAATGCTACTGATAGTCGCAGTGTTCTGTATTCTACTGTGGAGTTTTATGTCATGGGTTCCCTTGATTCAACTTTATCAGTAACAGGAAAAAGGGTGGCATGGATAACAAGGAATGAATTTGAGTCAGTCGAACTGAGGTCGATGAACCTAGAGCCTGTTATGCAGAGTGAAATAAGTCAGAAATAGAAAAGAAAATGTCACATATTAATGCATATATAGGAAATCCAGACAAATAGTACTGATGAACCTATCTGCAGGGCAGGAATACAGACACAGATGCAGAGAGTGGTCATGTAGACCCAGCGCAGGAAAGAGAGAGGGCGGGATGAAGGGAGAAAGGAACACTGATGGGTACATTACCGTACGCGGGACTGACGTCGAGCGGAAAGCTGCTATTGAGCACAGGGAGCTCAGCCTGGTGCTCTGTGATGACCTAGATGGATGGGGTGGGGGGAAAGGAGGAGGGAGGTTCAAGAGGGAAGAGATATATGTGTATATATATCCCTGATGGCTCAGATGGTCAAGAATCTGCCTGCAGTGCAGGAGAAGTGTAGAGAAGTGAGAGTCGCTCAGTCGTGTCCGACTCTTCGCAGCCCCGTGGACTATACAGTCCCTGGGATTCTCCAGGCCGGAACACTGGAGTGGGCAGCCTTTCCCTTCTCCAGGGGGTCTGCCCAACCCAGGGAGCAAACCCAGGTCTCCTGCATTGCGGGTGGATTCTTTAACCTGCGGAGCCATAAGGGAAGCCTATTACCAGGTTCAATCCCCGGGTCGGGAAGATCCCCTGGTGAAGGAAATGGCAACCCACTCCAGTGTTCTTGCCTAGAAAATTCTGCAGACAGAGGATCCTGGTGGGCTACAGTCCAAAGAGTCACACATGACTGAGCAGCTAACAGAACAGAACATATGTACGTGACTCGGCTTGTTCATGTTGTTGTATGGCAGAAAGCAACATAACATTGAAAGGCAATTATCCTCCAATTAAAATAATAATTTAAAAAAAGGTGTCAGGGGAGTTGGTCGAGAAACAGGCAGAAGAAGGAAAGGGAGGGGGCAGAAGCGGCTCAGCCACATGGCCGGTGTCTCACCCACCAGCTCGCTTCAGCCTGGAGTTCAGTCACTTTTGTTAGAAAGTGGATTCTGAAAGGTTTTACCCAAAAATGATGAATCACAGCAGCGAGGGCCAAGCTGGTCCTGCGGGGCAGCTCCCAGACCCGTCCCAGTGGCCACAAGCAGGAAATCAGCAGGTATCGGTTAATGGCACCAGCGATAAAATATTTTATGCTGAGATTCTCAACATAAAATTCCTCTCCTGGGAGACAGCTGATGAGAAGCTAGACCTATAAAAATCACATTAGCAGATCTATCACTGGCTTTGAAACAGTAGTAATGAAAAGTGGCAACTAACTTTGGTTGGAAGGCACGATATCTCCAGGGACTCTGCCGCCAGCCAAGTCCGCCGCGTCTGTTGCCCGCTCATCTAAGCGTGCATTTTCCGTTAACTGCATTTCACAGGTAGAGAGTGAGCCCCTCCAGGCCCGCCAGGCCCTGCGGCGGAAAGCGTCTAGGACGGGGGTGGGACCATGGCTGGGAGGTCACTGTGCCCGAACTCTCTCGCTCGCAACCTGCACGGACCAGAGACTGTCTTGCAGCCTCAGTTTCCTGACCTTTAACATGAGGCTGCGGGAAGAACTGCGCTTTCCGAGCCTCAGGAAACAGCCGCCTAGAGATTGTCCTGCAGAGGGAAGTAAGGAGAAAAGTCGTATGAAACTGCCCATAAGCTGAATCTAAAAAGAAATGGTACAAATGAGCTTACTTACACAGCAGAAGTGGGCTCACAGGCTTCTGTTATGCTTGCCAAGCGGGGGAAGGGTTGGGGGAAGGGATAGTTAGGGGGCTGGGGATAAATACGTACACTCTGCTGTGTTTAAAATGGATGACCAACAAGGACCTACAGTGCGGCACAGGAACTCTGCTCGGTGTTACCCGCACAGCAGGCTGAAATGGAAAGGAATTTGGAAAAGGATATATATTATTCTTTATATATAAATAAATAGATATCTATATAAAATATACAAATATATATTTTATACATAATTATGTATGTATTATATTTATATGTCAATTAAATATACTAATCATATAATTATATATAATCAAATATATAGTTATATATTATATTTAATATATAATATAGTTATATATTATTTTCTATTCTAAAGTTATATATATTATATAAAAATATAGATTAAATATATACATAATATATAAATATACTATATAAAATTTATATATTAATTTATATGTATTTATATAAATATATATTCTTTATATAAAATATATAAATATATAAACATAATATGTTCATACATCTTTATAAATAAATATATAATATTATTAAATATATAAAATAATGTATAAATATATAGAATATATTGAAATAAATATATAAATATATTAATTATATTAATGGAATATATTAATTATGTAATTAATATATTTAATCATATAGATTATATTTAATATAAATATATTTATATATTATTTTATGTTTATATGTTAATTATATATATTTATATAAAATGTATTATACATATATTTATATAAATATATAAATAAAATATATATTCTTTGTATAAAATCTTTATATATATATGTGCATATATATATATATATAAAGCTCAATCACTGTTGTACCCCTGAAACTAACACAACATTGTAAATCAACTACACTTCAATAAAAATTAAAACGTTAAGAAAATAAGGATAACCGGCTAACTAAATAAGAGGAATTGAAAATAATCCGCAAGCTGTGCAGTCCTTGACGAGGCCCCTGTCACAGTGCGCACGGTTGCAGCAGGGACTGCAGGTGGGACACCAGCGTTGGCAGGAGGGCCCTCCCTGCCCCCCGAGCTGTCCGATCTCAGGAAGCGCAGCAAGCGGTGCGCAGTGCTCACCACCTCCCAGGGTTCTCCAGAGCTGAGGGAGCCCTGGGATGTGAGGCTGTGGGCTTTCCATTCGGGAATTCCTCATGAGCTGATCAGGGAACCTGTTTCCAAAGGAGGACTCCTAAGGGGTGTCCAGATCCAGCTGAGAATGGCAATGCTTCCGTGGACAGAAGTTTCAGCTGTATTTTCAGAATGCACTTGGATGAAGCCCTTGTGGGGGAATGGAGACTCCAGTGCACGCTGAGGCATGGCATTACTGGGGACGGTTCAGGAGTCAGAAAGATAGAAAGTAAGGACCCAGTAACGTGAGAGTCCCCTTGGCTCAGCGGTAAAGAATCTGCCTGCGGTGCAGGACCCACAGGATCTCTGGGTCGGGAAGGTCCCCTGGAGGAGGACATGGCACCCACTCCAGTACTCTTGCCTGAAGAATCCCATGGACAGAGGAGCCTGGTGGGCTACAACCATGGGGTCACAAAAGAGTCGGGCATCACTTAGCAACCAAACAACAGCAACAAACCCAGTAACTCAGAAACATAAAAGGAATTTGAACTGCGTGATAAATGTCACCTTGTGATGACTTATATATTCTATTCTTGTTGTAAGAAGAATGAATAGAGCCGAGCCAGCAAATTGTCACCCCTTCTCCCTGAGTAACAGTGCCCTGATTTTTATTCTCATTTGGGCGTGTGGCCACCCTGAACAGAGATTCGTTTCCTAGTCTCCTGTGAAGCTCGGAGAGGTCAGCAGAGCGGGCTGGTAGAATGTCAGCACCGTTGGCATGTTCTCCTTCCTGGGCATGGCCTCAGAGAAGGGTGGCTCCTCCCTGCCTCCATCCTGCTGGCTGGAACATGGATGCCATGGCTGGACCTCCAGTGATGATCTTGGACACTGAGACAGCACCACGCTGCATCCAAGGATGGATGGCAGTCAGATGGCAGGAGCCTTTCAAAAGCCCCTGCAGGCCCCCAGCTCCCCACTGGCTGCCCAGACTCCTCTTCAAAGCGAGAGAAGCGCATCTTAATCCTGTTTCACCCAAACCTACTTCTTGGAGCAAGTATTAGTCCCTCTGTTGTGCCCAACTCTTTGCAACCCCTTGGATTGTAGCCTGCCAGACTCCTCTGTCCATGGAATTCTTCAGGCAAGAATACTGGAGCGGGTTGCCAGGCCCTCCTCCAGCAGATCTTTCTGATCCAGGGATCGAACCCAGGTCTCTTGCATTGCAGGTAGATTTTTTACTGTCTGAGCTACCAGGGAGGCCTACTTCTTGGAGGTAATGAGGGACTGTTCTGTATGTCACTCCCAGGTTAGGAGACTGACTCAGGTCCAGAATGACACCTACCTATCTACAGACAGACAAGAGAATGAGGAGGGTGTAGGCATTTCAGGAAACAGTAACATCCTGAAATGGGAAAGGAAGGACTTAGTATTCACCCTTTGAACCTGAGCTAGGTTAGGCTAGGCTAGGCCAAGTCACTTCAGTCATGTCCAACTCTTTGTGACCCTATGGGATTCTCCAGGCAAGAATACTGGGGTGGGTTGCCATTTCCTCCTCCAGGGGATCTTCCCCATCCAGGGATTGAACCCACATCTCTTACATGTCCTGCATTGGCTGGAGGGTTCTTTACCACTAGTGCCACCTGGGAAGCCCTGAGCTAATGATTAAATTAAAAGCAATGTATTTTTCTTCAATTTTGTTAGCATTTGTATGTAAATGGTATTTTATTAACCGATGAGTGTTTTTGCTGTTTGCTGCCATAATCAGAGAGCCGGTTTGAATGACTTCCTTTGCCGGGCATCAGGATATGACAGTTGTTTTTCCAGGGCACAAAATGCTGGGGTGTGGGTACTCAGCCTGCAGATCAAAGCACCTGCCTGCAGTGGACACAGTTATACTGAATACAGCGTCTCCATCCAGCATGTGGTCATGTGGGAGGGGCCCCAGGGGTGTAAGACAGATACTGGCAAAGCTACTCGCCACTCCCCTTCCTATGATGACCTGCACTAAAGCTGGGAAAGATTGAGGGCAGGGGGAGAAGGGGAAACAGAGGAAGAGATGGTTGGATGGCATCATCGACTCAGTGGACATGAGTGTGAGCAAACTCTGGGAGATCGTGAAGGACAGGGAAGCCTGGTGTGCTGCAGTCCTTGGGTCACAAAGAGTTGGACACGACTGAGCGACTGAATCGCTAGGTCATGTGAAGTTTCTTCTTTCTGGTTTTGGTTGGAGAGCACCATGTCCCCCAAGCCCTGTGTTACCCACCCGCCTGCCTCTGCACCTGGGTTAATGCTTCACCTTTTACGTGACATACTCCTGACCCCCGTGGAATTTCCCAGTGTTCCAGTGACCGCCCTCATCACTCAGTAACTGAGGGTTAACACAGACCACATTGCTGTAGCCCCTCAGAATTCTTCTTATATCACATTGGGAATTCAATTTTCCTTTGACCGAAAGAATAATGGTTTATCTGAGCTGACTCTGTAACCCCAAGAGGGGCAGTGAAGCTCTGAGGAGTTTGGCTAAGGTTCTGGGACAGAATAGCTCCTCCAGGTTCTGAGAGTGGCAAGAGAGCCCAGATGGAGGGTGAGGACACCCCTGTCTGAGTTGGTGGGGGGCTCCCCACGTGGACACACTGGAGCACGAACCACATGGAGGGCAGAGGAGACCCTGCCCGTGCCTGCTGGGGTCTCTGCAGACTTCCTGTATTCTCAGGAACACCGTTTTCCAAAGCACAGAACTGTTGCAAGGGAGAAGAGCTGAAACATATTATGCAAGTCAACATTTAAACAGATATTGAAACACAAATGGAAGAGTAGCTTGCTTGGCCACCCCTGGCTGGCACTGCCCGCCTTTCTGCTCATCACGCGGGGCACAGATGCCTGTTGCTGGGCACAGGGCCCCAGACTGCACTCCTGCATGTCTGCCTGGTCCACAGACTCTCAAAGCCAGCTGCCTCCAGTCTCTTGGACACTGGAGGCTTTCCGGTCACATATTTGTTTTCAACCAGGCTCCTGGTTAAAGGTGCACCAGATTCGACTTCAGGCATTTGCCCGTACTGGGGGAAAACACTTTCCATTGAATGTGATGCTGTGAAGCAAAGCTGGCTGTTTTGGTGGGTGGGCAGCAAGCAGGAGTGTGGCTGGGGTTCAGAAACAGGGATGTCAAGTCTTCTTGGTCCTAGAAGACCCCCGAGTGTGGTCCTGGTTCTTTGCCCCCGTGTATGGTTGCCCAGAACAGGTAAGGAACAGGCTGGGGAACCAGAGATCCTCATAGCTGGCCACGTGGCTCATGAGAGCACCAGGAAGACTGCACCCCACCCCCCCCATTTATTATAAGTTTCCAGTGACCCCTGACAGTCCTGTGGCAACTACTTTGTGCCAGAGACTGTTGATCAGCCTATTTAATTGCTGTCACTCTTGGTGGTATCGGAGGTGGGGAGAATCCCTAGTTTGCAAAGGAGGACACCGGGACCTAGAGGCATGAAGGTAAAACCATGGCCCAGGTGGGGACTTGACCTGGTCATCTGGCTTCAGCATCCTGCTTTCAGCACCATCCTTCCCTCAGGGGCTCGTCACCCACTGCAGGCAGCAGAGCTGTGCATGACCGACTAGACTCAATGTGCGGGTCTGGATGACCCCCAGGCTGCTGGGCTCCAGGAGAGAACCATCTTGGCAAGAGTGACTCCATCAGGATTTATGGCAGTGACTTCCTACTCACTGCACACTTCTCTGGACACTTGGCTCTCTGAGAACATTTGTCCTGACTTCCCAAGGCCCGTGAGCACTGGTGGCCTTTTTGATATGAAGTAGGTCCTGAATAATTAATTGTTTTGCCAAACACAGGACTTGAGCTCCCCACCCGCACACTGCGTGCACGCCTGATGCTCAGTTGCACAGTCGTGTCCGACTCTTTGCGACCTTGTGCACTGCAGCCCCCAGGCTCTTCTGTCCGTGGGATTCTCCAGGCAAGAATACTGGAGTGGGCTGTCTCTTCTCCACTCAGGGGTTGAACCCAGGTCTCCTGCATTGGCAGGCGGATTCTTTACCATTGAGTCATCTCAGAAGTCTTTCCCCCACATGATGGAACGCAGGTTTCCGGCACTGCAGCTGGATTCTTTACCAGCTGAGTCACAAGGGAAGCCCGAGAAATGGGGAAATACAAGGAAATCACCACATTTATAGTCTGATTTCCTTTCCATGCATTAAAAATGAGACTAAGGCTGCCAATCTAAGCATCAGCATAACTGTTTCATGATTTTACATTTTCTTTTCTTTTTTTGGCTGCCCAGCAGGGCCTGCAGGATCTGGGTTCATTGACCAGGGATGGAACCCAAACCCTTTGTAGTGGAAGCACGAAGTCCTAGACACTGGACCCCCAGGGAGGCCTCTGTGTGTTTTCTTTTGACAGCATAGCCCACCTCTGCCACTCCTGGTCAAAGCGCCCTGTTTTGGGGCTAACGTGAGGAGTAGCTGCGAGCTAGTTTTGGTTCCGGTGGGTGATGCCATGGCTGATTTTGTTGCTGGGCTGCCCCCTGCATTTGATTTTCGAGCCCTCTGATCAAACTTCGTCGTATGCACTCATTTCATTGTCTTTCACATGCCATTTTGAGATTGTCTCAGGTTAAAAAAAAAACATATTGGGGTTTTTAATTTTTGTGACTAGAAGTCAAGTTTTACTCTACCTGAGACCATCTCCCAGGGCCCAGTCTCCGAGTGTTTGTTCCTGGGCGTCTTCACTATATTAGGGAAGTGGGACTCCGAATCATATTCAATCTGCTTCTTTTAATCTTTGTACTCTACTGGTTTTGCTTCAAGTTAAGAATCTTGCCTATAGGCGGAAATATACAGGATAGCCCATTCTCCTCATTCCCAAGGCTTTGACCTTTAAGTGTATGACACTTTTCCGTTTATATAGAGATACAAAGTTGCAGAAAGAGAATATCTTTCATCTTGTTGGAGGTTAATGGGGAGGTGATGACTTGACCTACCTGGTTAGCTGCAAGAACACAGTATTCCAGTACCAAAATGTTTGCAACAACCAACCACATCTCTCCCTCAACTGACCTTTACAAATGCTTTGCTGAAACCCTTTAGGGAGTTCAGGGCTTGGGGGCACAAGCATCTGTTCTCCTTGACCCTGCGATAAACCTTTCTCTGCTCCAAAATTCGACGCTTCCGTTTGTTTGGCCTCCTCTTCCTCATGTACGTGAACTTGCCTTCAGTAACATTTGATGATGAAGGGATCTGTGACCAAGTCCATCTCAGAAAAGCACCGTGGAACTTAGCTCGCAAGTTTCCTTTGTAGAGAACTTCCAGAGCCTCTAACCTGCTAAGGGTGTAGGGGATCAGACGGGATGAGTCAGGAGGGTGGGTTGACCATGTGGACTTAAGGGAAAGAGACACAAAGAAACGGGGGGAGGCAGCTGAGGAGGGGCCCTGGGCTGGGGTCCAGGCAGCCCCTTCTAGTGTAGTGTCTGTTCTCGACTTGACCATTTTAGAAAATGGCCCTCCAGGCATGACATGGCCAGAACTGGGCAGAATATTCCTGTATGCACACATGTTATCACTCGGTTTATAGCAGAGAAGAACGAACCTGACTCCCTATTGAATCTATTCCTCTAGCCCTAACTCTCGGTCAGCTGCCTGTGCGTAGTTACCCTCCCTTCTGTAAGAGTGTTCTCTATGTTCTGGAAGACACAGGGCAGCCCATTCTCCAGTGTCCGACCTTTAAAAGTAAAACAATTTTCAGTTTAAAAAGTTGCATAACAGAAAATAACATTTGTCTTGGAGGCTTACAGGAACTTTGTGACCAGACCTACCTGAGCAGCTGCAAGTACGAAAGGTTCAGGCAGCAAGAAGTTTGCCATAACCAACCACTCTCCTTCCCCGTGTAGTGTAAAAGAAGCCTGAATTCTGAGGTAGGCAGAATGGTTCTTTAAGGATGCTAGTCCACCATCTTCTTGGTCTGCTGGCTTTCTAAATAAAGTCACTATGCTATTTCTTATCCCAACTACTTGATTTATTGGTCTATTGTTTGATGAGCCTGGACTTGGTAACAAGTTGTTTTGGATAAAAGATATGAGGTGATGAAAAATTCTTGAAGTTTGATGAGCTGCAGTTTGGAGGATGTAGTCTCCTTTTGAGCGGCACAGAAATAAAAAACAATGTAATCTCCACATGTTGGTGAAAGAGTGGTGAGATCAGGGTAGGAACTGAGGGCGAATAGGATTCAGGTAAGAAGACACATGAGGAAACAGGGTCATTTAAGTTGATGCTGGCAACTCTGATGCGGAAAGCAATGCCTTCCCAGGACTGCGCCTGGAAGGCCCATGAAGGAATATGAGAGTGAAAGTGATGGATAACATTTGGATGCCTAAATATTTTCTAGCTATTTTCCTTTGGATTGCCCACTCTGCGAGAATGTCTTTTTTTATTGTTGTCTAACAATCCCTCCTCACTTCTTCCTTCTCTCTGGCACCACTGCCTCTTTCCCTGGGGTACCAGCTTTGAGGTGAAGGGTTCATGGTTTTATCCAACAGCAAGTCCCTAATACAGAAGACACCAGCATGAGGACAGTGTCCCAGGCTGGTAAATAGCCAGTCACCTCAACCTTCTCTAGGTTTCTCATAAATCCATCAGTTCAGGTCAGTCATTCAGTCGTATCTGATTCTTTGTGACGCCATGGACTGCAGCATACCAGGCCTCCCTGTCCATCACTAACTCCCGAAACTTGCTCAAACTCAGATCCATTGAGTCGGTGATGCCATCCAACCATCTCATTCTCTGTTGTCCCCTTCGCCTCCCGCCTTCAATCCTTCCCAGCATCAGGGTCTTTTTCTAATGAGTCAGTTCTTCACAAAATCCATACTTTATGCTAAAAATAAAATGTCAGCATGGACACCAGGCAGAGTGGTGATCTGGAAGTTAACTTGCTGCATCTCTGGAGAAGAGAAAGAGAAGAATTGGAGCAGAAGATCCTTGTGGCCTAACAGGGGAGAGGGGGGCAGAATTCAGAGGAAACCAGGGGAAATCGTGCACTGCACACACACACACACACACATACACACACACACACACACCCTTAAACTCCTGGGTTTAGAAGGCCACACTGTCACAGTGACAAGAAGACTATTTAGTTCCAAGATACTGGGAGACAAATGCCTTCCAAGAAAAAGTAAAACTTCCTTGTGGATTTGTACCACTCCCAGTCCTCGAAACTTCTTACGCTTTCAGGAAATTGTGTCTGACACCAGCCACTGTGCAGCCTGACAAGGGCTTCCATGCTGGCCTCGGGACAGACCAGGAGCCACAGAGCCCTGGGCTGCACACGAAGGCCGTTTCCTGGCCTCTGGTGGAATCCTTTCCCTCTGCACAGCTGTTCTTCCCAAGGACAGTTTTGTCTCTCCCAGGCCTATGGGGTGAGGAAGACTTCTGGTGGGCAAGGGGTCTCGGCCGCATGGGACAGTGCCAGTAACAGCTGCCAATCAACCAAGTCATAACAACCAGCAAGGAGTCATTGCTGGAATGCTCAGGGCGTTTGTGGAGTGGGCCGAGAGGCTTCACACTGTTCCTCCAGCCCTGAGATTCCTGCATGCTTCCCCTTGCATTCCAGAAATGTTCAGGGCTGCTCCTCAAATAGTTGAATGAATGGCTTTTCCCACCATCAGGTCCATTTCAACCAGGCTTTCTGACTTTGAACAACTGCCATCTTTCCCCAGTACTTTCCCTTTGTACTTTTATTTTTTATTGCTAATCCTTACTGTGGATCTTTTCTAGCTACTTTTACGGATATTTCTGTTTTATACCCATAATGCAGCCAAGTCAAAGAGTTTACTCTCTCAGACCCTGTCTTCATCCTTCTCTGCTGGAGAGCAAACTGTCCAGTTAGATTTCAGAACCCCAGGGCTGGGTTCTGCAGGTGGGTGCAGGACTCCTCGAGGGGTGAGTGTCTGGGTGGGTCCCCTGTGGGAGGGACACTGCAGAGATGTCACCTTCCCTGGGCACTGACTACAAGCACAGTGACGCGTGGAAGAGAAATTCCATTGAGGACAAAAGATCAGGGCCCGCGGAGACTTCCAAAGCAAAGAAGCGAGACGAAAGCGAAAGTGGCTCCGTCGTGTCTGACTCTTTGAGACCCCATGGACTATAGTCCGTGGAATTCTCCAGGCCAGAATACTGCAGTGGGTGGCCATTCCCTTCTCAGGGGATCTTCCCAACCCAGAGATCGAACCCAGGTCTCCCACATTGCAGGCAGACTCTTTACCAGCTGAGCCACCAGGGAAGCCCGAGACTTCAAAATAAAGTGTGAAATGTGGGATTTTCCAGAACTTCACATCCTATTTCCACTGTGCCAGAGTTTTTAAAAAGTACGCATGTTAATCGTGTTTTAAAATTCTTTCTCATGACTCCAGTTAAACAGGATGAAGATACATTCAATGAGCACACCTTTCTACATTCCGTATGGCTGTTTTACTCTGAATGATCATATACACCATTTCTAACATTATTTCTGATGTTTCACCTCCTAGAGCTCCACTGTGTCCCATATGTTGAAGAGCCCACAGGTTGCAGAGCAGGAAGCAAGCTTACAGGGTGGTCCACAATGAAAATGACCACGAGTAAACCAAGAGTTTAAAGTGATGAAAAGATTTTCAGGGAAGGTCAGCACTTTGAAAAAAATAGTCAGATGAATTTTATATAAATTTACTCAGAGTCGATGATTTATTTGGGGCTTTTGTTTGTTTTTTAAATTAATGGACAATTTTTCCCCCTTTTCTTCTTTTTTTAAAATTTTTAATTGGAGGATAATTACAACATTGTGTTGCTTTCTGCCATACAGCAACATGAACCATAGGAACACATATGTCCCCTCCCTCCCACGACCCACCCTGTCCCACCCCATCCCACCCCATCCCTAGGTTGCCTCAGAGCCCTGGATCTGAGCTCCCTGTGTTCTACAGCAGACTCCTACTGGCTACTTAATTTTACATATAGTGATGTCTATGTCCAGTGTTATGCTCTGCAGCCGCCCCAGCCTCTCCTTCCCCACTGTATCCAAAGTCTACTCTTAGAGCTCTTTGAGGTTTACAGAGCACTTGCATGGGAGGAAGAGGGATTTCCCACGCACTCTCTTCCTCTCACGGGTTTCCCTTTCATTCTTAACAATGTGAACTCGGGTGGTACATGTCTTGCCACTGATGAACCCAAACTGGTGGTTTAATTTTAATAAAGCCCCTGACTTTTTAGCCTATGCTCATCACCAAGATCACTGCGGAGAATCTGACTTAGAAAATGCAGCCGAGTCCACCAGCCTCCTCTACATCTATGGAAATGAGGCCAGAGGGTGAGATGGTTGGATGGCATCACGGACGCAATGGACATGAATTTGAGCAAGCTCTGGGAGTTGGTGAAAGACATGGAAGCCTGACCTGTTGCAGTCCATGGGGTCGCAAAGAGGTGGATACGACTGAGCGGCTAAACAATGACCACCACCTTGTGTCTGGGACATCCCTTCAGCTAAATGCTTATTCCAGGTCAAAACTCACTGGGCTTGCCTGCAGGCCGTAGAGATGGCCCTCTAGTCTCTGCTGTGCCAGGTCTCAAGCTCCACTTCCAGGACAGGAGCTACGGGGAGGAACAGGAGGGCTCCCTTTTTTATTACTTCTACGTCCCCAGCACGGGGCATTTTGTGTGAAACTGCGGAGGCAGCTAAAAGTTAGTGGGAAAGAGTATAAATCATTTCATGAATGTATTTAGGGGCTTTTTTTTTTTTTTTTTTTAACAAAAATGTGTATCTTGAAACGTGGCCAATTCAACCCAGCAGAACTGCTGACTGCTGAAAATGTGTGCCTGGTACTCACAGTCTATGGGCTCTGAACGCTGAAAATGCAGTTTTATTCATTTAAGTACCCTTACTCTTGAACGTGAATGGAGAGAAAATGTCAAAACGGGGGACGCTTGGCAGGTTTGCTAATACGCTGGTTTTCCTTTTCTCAGATTCAATAGCAGCATGTCAATCAGTTAAAGTGTCCTCAGTTGTCTCCGAGGATGGATGAAAGGAAGAGTTGGAAATCAGCTGATTGTGACCTGCAGGGCCGGGGTGTGTGGGAGACCATCCAGCCCCGGGTCTGCTTCTCAGCTGGGAACCTTGACTGAGCCTGGAGTCCACCTCTCCGTAGGGGCTTTCCCAGCTCTACAAACAGCAACTCTGCAACAGTGCAGTACCTCCCTGTGTGCAGGAAACACATGCTTTCTTATAGCTGAATTAAATTCAGCTCCAGGTCACCTCTGTTCATCTGATCAGAAAATCAGTGATTACCCTTAGTATTTACTCTATGGTGGATACCACAACAGGCACCCTTCTTGTACAATTTCCACGTTGCTTCTGTGGCTTCTTTCTGGGGTGGGATGGCTTAAGGGGGGCTGGACACTGATGCTTTTATTTTTAATTTTTTAAAATTTATTGGCATAGAGTTGATTTACTATATTGTGTTAGTTTCTGCTGTGCAGCAAAATGAATCTGTCATACATGTACATATATCAAGTCTTTGTTTAGATTCTGCCCCCATATAGGCCCTATAGGAGTATTGAGTACGGTCCTCTGTGCTCCGCAGGATGTTCTGATATATTTACTTTTTATATAGTAGTGTGTATATCGGAGAAGGCAATGGCACCCCACTCCAGTACTCTTGCCTGGAAAATCCCATGGACAGAGGAGCCTGGCAGGCTGCAGTCCATGGGGTTGCTGAGTGACTTCACTTTCACTTTTCACTTTCATGCATTGGAGAAGGAAATGGCAACCCACTCCAGTGTTCTTGCCTGGAGAATCCCAGGGACAGCGGAGTCTTGTAGGCTGCTGTCTATGGGGTCGCACAGAGTCGGACACGACTGAAGCAACTTAGCAGTAGCAGTAGCAGCGGTGTCTATATATCGGTTCTAATTCCCAAATTTTCCCTGCACCCTCTCACACCTTGGTAACCATATGTTTGTTTTCCACATCTGTGATTCTATTTCTGTTTGGTCGATAAGTTCATTTTGGCCATGCCAAAATGCCAGGAGGGATCTTAGTTCCTAGATCAAGGATCAAACCTGTGTTCTCTGCATTGGGATCGTGGACTCCCAGCCACTGGACAAACAGGGGATTCCTGCTCACTGATGCTCTTGAACTTCATCTACTGTTCATATCTTAAACGTGTCACAAGAGCAAACCATTTCTCCTCTTAGTTGCCCATAGCTCAGTTGGGGCACCTGTAAACAAATTGCATTTCATGAGCTTTTCTTGAGGAAAGAAAAGAGAATTAGAGTTATGCCAGGAAATTTGGGTCCTAATCTGCCTCTTTAGAAAATAAATAGTTTTCTCTCCTCTCATCTCCTTAATCAGCAGTTCTCAACCCTGGATGGATGTTAGAATGACCCTGAGAATTTAAAGAATTCCAGCGACACCATTTGGGACAAGGCCAACTCAACCAGGGCCTCAGGGCAGGGTGTGTGTGTGAGCTCTTTTCTCTTGGAAGGGCAGGGGCTGTGTCTGTTTTGGTATCTGTAAGCTCCTCAGGGGGGTTCTAATGGGTGGTTCAGCCTGAGAACAACTCCCTGTAGGATGCCCACATCTTGGCGCTTTTCATTTATTCTCCCACAGCCCATCCTGTTGCAACTCTCTTCCTTATTCATTCGTTCAGGCCGCCTCTGTTGCCGCGTGCAAACTCTTAGTTGCAGCACAAGGGATCTAGCTCCCCGACCAGGGTCTGAACCTGGGCCCCCTGCATCGGGAGTGCAGTCTTAGCCACTGAATCATGGGGAGAAGTCCCTGTAATTGACTTTCTAAGGCAGCGATTCTCAAAGCATGGTGCTCTGATGAGCAGCAACAATGCCCGCTCCTGGCCCCGGCCCAGCTCTGCTGACTTATGTTCTCTTTGGGGGGGTGGTTTCCATGCACCCTCCAGGTGATGTCTGTGCATTGAGGTCTGGGAACCACCTGTCTGAGGCATCTGCTCTCCCCTCCCCTTTAAGTCCCCAGCACGACTTAAACTTCCCATCTTTAGCTTCATCCTGGTAGGTTTCAGGCGTCTGTCTGAATGTCCCTGCAACTGTGTCAAACAGGAAACCAAGGCTTCTCGCTCTCCATGTCTACTTAGCTCTCGATGTTATTCACCAGGATTCTGGACATTCCTGCTCAAGATCTGACAGTTGCTTTCAGTTCCACCTTTATCCTCTTCCCGGGAACCTGTGTGTCCCTGGGTCTGGGTGCTTCTCCTCCACTGTTGCCACCAGGCTCGGCGTTCTCTGCTCACCACTTTTCCATGGATACGGCAGAAATCCTCCTGAGGAGGACCGGGGCTGTTTCCCTCACTCTTGTCCACTCTCTTCATCATGCTATGTCTCCAGAGTAACTTGTGGGTCCCACTCGACCCCTCTACCCTCACTGCATACTGCAAGCAAGCAAACCCATCAGTTCCTCAGAATTAGTACAAGAGGCAAGCCTTGTTCCCCCATTTGCCTGCTGATACTTGTCCACACTGAACTCCTCTCTGTGGCCCCCACCACAGACCCTGGGTTTCTGGGGGTGTCAACGGCCTCCCGGCCTCCTGCCTCTGTGTCTCTGGTCCACTCCTCTGGACACACCGATTTCACTATTGTCCACCCTTCACGAGTCAGCCGAACCGTGACTGTGTCCCACCTGGAAATAATCTCATCTGAATGCATTTAGACTTTTCCTTGCAACATTTTGTTAACACTGGACATGTTAGTAAGAGTCTCATGTTTCACAGACATTGAGGTAACCTCAGAAAAGCTCCCTCTCTGTCTTCACCAGAGCTTCCTCCATGGATGAAGCACCGGGCCTTTTCTCTTTGTCCTTGGGTTGACTCTCCCTTCTTGAATCCCCGGGTTGCCATGTCTACCTGGGATCAGCTGTGTCCGAGTGCCTTACCGGGGTCTCTCCAAGTGGAGTTTCTCTTTATTTCTCTGATCTTCTCGACGATCTTAACCGTATCCTTCAAGATGCATTTGACACTCCTCTCACCAGCTCCCATATTTATTGTTTGCTCAGATGTGTGATTTGACTTTCTCTCTTGTCTTCTTGCCACCATAGGAGAGAGTTTCCTTACCGTTTCATGCCTGCTAAATGTGTAGCAAACACAGATTGGAACAAGTCCTCATGTGAGCAGTGTCCTTTTCCTGGGATCCCCAACTCTGAGTGCTGGATCTTAATACAAGTTCAGGTGAGTCCCAGACCCAGACAGTCAGGATGAGCACCCATAGCTCTACATGGACAAGGCCATTACTATGGACAGCTTGACACAAACTTAGTTACTTCTTGAAGCATCCTCTTGGGCTTTAAGAAAGGTTAGCCTCATGCCTCTGTGTGGGCTTCCCAGGTGGTGCTAGTGGTAAAGAAGCTGCCTGCCAAGGCAGGAGACATAAGAGACACTGGTTCAGTCCCTGGGTGGGGATGATCCCCTAGAGAAGGAAATGGTGACCTCTTCCAGTATTCTTGCCTGGAGAATCCCATGGACAGAGGAGCCTGGCGGGCTACAGTCCGCGGGATTGCAAAGAGTCAGACAGGACTGGAGCAAATTAATATATGTGCCTTTACATGAGGATAAGCCCCTCCCAGCAGCCTCCATCTTTACACTTGCCCAGGTGAGGGTGTGGAAGGGACTGGTCTCCCACACGTGCCAGGAGACACAGGCTGAGTTCTGGCCCCAGGACAGCACCTTGCAGGAGCTCCTGCAGCTGAGGAAACCCCAGCAAGAGGAGAGTGGGGGACGGACCTGAGTCTCCACTCCAGGGGCAAGGTTTGCCATCTGACCATTTCCCTCCAAGACCCTCGGAGGAATGGATGTACGGCTCTCTAACAATATAACAATATGGCTCAATCCACCTCCCATCTGCTTCTCCCGTTAGCTTTTAATGACCTCATATTCTCTGAAGGGGGGTGAGTTCACAGTCCCACGCTTTGTCCCCACGTGTACTGCACACGTGGTTCAGCATCTCTCTTCCAGATGTGGCCTCGATGAGACATCCTCCTCTGCTCCCACACCTCCATGCCCAGTGGCCTCCGTGGCTCTCCAGTCTCTTCTACTCAAGCCTGCCGTGTGGCGTGCTGATTCAGTGTGTGCCGCTGGGGGTGTGCATGCATGTGCACGCAGGATGGGGTGGATGTTTTCTGAGATCTGGCATTTTCACTTGATCGATAGTAAAATATAGATTGACCTAGAGATGCTAAGTGAAGTAAGTCAGAGAGAAAGACAGATAACATAGGATGCTATTTACATGGGGAATCTTTAAAAACAGGTAAAAATAAACTTATTTACAAAGCATAAACAGACTCAGAGGCATAGAGAGCAAACAGGGTTACCAAAGGGGACAGGTAGGGGGAGGGATAAATTGGGAGTTTGGCACCAAGAAGTACAAACTATACATAAAATAAGTATTCAGCAAAGGCCTACTGTATGGCACAGGAAACTCTGCTCAGTCTTATGTAATAACCTAAATGAGAAAAGAATTTTAAAAAAAGAATAGATGTATGTATACGTGGGGCTTCCCAGGTGGTGCTAGTGGTAAAGGACCCACCCGCCAATGCAGGAGTCGCAAGAGACATGGGTTCGATCCCTGGGTCGGGAAGACCCCCCTGGAGAAGGGAATGGCAACCCCCTCCAGTACTCTTGCCTGGAGAATCCCATGGACAAAGGAGCCTGGTGGGCTGCAGTCCCTGGGGCTGCAAAGGGCTGGACATGACTGAGCGACTTAGCAGGCGCACACTTATGTACATGTGTAGGTGAACCACTTTGTTGTACCTCTGACACTAACACAAACTGTAAATGGATTAGACTCCAGTATCAAAGAAACAGTTTTAAAAATTAAAAGGAGATCCCTCCAGTTCTGCTCCCGGGCAGTTTTACGTCCTCTGTCAAGCTTTTCAAAAGATTTGCCATCAAGGAAACACTGCTGCCTGCTTTGTAGTTCCCTGAAGCTTCTATTGTTTATTTATTTTAAATTTAACATCCCAGAGCACGCTTGTCTCTGCATTTTCTGCCTCACCAGACTTCCAGGGCCGAGGAGGATCCCAGGGGAGCCAAAGACCAGGATCTTCTTTCCCAAGGCCCCACTTGTGGGTCTTCAGATGTCCAGTAATTTCAGCCTGTCTCTAGAAGTTATCTGGGCAGAATGCCAGCTGCCGCGGATCTAAAGCTAAGGTCTTTGTCAAACCCTAGGACGTGTCTTAAGGGAGTCAACTAATATTTATTGCTGGTATGTTTCTAATTCTGTTTCTTTAAATATGACCCAATGTCGCTAATGTTGAATGAAGCAAAATTCTATATTAAATTGCATTTAAATTAAAATGTTCAGTTTACTCATAATTAACAATCATGTTTATTTATTAATGTCACCTTACTTTAAATCATTAGATCAGCCTTCCAAGTTTATCCCCATGCTGATTTTCACAAATGGTTAGGAGTAGTTCGGGGAAGTATACAGAAAACCCAACCAAGCTTCCCCTGTGGCACAGGTGATAAAGAATCTGCCTGCATTGTAGGAGACCTGGGTTTGACCCCTGGATGGGGAAGATCCCCTGGATAAGGGAATGGCTACCCACTCCAGTAATTCTTGCCTGGAGAATCCCATGGATAGACGCCTGGTAGGCTACAATCCATGGGATTGCAAAGGGTTGGACATGACTAAGAGCCTAATGCTTCTCCAAGATGAAGACATTTTTGTAGCCAAAGAAACCCAACTTTTCCACTTCTGGTCATTCATTTATTCACACTAATACACAGTTTAAAAAAAAAAACAACAACTCTTTACATGCACATTAGTAACCATATTAAAAAAAAAAAACTCAAAATGATCTTGTCAGTTTCCGCCTTTAGCTCTCAACTCTGCCATGTGTTCTTCAGAAGTCGGATGATTCCTTGTAGGTTTAGGCGCCTGAGATGGGGTGCACCTTTCTTCAGTTGCAATGCTGATTAATACATGTTAATCGGATCAGAGCCAAAAAGAATTCCCTGCCTCTTGCTGTGTCAACAGAGATCTTCAGTGATTAGCCTGAAACCATGTGAAATTTGTAAGTAAAAAAGCTGAATCTCAGCAGTTTCAAATGTTTATTTTTTTAAGTTTATTTTTAATTGGAGGCTGACAGCTTTACAGTAGCTAGGACTCGGAAGCAACCCACGTCCAGCGGCGGTTCCATCTGGTTTAATGGCACATGTACGTCAGCACGCATGCGATTTTATGGGACATTTTTTGGGGCATGTTTTCTGAAGTCTTGCCAAGTGGGGGATCCTCATTTGTCCCTTTCCTTCATAGGCGGTGCTTAAAATTTGAGGTTCACAACTTGACTGTGGTTCATGAAAAGCATTGAAAATATCCTCCACAGCACGTTGACCAGAAATTACCTGTAGAGACTTTATAGAGAGACTGAGTCCCTGGGCAAGGCCCTACCCTCATGGGCCCCACATGGAACCTTTCTCTTTCTCAGCCTCAAGTCCACCCCACCCCCTCTCTTCCGGAGCTCTCAGGACTCAGCCTGAGCCTACTGGCCTGTGGCTTGCAGCTCAGTTTTTCCCCTCTTCTAAGACACAGCTTGGCAATGTTTTTTTGTTTTTTTTTTTTCAATTTTAAGTCCCTTTGGCCTCATCCCAGGAAACTACTTGCTGCTTTGCCCCTGGCCCCATCTCAGGGTGACCCTTGCTCTTTTCTAGCCTTTTGGGAAACATCCTGGGCACAGGGAGCTTCAGCTGCCCCAGCTTCCTGTAGAGTCTCAGAGCTGTGCTTTGCAGCACACACACATATAATATATGATATATATATATAGAGAGAGTATATAAAATAAAGAGTCTGCTTGAAATGCAGGAGGCCAAGTTTGGATCCCTGGGTCAGGAAGATCCTCTGGAAAAGTCAATGGCATCCCACTCCAGTATTCTTGCCTGGGAAATCCCATGGATGTAGGAGCCTGGTGGCTACAGTCCATGGGGTCACAGAGTCAGACACGACTTGGTGACTAACACACACACACACACACACCCCACATCTCTCACATCTTTATCCATACATCTTCTTGATATTTTAAAATTACTTTTCACAGCTTTTCAAAAAATGTTGGTGGTTTAGAATTGACATTTATATAATGATGTTCAGATGATTAGATGTAGTCAAGTGAAACATCACTTCAGCTCTTCTCTCTCTCATTCCATATCAGAGCAATATAAAATATCCAGTCTATTGGTACTTGCTTGGGGTTTTGTAAAGCTCTGAGTGATCTATAATTAGCTTATATCGAAGAGTCCCCAATAGATATGTATCTCATGGAATTACTTTTTATTGAGCCAGCAGGAATAAACTTGGAGCAGTTATTGTTTAATTCTCCCTTAAAATGTGGGGTTGGCTTTGGAGTGGTGTTGGCTGCTTTGCGGTGGCCGCGTGCTCATGGATCTGAGTGTCCTGTGGAGTTTCTGTCCGCCCAGCTCTGCTCACCCAGTGTTTCCACCTCACCTCCCCTGCCCTGGGTGCACACGTAGCCTCTCGGGCTGTGTATACACAGACGTTGTCTCCACAGCATCAGTGAGTGTCTACTCCCAGGTAGCACAGTGGTAAAGAATCCACTTGCCAGTGCAGGAGACCCAGGAGACATGGGTTCGATCCTTGGGGCAGGAAGATCCCCTGGAGTAGGAAATGCCAGCCCACTCCAGTATTCTCGTCTGGGAAATCCCCTGGACAGAGGAGCCTGGTGGGCTACAGTCCATGGGGTTGCACAGAACTGGACACGACTAGGTGACTAAGCATGCACATGCTCACCCTTTGTATTTCACTCCATGTGGGAGGCCAGGGTTGATTTCAGATTCCTCAAGAATGGAGACCTGGTATTCTGAGAGATGATCATAGTAAGTCAAGGAAGCCAGACAGAGAAGGACAAACATCATATGCTATCACTTTATATGTGGAATCTTAAAAAGTGATACAAATGACCTTATTCATAAAACAGAAATAAACTCACAGGTTATTTAACAGACTCTAAGTTTACCCAAGGGTTAAAGGGAGGGATTAATTAGAAGTTTGGGATTAACACATATGTGTATTAATATACATACTACTCTATGTAAAATAGATAAGCAACAAGGATCTACTGTATAGCACAGGGAACTATATTCAGTATTTTGTAATTATATATATATATATATATATATAATGAATTACTTTGCTGTACACTTGAAACTAACACGACATTGTAAATCAACTACTCTTCAATAAAAAAAAATGAAAGAGCCATCCTAAAACCCCACATATCTTTTTGGAAGAATGAGAAATCCTCCAAATACAACAACATGTGTGGGGCAAGAACTGCTTGTGTTTCAGGAGCAGATACCCTCTGTGATTGTCAAGAGCTTGGTCCACCACTGAGAAGGATAAGCTACTGACTCTCACTAACGGCGTGGCCAGAGCTGTTTCATCCGAGCCCGGAGGCTTCCTGCACTTGACCTGCACCTGAGAGGAAAGGAGGGGCCCGCACAGCCCGAGATCCCTGCACAGCCAAGCCGGCGGATCCCGCTCAGAGAGTCCACACTCACCCAGGGGAAGTGTCTGGCCGTGGACCCGTCACAATGAGCCAGCAGAAGGAGAATGAAGCTGAGTCTTTGTCCAGGAAAAAGGTATGTTTTTGAATCATAACAAAAGAGTTTGGCAAGATCAGTCTAAGTCCTATATAAATTATGTGTGTGTGCTTGCTAAGTTGATTCAGTTGTGTCTGACTCTTTGCGACTCTATGGACTGTAACCTGCCAGGCTCCTCTGTCCATGGGATTTCCCAGACAAGAATGCTGGAGTGGGCTGGCACTGTCTCCTCCAGGGAATCTTCCTGACCCAGGGATTGAACCCCGCTACTCCTGCTGCTTCCGCATTGGCAGGCAAACTCTTTATTGCTGAACTGCCGGGACAGCCCTGATACAAATGATCATAGTGTATACAATCAGGGCATTTCACTCCACTTAAATCATGTATAGGGGAAAAGCGTAAAACAGCCCTCAATTATTACTAAGGTAAATATTCATATAGTACAGACTGCTTTAAAAATAAGTAAACTTTGTCAGGGAGGGCCTGGAAAATCACTTCAAGACTAATAATATTCCAGGAAATTCATCTTTGCTCATTCTGAGCAGCAGACATAACCTGAGTTACTAAGCCCAGCTGCTATGATTGGCCAAGTATAACTAGCTGTGAGATCATAACAGATGCCTATGGGCATGTCTTAAGCAAAAATTTCTTGGTTTGAAGGTTTGAAACACTCCCTCTGGACTGTCCAGCCAAGCTCAGCCATCATGTCTAGAAAGACCTCCAGAAGGACACTCCCCACTACTCTTATGAGACTATTTCCCCACAGTGAGAATGAAAATAAGAGACTCAATAGGAAACCTAGTTTAAATAATTATTGGAACTTAAATGACTTGGTCTATTAAGAATGTAACGTGCTTGTCCCAACCAGTCCTTAGAAATCTGCAAAGTTAAAAGTGGGAGACACCATGGCCATCGGATTTCCCCAGTGGCTCAGTGGGTAAAGACTCCTCCTGTGATGCAGGGGACACAGGAGACTCAGGTCAAGAATATCCCTTGGTGGAGGAAATGGCCACCCACTCCAGTGTCCTTGCCTGGAGAATTCCATAAACAGAGGAGAGCCCCGTGGGCTACAGCCCATGGGGATGCAAAGAGTCGGACATGAGTGAGCAACTGAGAGGGCAACTGTGGCCACGACTGTGAACCAAGTGTCAACATTTATTTCACACTATAATGTGAAAGTTTAGTGAACTCCCTCTCCAAATCCAGGTACATTGTATCTTGATTCTCCGTTTGCTCACAGCTCACACACAGTTTACACCCTATATTTTGTTTTTACGAGAGATAGGTAAACTGACACCAAGCCTTGTAAAAGGAAGACCACAGCGACAGCAGCAATGATTGCAGTGGCCAAATGCAAAACACACTCATACTGTGTCATAACACTGACATCCGGGCCAGTAATCCTCCCTTCTAACAATGCCGTTATTTTGCAGTGAAAATTGATTTCTATAATTTTTGCACCTGAACTGTTGTGAAATTCCTAATTCGGTTTTCCTTCCTATCTTTTCCTTCCGATCACACTTCTCCATCAATTGCTTCCTTGCACAAACTGGCTGTCCAGTAGGAGGCGGGAACACTGCTGGGACGTGGGAAGCTGAAGGAGCCACACTGTGGGCACACAGAGAACAGGAGGGGACAGGGTGACCGAGTCAGATCCTGGGGGGCACAGACAGAGGAGAGGGGATTCCTTCTGCTTGGTTTTGGGGAATCCCTGGAAGGTTTCAAGAGTCTATGAGAGAGAGAGAGAGCGTGAAGTTGCTGAGTCGTGTCCAACTCTTTGCAACCCCATGGACTGTAGCCTACCAGACTCCTCCTTCCATGGGATTCTCCAGGCAGGAGTATTGGAGTGAGTTGCCATTTCCTTCTCCAGGGGATCTTCCCAACCCAGGGATCAAACCCAGGTCTCCCGCATTGCAGACAGACACTTTACCATCTGAGCCACCAGGGAAGCCCCAAGAGTCTATTCTGTTTGATTATCAGAATTAATATCTCACCAGTTGGAGAGGGCAGAGAAAGCTGGAAACGTGAGTGAGAGATGCATAGAAAGACTCTGAAAAAACAGGTGCTTTCTGGTGTGACCTGTGCATGAGATGGCTGGGGCAGCGTTCATAGCTTGAGGTTAGGTATTGAAGGACTTTGAGGGTTATGCGTTCAATTTGCAATCAATTGAAATTTATTTTGAAGTGAATAGTTTCATATTTTCAAGAAACGGAATTGTATGAACTGATCTATGTTTTCTAGAGGCAACTCCAATAATAAGGATGGGAATCAATCACAGGAGACGTGCCTAGAAACTGTTATTTTCTTTTGCATATTTTATTCTGTCCAGTTAGGCTGGTTTTTGTCTCTAATGTGAGGTAGTAGGTAAGAGTCATGTTTGTTTGTTTTTTTTTTTCCTATATAGATGTTGGATTCACCAATACTACCCATGGAAATGATCATGCTTTTCACACTGAGCTTCAGTGCCCCCTTCACTGCTTATCAGTGGTAGATTACCTACGCTAAGATCCCAGGGAAAATCTCCTCTGTATCCACTCATTGGCTCTAGAACACCTGTTCCTTCTGGTTTGAGCTCAGCCCATGACTTACTTTGACCAGTTAGACATGAGTGAAGAACTTCAAAGAGCATGTGAATTTTCATGTGCCTTCCGACATGATCATGCCTGCTCTCTTTCGAATCCTCTGAGCTTACCATGATGGCATGCATGTTGGGATGGAGGATATGAGGGACCCGTGGCTGAGAGCCCAGGCATATTAGCCCTCATAGACCAACAAGAGCCAGCTGACCCCAGATGAGCAAGGCAGCCCAGACTCCATCAGCAAAGGCGCTGACAGGAGCTGCAGTTGACCAGGGGGTCCGGATGGGATCGGTAAAGCTATCCAGCTGACCCCTGACACGGCATAATACATGGACATGCTTTAAGGCACTGCCTGTCAGGGTGGTTTGTAAAACAGCTTTATCATGATAATACGGAGCTAATGTAGACACTGCTACTTCAAAGTAGGGTGGTGCTGTAGCAAAAATAGAAAATAATGCTCATTGCACTGGGGCTCGGTGGTGGGTCAAGACTGGGAAAATGGATGGAGACTTTTCAGGAGGCTGGAATTATGGTGGCCCATGCTATTGGTGGTGGTGCAATTTGTAAAACCATGGTGGGTGGTGCCTTAGAAACAGCAAATGTACTAAATAAACTTTTGGATTTGAACAATTATATTTTGAGGCAGAATGCTGAATGTTCAGCTGGCTATTATTAGCTGAGTGAAGAGCTAGATAAGAACACAGCATTTTACAGGTAGAATTTAGAGAAAATAGGAAAGAACCAAAAATTTCAGCCTTGGCATATAAAACTATTTCTTATCTCCAGTATTTCCACCTGGTGAAGTATTCTCTGGCTAAATTCTCAGCATCATACATCTTCTTAGGTATGTACAAATTTTACCTCCCATAGAACATTAATAAAATTGGGAAATATAACAAGGATATCCACTAATCCACAGTTCACTTCCACATTTTAGTAATTTTTCCAGTAACATTTGTTGCACTTACTTTATATTTATACTCCAGGGTCCAATTCAGACTCCCACATCCCATTTAATTGCCATGTCGATTTAGTCTCCTTTAACTCAGAAAATGTACTCAGTACTCTGTCTTCTACGATTTTGACTCAAGAACACAGCTGTTATTGTGTGCAACATCTCTCAATGTGGGTTTGCTGTATGCTTCCTCATAATTGATTTCAAGTTATGCTTTTATGCATAAATATTAAAAAATGATGTTTTCTTCACAGGGCATTATATCTGTAGGCAGAGGATATCAGTTTGTCTCATTATTAGGGATATTAACTCAGATTACTTGGTTAAGATTGTGTCTGGTGAACACATGAAAAGATGCTCAACATCACTCATTATCAGAGAAATGTAAATCAAGACCACAATGAGGTACCATTTCACACCAGTCAGAATGGCTGTGATCCAAAAGTCTACAAGCAATAAATGCTGGAGAGGGTGTGGAGAAAAGGAAACCCTCTTACACTGTTGGTGGGAATGCAAACTAGTACAGCCACTATGGAGAACAGTGTGGAGATTCCTTAAAAAATTGCAAATAGAACTGCCTTATGACCCAGCAATCCCACTGCTGGGCATACACACTGAGGAAACCAGAATTGAAAGAGACACATGTACCCCAATGTTCATCGCAGCACTGTTTATAATAGCCAGGACATGGAAGCAACCTAGATGTCCATCAGCAGACGAATGGGTAAGAAGCTGTGGTACGTGTACATGACGGAGTATTACTCAGCCATTAAAAGAATACATTTGAATCAGTTCTAATGAGATGGATGAAACTGGAGCCAATTATACAGAGTGAAGTAAGCCAGAAAGAAAAACACCAATACAGTATACTAACACATATATATGGAATTTAGAAAGATGGTAAGGATAACCTTGTATGTGAGACAGCAAAAGACACACAGATGTATAAAATAGACTTTTGGACTCTGAGGGAGAGGGAGAGGGTGGGATGATCTGGGAGAATGGCATTGAAACATGTATACTATCATGTAAGAAACTAATCGCCAGCCTATGTTCAATACAGGATACAGGATGCTTGGGGGTGGTGCATGGGGATGACCCAGATAGATGATATGGGGTGGGAGGTGGGAGAGGGGTTCAGGATTGGGAACTCATGTACACCCGTGGCGGATTCATGTCAATGTATGGCAAAACCAATACAGTATTGTAAAGTGAAATATAGTAAAAATAAAAATTAAAAAAAAGATTGTGTTTGGTGAACACCTTGTAAAGTTAATGTTCCATTTGTACTTAACAAGTCAGTTTCATCTACACACACATCTATTGTTTACCAAATGTTCAGTGGTCAGTTTTTGTACCTAAAGAACTCAGCTTGAATCAGTTATTGCCATAATTACATTCTTCTATCTTCACCAGGCATAATGCCACTCAGTGTTGGTGGTTATACATAAATGAATGGTAGGTTGTTTAAAAAAATCATGAGAACAAATCATAAAATAGAGACACTCTGAGGGTGTCCCAGAGGCATCCTCTAAGGTGATGCAGTCAGGAGTGGTGCCTGCCTCACACCGTGGGATTTCTGTAGCAGGACTCCACACTGCTCTGCTCAGCCCCGCCTCTGCAGACAGCTCTGTGGTGCTTGGTGTAGTTGCCAGGGCCAGACCTGGTGGACAGGTCTCTACCCTTCCCCTCACCAGCCTGGAATCCACAAGGCACCTGCTTTTTACATGTTCTGGTTTCTGGATAGAGGCCACGTTTGAGTTTGTCCAAACAGACTGATTGGTGGAGCCAAGATCACAAGCCTGCAGCATAGCTGCAAGGGAATCTGGCACCCAAGTTCTAGTTTCTTCCTTGTGAGGCAAGAGCATCAAGCCACAAATGAGGGATTCACTCACCTCTTTACGGGAACATTTGGAAGATTTTTAAAATGATTAATTTTAATGACAATCATTTTTCCTTTCTTTCTTATTTTTCTAATATCACTTTCTGCCAGAATAAAGCACTTTCTTCATTCTTTTTTCTCTCTTTTATGTTATCCATGCTTTTAATAATTGTGGCTCACTCTAAATTGTGTAACAATGTTTGAAACTGTTTAGGCTCTCTAATTTTCAACAGTAGGATAAAGAGCATGCTGTGCTTTAGCAAGCCTCCTCATTCTGGTCCTGTTTTCTAGAATTTCAGTGCGAGCTCTTTAACCACAAAAATCAGATTTAGACTCAGAATTAATTATGGTGTCACATGTGTGTTACCAAGGTCCTAGATGAGCAAGGTTTCTGTATTCCCACTCCCGGCCTCTGCCTGCAGTTTTCTTCTTTTTATTATGTTTAATCTTCTCTTCAATTGTAGGATGTTTGTTAACTGGCTTAGAGTTTAAATTGAAAATGTCTTTACTATATTGTGTGGGCTTCCCTGGTGGCTCAGGGATAAAGAATCCATCTGCAATGCAGGAGAGGCAGCAGGAACCATAGGTTGGATCCCTGGGTCAGGAAGACCTCCTGGAGGAGAATCTCACTGGCCACCCACTCCAGTGTTCTTGCCTGGGAAATTGTACAGACAGAGGAGCCTGGCAGGCTACAGCCCATGGGGGTTGCAAAATTGTCAGACATGACAGAGTGACTAAACAGCATTGCTATATCATAAATTTGAAAGGCCATGGATCAACATATAACTCAATGCTGACCTTTCCCCCTAAACACTTTCAGGTTATTGTCCCAATTCTTTCTTTATCAATTTAACCAATGAGAAGTCTGCTATTAGTCTAAGAGATATTTCTTTTTGTTTAAAACAATTCTGAAAACTTTTATTTTTTTTTTCTTTGCTTTGCTGTTCTAAATTTCCCTGCCTTATGATCCTATGTGAAATTTTTTCTCCCAGTTCACTTTGATATCAGATTGAGTTTCTTGTAGAAGATACAAGGCTTTTATTAAACGGGAAAATGTTTCAGGTGTCAGCCCTTAGACTGTTGTTGCTACTGAGAGTTTGTTGGAGTCTTTCAGTATAGCTCTTTAAGTGTCTCTCAGTTTTCCTTGACTTTTCTCTTAATCCCTTCTTAATAAATTCCTCAGTGTTATCTTACTACCCAGTAATCCTCTGGGATGGTCAACTTTCTCTTGCTTTTCACTCTAATTTTCACTCTGACTATCTTCACTTTTGTTATAGTATCTATGCCAATGGTTAGGAAAGATTCATTCACTCACTGATTCAGATACTCTTGTATTTCATGTATCGAGGCATGCTTTCAGTATGACTTCACTGAGTATCTGTTGGCATTGTAGTCTGTGTTAGGAAAGGCTATTTCATATTTTTGTTAGGTTAGGAAATGGACCAATTTTTCTATACTTAAATATTTTTATTATCTTAGTTCAAGATAAGAGAAACTTGGTCAATTAATAACTTAAGTATCAAGCTATCACTCTTAGCACACACTGAATTAAATTTCAGTAACTGGCTCTTAGGAGAAATTAAAGACTTTCTTTCTAATTTTAACTCCCTGTTTGTGGGCGTATGATGCTTTCCTCCTGTGGGTCACATGGTCAAACCTGTCCCATTAATTACCCCACAATGGAAAAATTCAGGCTGCATTTAATCGTTCTTTTCTTTTTCAATTAATACACGAGAAAAATAATCACTCTTTTTTGATAGATAGCTGGGGTTAAGTCATCCTAAAAGTCTATTTTTCTTCCCTTTCTTCCTTCTTCCTTTCCCTGTTCTTCCCTTTCCTCCTTTTTCCCACCTTTGCCACATGTTTGCTATCTATCCCATGCTGGATGCTGGCAATCCTCACAACAAAATACCTGGCCCTTGACTTCCAGGTCTTCAGATTCTCTTGAGGAGCAGATTTAGCTAAGATTCTAACCATGGCATGGACATGAATTTGAGCAAACTCCAGGAGACAGTGAAACACAGAAGAGGCTGGCATGCTGCAGTCATTGGTGCTGTGAAGAGTCTGACATGACTCAGTGACTGGAAAACAGTAACAAAAAATAACTCACATGGCAGAGCTCCTTGCTTTATCAGGACTGGGGTGGTAATGGAAGTCGTCAGCTGTAAGACCTCTTGGTAAATGAGGGAAACTTTGCAGAGCAGCTGAGGTTTGAATTGAAGCGTTAAGGTGTATATTGTTGTTCAGCTGCTTAGTCGTGTCTAACTCTTTGCCACCCATGGACTGCAGCATGCCAGGCTTCCCTATCCTTCACCATCTCCTGGGGCTTGCTCAAACTCATGTCCATTGAGTCAGTGATGCCATCCAACCGTCTCACCCTCTGTTGTTCCCGCCTCCTCCTGCCTTCAATCTTTCCCAGCATTAAGGTCTTTTCTAATGAGTTAGCTCTTTGCATCAGGTGGGCAGAGCATTGAAGCTTCAGCTTCAGCATCAGTCCTTCCAATGAATATTCAGGACTGAATCCTTTAGGATGGACTGGTCTGCTCTCCTTGCAGTCCAAGGGACTCTCAGAGTATTCTCCAGCAACACAATTCAAAAGCATCGATTATTTAATGTTCAACCTTCTTTATAGTCCAGCTCTCACATCCATACGTGACTACTGGAAAAACCATAGCTTTGATTATATGGACCTTTGTTGGCAAAGTAATGTCTCTGCTTAAGATGCTTTCTAGGTTTGTCATAGAACCTAGAAGATACAAGGCTTCTATTAAATTCGTGGCTGCAATCACCATCTGCAGTGATTTGGATCCCAAGAAAATAAAGTCTCTCACTGTTTCTGTTGTTTCCCCATCTGTTTGCCATGAAGTGATGGGACCGGATGCCATGATTTTCATTTTTTGAATGTTGAGCTTTAAGCCAACTTTTTCACTCTCCTCTTTCACTTTCATCAAGAGGATCTATAGTTCCTCTTCACTTACTGCCATAAGGGTGGTGTCATCTGCACATCTGAGATTATTGATATTTCTCCCAGAAATCTTGATTCCAGCTTGTGCTTCACCCAGTCTGGCATTTCACACAATATACTCTGCATATAAGTTAAATAAGAGGGTGACAATATACAGTCTTGAATTTCTCCTTTCCCGATTTTAAACCAGTTTGTGTTCCATGTCCAGTTCTAACTGTTGCTTCTTGACCTGCATACAGGTTTCTCAGAAGGCAAGTAAGGTGGACTGGTATTTCCATCTCTTGAAGAATTTTCCACAGTTTGTTGTGATCCATGCCAGCAAACGTTTTAGCATAGACAATGAAGCAGAAGTAGATGTTTTTCTGGAATTCTCTTGCTTTTAAGATGATCCAACAGATGTTGGCAATTTGATCTCTGGTTCTTCTGCCTTTTCTAAATCCAGCTTGAATATCTGGAAGTTCTTTGTTCATATACTGTTGAAGCCTGGACTTGAAGAATTTTGAGCATTACTTTGCTAGCATGTGAGATGAGTTCAATTGTTTGGTTATTTGAACATTCTTTGGCATTGCCTTTCTTTGGGATTGGAATGAAAACTGATCTTTTCCAGTCCTGTGGCCACTGCTGAGTTTTCCAAATTTGCTGGCATGTTGAGTGCAGCACTTTCACAGCATCATCTTTTAGGATTTGACATAGCTAAACTGGAATTTCCCGAGAAGGCAATGGCACCCCACTCCAGTACTCTTGCCTGGAAAATCCCATGGACGGAGGAGCCTGGTGGGCTGCAGTCCAAGGGGTCGCTAAGGATCAGACACGACTGAGCAAATTCACTTTCATTTTTCACTTTCATACATTGGAGAAGGAAATGGCAACCCACTCCAGTGTTCTTGCCTGGAGAATCCCAGGGACAAGGGAGCCTGGTGGGCTGCTGTCTATGGGGTCACATAGAGTCGGACACAACTGAAGTGACTTAGCAGCAGCAGCAGCAGACTGGAATTCCATTACCTTTACTAGCTTTGTTTGTAGTGACACTTCCTAAGACCCACTTGACTTTGCATCCCAGGGTTTCTGGCTCTAGGTGAGTGATCGCACCATCGTGGTTTTCTGGGTCATGAAGATCTTTTTTTGTACAGTTCTGCTATGTATTCTTGCCACCTCTTCTTAATATCTTCTGCTTCTGTTAGGCAGTTTCTGTCCTTTATTGTGTCCATTTTTGCATGAAATATCCCCGTGGTATCTCTAATTTTCTTGAAGAGATGTCTAGTCTTTTCCATTCTATTGTTTTCCTCCATTTCTATGCATTCATGCACGTAAGAAGGCTTTCTTATCTCTCCTTGCTATCTTTTGGAACTCTGCGTTCAGATGGGTATGTCTTTCCTTTTCTCTTCTCCCCTTTTGCTTCTCTTCTTTTCCCAGCTATTTGTAACACCTCCTCAGGCAGCCATTTTGCCTTTTTGCATTTCTTTTTCTTGGGGACAGTTTTGATCACCACCATGTGCACGTTATGAACCTCCATCCGTAGTTCTTCAGGCACTCTATCAGTCTAATCCTTTGAATGTATTTTTCACCTCCACCGTATAATAGTAAGGGATATGATTTAGGTCATACCTTAATGGCCTAGTGATTTCCCCTCCTTTCTTCAATTTAAGTCTGAATTTTTCAATAAGGAGTTCATGATCTGCACCACAGTCAGCTCATGGTCTTGCTTTTGCTGAATGTATAGAGCTTTTCTGTCTTTGATTGCAAAGAATATAGTCAATCAGATTTCAGTATTGACCATCTGGTGATGTCCATGTATAGAGTTGTCTCTTGTGTTGTTGGAAGAGGGCCTTTTCTCTGACCAGTTCGTGGATGGGTATGTATAGTAGAGATAGTGTGTGGGGCTGAGTCCTAGCATTAGTAATTGTTAAGAGAGAAAGAGGAGCTTCGTTCAAACCCAGTTCTTCCTCTGATTGGCAAACGCTGAACACATCACTTAACCATTACAGCTTCAGTTCCCTCACTTGCACATGGTTGCTAACAGCTGACCTAATAGAGTTCTGTGAGGCATAAACCAGGGGATACACTCAGACCCTGGCACAGTGCCTGGTAGGGGAGCCTTCTGAAGGTGGGGCAGCTGTGACCTCTGTGTGTTGGGGAATGGCCAGGTCCTGAAGTGAAGTATTAGTAGCTCAGTCATGTCTGACTCTTTGCAACCCCATGGTCTAACCATGGTTTTTGTTCAGGCAAGAAGACTGCAGTAGGTAGCTATTCCCTTCTCCAGGGGATCTTCTCAACCCAGGGATCAAACCCAGGTCTCCTGCACTACAGGCAGATTCTTTACCATATGAGTAACCAGGTAAGCCTTTCTTTCTTTTTTTTTTAACCCATCAAACCATTAACACAGACCCGACTGTGTCTGCCTTGCTGAGGTCATGGGGTCACTGGAATAAGGGCACGCCCCCACTCCCAAGCATCACGTGCCGTGTTATGGTCATTGGTTGCCTCTTCTCCAGGAAGCTGTAGACGTGCTTGCCAGCAGCCATCATCAGCTCCTAGAAAGCAGGTGCTTCTGCTCAGCTCCCTACTGGGACCAATGAAGCAATGGACCGAGGGTGCAGGATCAGTAGTCAGATGCCACCACCTGCAGGGAGGTGTGTGTGCCCTGGGGGCCAGGCCACGAGGCGTCCAAGGCTCCCACTCCATGTCAGGAGGGAGGGCAGAGAGCCCAAGGCCAGCCATCCAGTGGGCAGCTCTGCTCTGCCTTGTCAAGGACTTTGCACAGACCTGGATCTCAGTACCTGCTGAGTCTGACCCTGGGCCAGGGGCTTAACAGTGGCTTTGAAATGTCCAGATGTGTCCCCCACCTGCCACAGCTATCCTGATGGTAGGGAATGACTTTCCAATCACTGTGGTCATCAATGGACACACCAATCATCCATCAAATAGAACTTGGCTCTGGCACTGCATTCCAAAAGAAAATAGCACGGATTCTGTTGAATAACTTAGAATAAGCCTGAAATGAGTACTTTGATCCAATCTGTGAGTGCTCAGCTGCTCAGTCACATCTGACTCTTTGTGACCCCATGGACTGCAGCCCACCAGGCTCCTCTGTCTGTGGGATTTCCCAGACCAGAATACTGGGGTGGGTTCCCATTTCCTTCTCCAGGGGGTCTTCCCGACCCAGGGATCAAACCTGCTTTGGCAGGTGGATACTTCACCGCTGAGTCACTGGGAAAGCCCCCGTCTGAAGCCACTTTATTAAAATTCCACCCTTGAACTTGGAGAAAACCAATGTTATTTTCTTGGCTTTCTGGTTCAGTGTGGAGTCAGATGTGACAGTCTTTATTCCTCATTCTGAGGGTAGGTCAAGATGCCAGAGAAATTTGGCATCTAGGTCTGGAGAGAAAAGTCCTGGGAGTCTTAGTAGGTGACACAAACCACTTGCGTCAAATCCTTTAGGGACTGTTCCTATTTAGGCAGGAGGTACCCTCAGGAACCTCCCTCCCCCAAGCCCCAACCACACCCTTCACTACTGGCCTTGAGTGGAATCTGTGAAGTTTTAGGATGGACCTGTCAGCCATTTTCCTTCCTTCAGAAAGTATTAATTGGGGGATATATTAATATTTCTCAAAAGGTGAAACGACTCTTAATTTGTTGTTCAGTCACTCAGTCATATCTGACTCTTTGTGACCCCATGGACTGCAGCAGGCCAGGCTTCCCTGTCCTTCACTCTCTCCCTGAGTTTGCTCAAATTCATGTCCATTGAGTCAGTGATACTATCTAGCCATCTCATCTTCTGTCACCCCCTTTTCCTCCTGCTGTTGATCTTTCCCAGCCTCAGGGTCTTTTCCAAGTATTCGGCTCTTCACATCTTGTGGCCAAAGTATTGGAGCTTCAGCTTCGACATCAGTCCTTCCAATGAATGCTCAGGGTTAATTTCCTTTAGAATTGCCTAGTTTGATCTTGCAGTCCAAGGGAGTCTCGGGAGTCTTCTCCAGCACCACAATTTGAAAGCATCATTTCTTTGGTACTCAGCCTTCTTTATAGTTCAACTCTCACATTGCTAATAATTATTGAATATTTTCCTTGTTGGACTACTTTTGACCCCAGGAATGGTGAAACTAGAAACTAGCTCACCAGTCTATGGTTGTTGTTCAGAAGGGATATTGTGAATGGACTTGAAATCAGGTTTGTCATTAAACTTTGGGTGAATAAACAAAATATTAATGGCAAAAATATATTTCTAGCCCAAGATTGCTTTTTCCCCCTATGCTGTATGGTCTTAAAAATCCACATCTGTTAGAAGCACTGTTAGGTGTTGAAAAAATAGAGAATCTGGTCATTTGCACAGAGTAAAGCCCTTTGTGAAGTTAATATTAGCGAGAAGAAAAGAAAAAGAGCTGTCCCTCAGTGCCTGCCCTGATCCATGTCATAAGAGCTAAAAAATGAGTATCAGTGCTGAGTTATGCAGTCAGGGTCACCCCACAGTCAGGCAGGAGTCGCTGTATGGGGAAATTTCTGTTTCACCTTCCAAAAAGAGGAAAGGGCAGTCAGGGAGAACTAGACTGGAAGGCTGCTGGCAGCCCAAGGCAGGCAGTGGACCACGAGCATGTCCTCTTCCCAGAGGACCTTGGAGCCGAGCCCTGTAATAGGGCAACCAGAGGGAGGTGCCAGACGCAGTCCGGTGTGTCTTGCCCAACACATTCTCTGGGCCATGTGCTTGCTTGGTATCTTCTCACCTAGGACTTTATCATCACAGAAGAAGCCACACACTTATCTTGCCCACAAACACAAATTATTAAATTTATTAATACTAACCTCAAGTGCTTGCATGCTCATTTGTGTCCAACTCTTTGCAGCCCCTTGAACTGTAGCCTGCCAGTCTCCTCTATCCGTGGGAGTTTCCAGGCAAGAATACTGTAGTGGGTTGCCATTTCCTACTCCAGGGAATCTTCCTGACCCGGGGATCAAACCTGCATCTCCTGAAGTTGCTGCATTGGCAGGCGGATTCTTTACCACTTGAGCCACCTAGGTATAACCTGTGAAAAGTGAAAGTGAAAGTCACTCAGTCATGTCTGAGTCTTTGCAACCCCATGGATGATACAGTCCATGGAACTCTCCAGGCCTGAATACTGGAGTGGGTAGCCTGTCCCTTCTCCAGGATATTTTCCTGACCTAGGGATTGAACCCAGGTCTCCTGAATTACAGGCAGGTTCTTTACCAGCTGAGCCACAAGAGAAGCCCAAGAATACTGGAGTGGGTAGCCTGTCCCTTCTCCAGCAGATCTTCCTGACCCAGTAGGACATATATTAAGTTAACCTTAAAAATGCCTTCCAATATACAGTAGGTACAAATACCATTTGGTTCCACTTTATAAGAGATGCCTAGAATATTCAGTTTTACAGAGTCAGAAAGTACATTGGTAGATGCCAGAGGCCTGGAGGTGAGGTGGTCGGGGTGGGGAGGGAGGGATGGGGGGTTAGTGTTTAACAGAGACAGACTTTGAGTTAAGGAAGGCGATGAATGATGGAGAGAGCTGTGCAACAAGATGAGGGTACTTAGTGCCACTGAACTGAATGGGTTAATATGGTTAAGGTAGTATATTTTACATTATGAAACTTTTACCACCACCACCACCACCACCACAAAAAACATTAAAAATCTTACAGGTGATTTCAGAACAAAGATGAGGTCAGTGATCAAATGAGAGGGGGCTTAGTTGCTTTGGGCAACCAGAGGCAGTCAAGGAGGTATTGTTGTAATGGAGCTCTGGCCTCCTGCCTTCAACTGGAGAAGACTGCACGCAGGTCTCTGTTGAGAGCATGGGGGCAGCACAGTGGTGTCCATGCAGCAGACAAGTCAGGATGCACGTCCAAAACAAGGCTTTCAGTTGAGTGTGTGGGCTCCGTGGTGATCTCAGCAAACTCAGGTACTAACGCAGGCCACTGAGCAATCATTGCTTGGCAGCAAAGTCTCCCTCTCTGCCCTGATTCAGTTCAAAGAGCTCTCATTAGGGGGTTGTGCAATAAAGGGCAAAGGACTTGGATGTATCCTATGTGGTACAAAAAAGAGAAGAAAGAAAGTGAAAGTGAAAGTCACTCAGTCGTGTCTGACTCTCTGCAACCCCACCGACTATACAGTCCATGAATTCTCCAGGCCAGAATACTGGAGTGGATAGCCTGTTGCTTCTCCAGGGGATCTTCCTGACCCAGGGATCGAGCCCGGGCTTCCTGCATTCAGGTGGGTTCTTTACCAGCTGAGCCACAAGAGGAGCCCAGAAAGAGAAGAGGGGAAGTGTTGCAACTCACTGTTCCCTTTGCTCAGCCCCTGTGTATGGCATTCTATCACAGTCTCACACACCTTACCCTGAGATGTGTTACGTACTTCACACGGATAACTGTAACCCGAGGCAATGCCCCTTCTTGCCAACTCTAATGGTTGGGTTGAAGAGTGCTATTCTTTTACTAAAGGGATGAGGAGAGGCCCAATGAGGGGGGACCTTGGAAGACAATCTGAAGGGTCTTACAACAGGGGGATCCCGGCACAGATCTTTGTAGGGGACAAAACAATGGTGAGGAGATGGACAGACAGTGGGATGTTTTAAGGTGAGTCAGGGTAAAATTTCTTAGAGATTAAGAAACAGAAGAAGAGGAGATGATCATATGTCTGCTAATACTTTTGAGTCCAGAGATATACGCTGAACTGTGCCCCACCCCCTAAAATTCACGTTGAATTCTAACTCAGAACATGACTCTCTTTGAAGACAGGATCATTAAAGAAATGATTAAGGACAATTAATGCAGCCCTTGTAGGAGGCGCAGTGGTAAAAGACTCTGCCTGCCAATGCAGGAGGCGCAAGTCTGACCCCTGGGTCAGGAAGATCCTCTGGAGGAGGAAATGGCAACCCACTCCAGTATTCTTGCCTGGAAAATTTCCATGGACAGAGGAGGCTGGCGGGCTACAGTCCATTGAGTTGAAGAGTTGAACACGATTGAGCAACTGAAAGCAAGTAAGGGTAAATTGAGGCCAGAGGGCTGGGCTCTCATCCAGCCCTATGTGTCCTTGTGATCCAGCCATATGACTGGTGTCCTTGTGATAAGAGGAGATTAGGACACAGACTGAGAGGCAGTCCCATGAGGGCGCAGAGGTGTCTGCAAGCCCGAGAGAGGGGCTCGGAGGAAGCCAGCCCTGCCAACAGCATCATCTTAGACTGTCAGCCTCCAGGTGGGTGAGGAAGTCAGTGTCTCTTCGTTAAGCCACCCAGTCTTGGGTATTTCATTATAGCAGACTAAAACTTCTAGGATATATTCATTTCACTAGTTCAGCAGTGGGTGCAGAGCATTGAAAAATTTTAAATGTTATTACGGTAGCCTCGGATCTGAACACAACACAGAACAGCGGAGTATTAAGTGCCCGCAGGCAAAGACAAGCACCGGCATGCCTCTAGGCCAGCACCTTACTGGCTACCTGGGCCAGTCTGAATTAAGATTTGCTGTCGTTGAAAAACACAGTGGAGTTCAGCCACATGGTGCAAAAAGAGAATATGAGACAGCTCACTTAACTCTGTATTTATACTGAACAGTGTTGTTCCAGGCAACAAGAGGCCCTGGAGAAGGCGGATGGTGGGCACAGGTGTGCAGCAACAGATGCCTGGATGGAGCTTGGGGGTGAGGTGGTGGGACCCCAAGAGCTGACCTGTTTGGAACACGAGTGCTGGAAGTGAAGGGACCAATTCGTTTTGGAGTGGGAAGGATGACTGGCGTGTCACGCGTGGTTTTGATGTGCTGGAGAGCTCAAGTAACTGGTTGAATGTCACCCATTAATGTGGGTCAGAGTTGTGATTTAAAAACCAGGACTGATAGTGGTCACCCCCCAGGGGTCACTCATCTAGCAAGGGTGCAGGGACATGAAGCTTGATCTATTTGAGGAAACGAGAGGGATAAGATAGACTGGGAATAGTTCGTGCTCTAACGATGTGAATACTGGATATAACGGTAAATACCTTACCTTTGAGATGAACAGTGCTGAGTGTGGGTGCGCTCAGTCTCTCAGTCATGTCCAGCTCTTTGCAACCCCATGGACTGTAGCCCACCAGGCTCCTTTGTGCTTGTAATGGACAAGAATACCGGAGTGGGTTGCCATTTCCTTCTCCAGGGGATCTTCCTGACCCAGGGATCAAACTCTATGTCTTACGTCTCTTGTACTGGTAGGGCCATTCTTTACCACTGGGTCACCTAGGAAGCCTAGTGAACGTAAGTGTTACCCACATTTGGGCTAACCGACTTGGGTGAGCTGATGAGCCTGAAAGAGCTGGGACAAAGGGCCTTTAGATACAAATGACAATACTTGGGTACCGATTAGCTGGCCAAGTGCAAGAATGATTAAGGCATGACTTAGCACTTGGAGTTGGGGTGACTTGGAGAAAATGGTGATGACTGCAACATACAGGGAAATTGGAGGGGTAGTTAATAGAATGGATTTTGTGTTTTTCAACAGGGGCAAATAGCATCTGTGGTGGGATAATACTGTACAGGACTGTGACTCACAAGATAAAGCATACTATACGTGTGCAGCCAGGATTCTGGAGGATGGCACACGATGCTTCTATAGAGCAAAGATGGCCTCCTCTTGAAGAACTAGGCTGAGTATCAGTGAAATTCTCACCCACAGCACACAGGATGGATCCCCGTCATTCCCCACACACTCTGACTCAGCGCCTCTGGAATGCCTGTCATGCCCCAAGTCACCAGTGATTTCCTTTAAGGGGCTTCTTTGCATTTGGATAGGCACTTGTGTTCGAAAGAGTGTCCCTTGACATGCCTCCCAAATGGGAAACAGAGGTTGCTGCTCAAATGTGTAAAGAGCAGGTGCTTTCCTGGAGCTCTCAGCTCTGCTCATTCAAAATCCTTTACCACCCTCCCAGCTCCTACAAAATGAAATCTCTATTTTTGAAGTGTATGTAACTGCATGGCTTCCATAGCCTGTTTTTTTTTTTTTCTGTACCCCAGCCAACAAAGGGGTCTTCTCTTGTGGCTCATCTGGTAAAGAATACACCTGTGATGTGGGAGATCTGGGTTTGATCCCTGGGTTGGGAAGATCCCCTGGAGAATGGAAAGGCTACCCACTCCAGAATTCTGGCCTGGAGAATTCCACGGACTGTATAGTCCATGGGGTCACAAAGAGTCTGAAACGACTGAGCGACTTTCACTTCACTTCAGGGCCAACAAAGAGAGAATTCAATCATGCCTTTTTAAGGTTATATTTTTGTTGTTGTTTTGGGGCTTCCCTGGTGGCGGAGTGGTATAGGCTCTGCCTGCCACTGCAGGAGACACTGGTTTGATCCCGGGGTTGGGAAGATCCCTGGAGAAGGAAATAACAACCCACTTCAGTATTCTTGTCTGGAGAATCCCATGGACAGAGGAGCCTGGCAGGTGACAGTCCATGAGGTCACAAACAATCAGACATGACTTAGTGCTTAACCAGTAACAACAAAGAGGACCAATAAAGAGAGAATGCAGTCATCCCTTTCTCAAGGTTGTATTTTACAAATACTGTGTCCTAAATATACAATATAGGCTTTTTAAAATAGACTTTTAATATTTAGGTTAGTTTAAGGCCTGGAATTTATTAATCTGATTTACTACTAGCTTCAGCAGCACAGTATATTAAACAAATTACATATCTAAATAAGATAAGAATGAGGAGCCTAAATGTTTTCCAACATTTTGAAATTGAAAGAGTTTTCTTTCAACTCGATGAACAGAAAATCATCCTGCTCCATAGGTATCTACAATTAAAGCTTGGAAACATTTCTGTGATGAATTCAATAGAACGAGATTGTTCTGCTGAGACTGGATTAAGATTTAATAGTCTTTGGGGAAATCATTTAACCTCATGGAAATTGAACAGTTCCTTGGCTGGTGAGGCAAGTTTACATACAAAGAACTTATGAGAAACTTTAGGAAAAAGTACTCTGCAAAACAATGACGAATTTGAGAATGGTAGGGTTTGTTCTTTCAACATCACTCCCTGAAAACGTTGTGGGGCAGAGGCTCCCTCACGCTCCTTTCAGAGAGTGGGATCAGGTTCAGGCACCCGACAAAGGAATCCAGCGGAATGATAGCCTCTCTGCAAAGTTTTCTAAAACTTTTGAATCAATTCCCTTTATGTTCTCGGGTCACTGAGATTTGCAGACACAAACCAAAGGGGTTGAAAAGATAGTTTTCTTAGGGGAAAAAAGAGAGTAAATTTCAAAGAAATCAAGCAAAACACAATTATACCAAGACTATATACCCAGGTTAGCAATTCGTGGCTCTTCTCCACACCTGAAACTCAAACAGATTACCCTCCATCATTAGAGTTCTCATGCCAAAAACAGAAAATAAACTACTATCCCTTATTTAGGACTGAGAAAAACTTATTCAAATTTGGGCAAGATTTTTTCTTTTTTAAATTCATGGTAATTTTTTTTTTTAACTTAAAAAGGTGGAGTTTTAAGTTAAATTACAGTTAGCGGAGTGATGTAGGACTTCTGAGCTCACAGCCTGAGCTCAGTTGTGCTGTGAAGCTGAATTGTTGTCCTAAAAATCAGAAGTAAATGGTGTATAGCAGTCTGCAACAGGGCCTCCAAAACTCACCTGAGAGCGACTTCTTATAACAGTGGTTGCTGCTGTAAGCAGGAGAGGGGCGTGCTCCACCAAGAGTTACTTTCGGCCAAAGCCCTTAAAGAAATTGTCAGTGTTATCAAGGTCCTACCTGTCTTGATCCACCATCTACAATGAAGCATTTGACCAAGAAGTACCCATGAGAACTAGTCCTCCAGGATGTTCATGTCTGAGACACGCAGCTGGTGGTAGATAGACCACGTAAAGATGGAGCAAATGGTTCTAATCGAGAGCATGTAGTAGCCTAAGAATAAACGACCTCTCAGAGAGAGATCTGAGTGCTGAGTAAGCTGGATTTTCTGCAGAATTGGATCCAAACCACTGTGTCCAGCATGTGGCCGCCAGCTTCAGGAAACTCGTCTCTCTACTCAGGAACAAAGAGCGGACAAGCAGAGCTTGCATTGGATCCAGGCGGCCCCCAGACTTGTGAAGAGGTCACTCTTCAGGTATCAGGTCTGTCAGCTCTCACACTGAGGCCCTCTGATGACCAATTTCAAAGGCTTGAAATGTTCCAACGTATGAAACGACCACCCACTCCAGTATTCTTGCCTGGGAAATCCCATGGGCAGAAAAGCCTGGCAGTCTACAGTCTATGGGTCACAAAGAGCTGGACACGATTGAGTGACTGAGCCCACGCACACACTAAGTATGAATGCAGATGGTAAAGATGGGAGCAGCGACTCCAAAGGGTAGCCTCAGAAAAAGTGCGCAGTGGAAGACTCACTTAAAATATAGCTTCTTCCAAGAAAAACAAAAGAAAGGCAAAAAAGAAGCCATTTGCGCTAAATCAAAGCAAAGGGCGAATGAACGGGTGAGTGCATTGCCAGGCACTTCTGAGATTTTTTTGTCCTGAATGTCTTCTATCACAACACAAAGGGTAAGATGCAGCTGAGCATGGACTTAGAGACGTTAGTACATGGTTCTGGACACCCTGCAAGACAGGAAACAGAAGAAAAGTCCAGGTTTTCAGACAGGGTGTGAGATCTGAAGGGTAGGGTGAGTGTCCTGTGACAAGACAGCAGAACAATCACCAGCAGGTCAGCTCAAACCTACAGTTCTCTTGACTAGAATTCTTACCCTGCCCTGGCTGCGTGAGAACAGATGCCTTATGTAGGAGGAACTGAGCCTGGAAGTGAGGATCAGTGCTACCAACTGTTGGGAGAAAACCTGCCCCTGACTTGGTTCCTTTGAGTCGGTCTGACGCGCCCCCTGGAGAAGATCCAGCCCGTCTCACGCTCTGTGAGCACCCAGCCTGTTGCATGCTTCCAAGCCCACTTAGTCCTTCCACATTCCGCTTCACTTCCAAGCCTTGGCTCACTCCCCTGGTTGCAGTCACTTCTTGCCCACATGGTATCCGCAGGTCAGCCCAGGGGCTTATCTGAGACCCTTCCTAGAGATTCCTTCTGGTTCAAACCCAGAGGGAAAAGGATCCTGCTCTGGTCCTTCCCAGGATCTAAGGCATCACTGCACACAGCACCCAGGGGTTCAGGCAGGGCACACAGGCATCCTTAGATGTATTACGGTACTAAGAAGGCACTGTGCGTCTATTACCTCATCCTCCATCTTATCCAGGCAGGAAAATGATTGCTACTGCTGTTAAATAGACAAGGAAACCCAGGCTCAGAGCTCTATAAAGTGAAAGCGAAAATCAGTCAGTCTCCAGGCCAGAACACTGGAGTGGGTTGCCATTCCTTTCTCCAGGGGATCTTCCCAACTCAGGGATCAAACCCAGGTCTCTCGAATTGCAGGAGGACTCTATACCATCTGAGCCACCAGGGTAGCTCAAGAATACTGGAATGGGTAGCCTATCTCTTCTCCAGGGGATCTTCCCAACCCAGGAATCGAACCGAGGTTTCCTGCATTGCAAGAGTTCTAGAACTCAGCCTCAAACCAAACTTCTAAATGAGAGTTTTGTAAAGATTAGACAAGAAGAATTGATGGCAGTTGCTCAGGGATGTTTGTTTCCTTCCCATCCACTCCGGTTACGCCCTGTGTCCACCGCAAGGATGCTCTGATGGCGTCCATGTAGAGAAGGCCACTGGTGCCGGATCCAGGTGTTTCCTGGCTACATGTGTGGGTGAGAATAACTAGAGCTCTTTAGGAAGATTTTTGGCAATTTTATCACGTGATTCTTAAGCAAAAGAAATGTGTGGCTGGAAAGACGGAACAAAAGACAGAAGGATGTGTCTGCTACACACGTGCAGACACAGACGTGCACGTATACACACATAAACATGTGCGAATATTGGTGTGTATACACACTCGCCCCACAGACTCCTCTGCTCATCCTTCCACCTCGATCCTTAGCTCGGCCCCATCAGGTGGACGGAGAAGTGATTGGTTGTTAGATAAGTCTGTGCAATCGTCTGCTTCTCGCTATGACTGTGCCGCGGAACTGAGAGTCCATCTAGACTCTGGCAGTTCCGTTGTCATGTGAACCCTGCTCCTTCCCGCACTCACTCGAGGCGTGGGGCTCTTGTTATGCTTACAGCGCACATGTGTCTCCAAATTCTAAATCCAGGGATGGAAGGAAACCTTGAGCCCAGGACCAGTGCATTATACTCAGGAAAGGATAGTGAAGCAGTTAAAAGACGTCAGAGGCACTCTTATGAGGGACTCGAGTTGCTCGCATTTCGCATTGGTGAGTAACCAGCCGCGAGTGAACCTCAGAGGATGCACTGATGCCGTGAAGTGAAATGCGGCCATCTGAGCACAAATGTATTTTTAGCAGGTTCTACACTAAACACCAACCATACTTCAAATTCCTAGTTAATCTTCACCAACCATTTAAACTATTTAAAATTCAATACATGTCTTGGGCTGTGCTAAGTCACTTCAGTCATGTCCGAATTTTTGTGATCCTTTGGACTGTAGCGCGCCAGGCTCCTCTGTCCATGGGATCCTCCAGGCAAGAATACTGGAGTGGGTTGTCATGTCCTTCTCTAGGGGATCTTCCCGACCCAGGGGTTGAACCTGTGTTGCTTACATCTCCTGCATTGGCAGGTGGGTTCCTCACCACTAGCGCCAGCTGGGAAGTTAAGAATATATGTCTTCAGTTCAGTTGAGTTCAGTTGCTCAGTCGTGTCCGACTCTTTGTGACTCCATGAACCAAAGCACACCAGGCCTCCCTGTCCATCACCAACTCCTGGAGTTTACCCAAACCCCTGTCCATTGAGTCGCTGATGCCATCCAACCATCTCATCCTCTATTGTCCCCTTCTCCTCCTGCCTTCAATCTTTCCCAGCATCAGGGTCTTTTCAAATGAGTCAGCTCTTCGTATCAGGTGGCCAAAGTATTGGAGTTTCAGCTTCAGCATCAGTCCTTCCAATGAACACCCAGGACTAATTTCCTTTAGGATGGACTGGTTGGATCTCCTTGCAGTCCAAGTGACTCTCAAGAGTCTTCTCCAACACCATAGTTCAAAAGCATCAATTCTTTGGTGCTCAGCTTTCTTTATAGTCCAACTCTCACATCCATACATGACCACTGGAAATACCATAGCCTTAACTAGACAGGCCTTTGTTGACCAAGTAATGTCTCTGCTTTTTAATACATGTCTTAAAAGATTTTAAAACAAACACACACATAGATATCTTTTGCTGTATCTCTGCCTACGAAACACACATGTGTGAGTGTATATGAGGTGAGTGTGGTGATCACTTAAAATGTAGAGAAGCTGTACAAACCCAGCTAGGCTGGTAGACTCAGAGCCATATTTGCTTTAGCATAAATGCTGCTTATGGAAGCCTGCTTGGCAGGAGCCCAAGTCAGGCAAAGGGACAGTGGTTGTCTCAGAATCAGAAGGCATCCTGCTGTTTCACCGTCTTGGGTTACAAGGATCCCTGGGTGATAGACAAATTTAGAATGCATTTGTAAACTGCAATTCATTGTAAGATGCTATTCGGTCCTTGCTGAACTTTCCCAGTGGGCATATTTCCACTGCAGTATGGGAATTGACAGTTACATTCTTTTATAGACTGGTCACTTTTCTCAAGAGTATTTGACTTTCAGGCTCAGAACCCTGGATTATCCAATTTTCCATCCACAAAGAGGAATTCTATAATAGCCCTTCAGACAGCCATTTCCCAAGCTTCTGTTTGTCAGCTCAGCTGAGGTCTCAGCTCAGTGAGAATCTCATGAAGATATTTCAGAGGTCACTCACTTGCTGGGTTTCAAGTTCCCAGAACTTTTAAGTGAGGTGAGGAGACTAATTTCATACTTTTACATTTTATTAAAAGTTTTCATATTTTTGCTGAAAAATCAATCCAGTTAGATGTTTATTATTAACATCAGGCAAGCCCTCACTCTCCACCCTTGCACACCAGTAGGTTTTACCTACAGAAGTTCTTTATCTGGGGTGGTTTTCATTCCTCTGTACATGGTGGTTCCTGGGTGCCTAGCAAGTTCCTAGTATGTATTAGGCCTGAGTGCCAAGTGTGTGTTCAGTCACTTCAGTAGTGTCCAACTCTGTGCAGCCCCATGGACTGTAGCCCACCCAGCTCCTCTGTCCATGGGATTTTCCAGGAAGAACACTGAAGTGGGCTGCCGCTTCCTCCTCCAGGGGGTCTTCCTGATCCACCTGCATCTCCAGTGTCTACTGAATTGCAGGCGGATTCTTTACTACTGAGCCACCAGGGAAGCCCAGATATCGGCCTTCTGCTGTTGAGTAAATGAGCATGACATTAACTTGCTTGTGGATGTCCTGCCGTTGGCCCATTTGATAGACGAGGAAATGAAATTACAATAAGTATTTTTATTCACTTGCCCAAAGCCACACAGCCTGGAAGCTGTCAAGCTGGGGTTTGAACGCAGTCAGACATCCAGAGGTCTGTTCGTGAGAACGTTGAGAAACATCCTTGTGCTTCTCCAAGAATGAGGGTCCGGGGGAGGTGGCAGACTGACCCCTGCTTCCCTAGCACAGCTGTCCAGTGAGAAGGACAGGTGGAATGTAAAGATGTTTGTAGGTACATAATCCGACAGGCATCTTTGCATTGAGGCTGTGTCATCAGCTCTCCCCAAATCCCATCTCGGGTGCAAAGTACCTTGTCTGCCAACTGCTCTTCCTGCCGCTGAAACAGCTCCGTGTGTCTTGTATTAACCCCTTTAAACTCGATCAGTGAGGGAACCTGCCAGGATCAGTGCAGGTCTTAGAAAACAGATCAGAGCAGGAACACTGTGTGAGGAAATAGGAATAAGAAGTCTGCAGGGAAAGTGAATTGTGGACATTCGTATTCTATTCCCCCCATAACAGATCACAATAAATTCAGTGGCTTAAACAGCTAATTTACTGTAATACAGTTCTGTGGGCCAGACACACGGGTCGCTGGGCTAACTCGAGGTGTCCGCAGGCTGACTCCTTTCTCCAGGGTCTTCATTGTTCATTGCTTCTAAAGTCACTCAGGTTTCCCTGGTGGTTCAGCTGGTAAAGAATCTGCCTGCAATGCGGGAGACCTGAGTTTGATCCTTGGATTGGGAAGATCCCCTTGAGGAAGGCATGGCAATCAACTTCCAGTATTCTTGCCTGGAGAAACCCATGGACAGGGGAGCCTGGTGGGCTACAGTCCATGGGGTCACAAAGAGTCAGACACGACTGAATGAACTAAGCCCAGCCTAGCACAGCACGAGAGTCTCAGAATCTTTGGTCCGTGGCCTCTTTGTCCATCAGCAAAGCTGCCAAGCAGCATTTCTCTGTTTTTCTTGTTACACCTCTTTCTCTGGTCTTACCTGAGAGAAGCCATAATTCAAGGGATTCAGTTAGGCTCAGTGGGATATTCCAGGATCCTCTCCCCATCTTGTTCACTTCAGTAACATCTGCAAAGTCCTTCTGGCATGTGAAGTTCTGGGAACCAAGATGTAGTCATCTCTAGGGACTATTTCGCTGACTGCACCATATGGCTCTGTCTTAGACTTGGTGTCTGCCAGGAGATTAAAACAGCCCCCAAGGCTTCAGGGTGAAGAATTTTCTGGCTAGTGGTGCAGCTGATAATTGAGATTGGGAGGCTGATCAGATGTGAAATCTTGTGAAAGAGGGTTTCACTCTTATTCATTTAGGATGATGACCTCTTACCTGCTCATAAAAGTCCTGGATGTGACAGGACTATTTTGGAATAAATGTTGCAAACACTAAGAAGCATAGAGCTATACGTGGAAGCTATTTGCAAACTTTTAAAAATTGTATTTATTTTTAAATTGTATGATGGTTGTTTTATGATATTGGCTGGTTACTGCCATACATCAACATGAATCAACCACAGGTATGCGTATGTCTCTACCTCTTGAACCTCCTTCCACCTTCCACCTGATCCCACGCTTCTAGGTTGTCATAGCACACCAGGTTTGAGCTCCCTGCATCATACAGCAAATTCCCACTGGCTATCCATTTTACAGGCTTCACTGGTGGCTCAGCAGTTAAGAATCTGCCTGCAGTGCAAGAGTTGCAAGAGACCCGGCTTTGATCCCTGGGTCAGGAAGATCCCCTGGAGGAGGTTATGGCAACCTATTCTAATATCCTGTCTGGAGAATCCTGTTAGTAGAGGAGCCTGGCAAGCTACAGTCCATGGTGTCACAAGGAGTTGGGCGCAACTGAAGTGACTTAGCACACACATCCATTTTACATTTGGTAAAGTATTTCTTTCAATGAATGGAAAAAGAAGTTCTGGTACATATATACAATGGAATATTACTCAAGCCATAAAAAGGAACACATTTGAGTCCATTCTAATGAGGTGGATGAACCTAGAGCCTACTATACAGTGTGAAGTAAGTCAGAAAGAGAAAAGCAAATATCATATATTAATGCATATATATATATATATATATATATATATATATAATCTAGAAGGATGGTACTGATCAACCTATTTGCTGGGTAACAATGGAGGCTTGAACACGGTAAACATTTGGTTTTATTGCAATTTTAGTATTTTTCCCTTTCATTCTCTCCTGTCTATGACAGCCATGATCTAATTTTTCACCTGATTCCCTATCCCGTCAGCTTTTCCCCAAATCCAAGAAGGTAAAAGAGAGCCGACACTGTTCATACCCCTCAAAGTTCCCAGAACTCTGAGAAATTCTTACAATCACAGTTGCTGCTAAAGTTGAATTTCCAGGCCAGGGGCAGTGATCAGGGTTATGATGTGCTTGTCAATTTCTGTGGCGTGAATAATCTCACTCTATTTGATTTTATGTTCCCTATGTTTAAAATCAGTTCAGAGTTTTATTTAAGCTATTGTCTCTCATGAGCTGTAGCATGTGGCTCCAGCATACCAAGGGACCAACTCACTTTTCTCAGTAGCCTCAATCTTTTTCTTTTCTTTGACTTGGGACATCTTGTAATCAAAATTGTAGTTTTTTTCCATTCTGAGAAAGCATATTTTTCTTTGTATGTGTGTTAGTTGCTCAGTCGTGTCTGACTCTTTGCAACCCCATGGACTGTATCTTGCCAGGCTTCTCAGTCCTTGGATTTTCCAGGCAAGAACACTGGAGTAGTTGCCATTTCCTTCTCCAGGGGATCTTTCCCACCCAGGGATCGAACCCGTGTCTTGCATGTCAGGTGGGTTCTTAACCATCTGAACCACCAGGAAAACCCTTAAAAGCATGCACTGGATCACTCCAGACCAACCCTCTATCCTCCATCTGCTCCATGCCCTGGGAATCTACCTGTTTCTGAACGAGTTCAGTCGATGGGAATCAGAGGGAGGGAAGGAAGAGGGCTCGGGATATGCTTATTCCCTTTCCAGTTTCCATAGCCCAGCCAGTTCCTCCATGAAAACCTGCAGCTGCTGGCGGAGGCCCTTCTCCTCACCAGTCTCTTGGTTTCATTAAACATTCTCCAGTCTTGGGGATAGCAGGACCCACCACGAAAATCTGCAGGCATGACTTTCCCACTCCCCCCTCACACCTTTGTAAAAATCCCTTCATTAAAGTATTTGAAAAACAATCACGTTAAATATTCCTTCTCTCTTCCGTTAGGACCCATGCTGAGCTGGCGCTGCCTTCACTCCCTGTGTCCACGTTTCTAATGATGGTCCCCACACCCGAAGAAGGTTGCTGGTCCCTCACCTTGAAATGAGTATCTTACTTTTACAGCCGTTTTCTCTTTCCTCAAGCTGATTCCTCTGAGATCCTCACACTTTTATTAGTGAAATACCCATAGGTCACATTGCAATCCTGTTTGTGGATATTTGGTAGAGACTTTCTGTTGGCTTTCTGTAGGCTTATGATACAACATCTAATTTAAAACAAAACTTCTCCCCTTGGAGTCCTTGGCTTGTGCTTAATTTTGGCTTAACTTACAGCCTTTTTGACTGTCCCTAGGGTTTTATCCATCCTGTTCTCTCCAGAAGGTCACATCTATGAAAATAATTTTTACATCTCTGCCCCTAGACCCTCCTTCATGGGCAACCCCCTGTGTATGTCGAAGGCCCCACTTCATATTACTGTGTGAAGCCCTGCCTCCTTTCTTATTCCAGGACGAGCTCAACATGCCCTGCCCAATCCAGGCCCTTGTCCAGGCTTCCCCTTGACCTGTCCAAGGTGCCACTGTGCTTTAATGATCCTCTAATGCCCCAAAGAGAAGATATTCATTTCTTAAAGAGATATTCAAAACCATGGGAGGAAAATTAAGCTATCTGAAAACCTCACTTATTTGGCATTTTGTTTAAATGAGGTGGGTTTTTTTTTTCCCCTTGTTTTATACATATTCCTATCATCAAGCCAAGCAAGCCATGGGTACGTTTTAACCTGTTACTTAAATGCTTTAGTTTTGATCCTTGGTTATACTATAGCATCTATCCTTTTGAATTTTTTTTTTTTCTGTTGAACGAGAATCTGCTCTGTAAAAAATGCATAATATCATTGAGCTAGGAGAGATTTATGTCTCTCAGTACCTCATGCTCACAAAGGAAATAAGAAGGCCGATCAGTTCTTTCAAGTCAGGAGAACTCCCTTGGATCAGGGCGGAGGGCAGTTAGGAAAAAAGGGACGTCTGTGAATTCTCTCTTTCTATCATGAGACTCAGCTAATGCAGTTGAACGTGACTTTGCCAGCATCTGCACTAAACAGCAGTCCACTAGGGCTTTATATTAATGACATGACCCAATGTCATAAAGTCAGACAGAATTATATTTCCATTTTGCATATTTTTATTTGGTAAAATAGATCTTAAAAATTGTAGATGAAACTTGAAGCAAATATTGAAGCTGCAGGGATTCCTCTAAGGATTTCTATCAGATTCTCTGTTTTCAATCTGTAGCTTCCATTCATGGGGCAAAACCAGGACCCAGTCCAGTAGAATAAGTCTGATGGGCTACTTCTGAATACACGTGCAGCAAAGACAGCATCGCCGGGCACAGCTCAGCAACCGGGGTGGAAGTCCTCTCATCTTTTCCTGTTCCGCTTTCCAGCTTTCTGAACTTCCCTCCACCCTGACTTTTCAAATGTATATTGTGAAGCGGTAGAGATCCAGTCAAAACAGCTGCATAACGGCAGTGCTTTAAAGCACGGTCCCCAACCTTTCTGACGCTAAGGATCAGTTTCATGGAAGACAGCTTTTTCCACAAACCAGGAGGAGTGGTGGGGCGGTTTAGGGATGATTCAAGGGCATCACACCTATTGTGCACTTTATTTCTAGTATAATTACATCAGCTTCACCTCAGATCATCAGGTGTCAGATACCAGAGTTTGAGGACCATTGCTCTAAATCATGAAACGATTCAGTGTTTTCAACATACACCAAAAAAAATCACAAGGCTAAAAGAAACTTTGTATATCTGAGCATGACATTTATTTTCTATTTCTTTTAAGGTTTCCTTGTATTTGCATATTTGGCTGCACCAGGTCTTAGCTGAGGAAGGAAGGATCTTCGAGATTCACTGTGGATGCAGTCTTTAGTTCTGGCATGTGAGATCTAGTTACTGGATCAGGGGTCGAACTCAGGACCCCTGCCTTGTGAGCTTTGCGTCTTAGCCACTGGAGCACCAGGGAAGTCCTGGGCATGGAGTCTGTGATGACTGTTCACCACTGGCTGTATCCTTGCCTCCTTACTGTACTTTATAAGGAGGGAGACAGCCTCACCCCCACGTATGCCGCTCAGCGTAAGAGCCTCACTGACATAGTTCACGACATGCTGCCTGAGCTGACCCTGGGCTGCAGAGCCAGCCGGCAGCCTGAGAACAGAAGGGCCCGCTGTTATAGCAAGGCCCCGGCCTCTCCCTGGCCCAGTACTCTACTCGTCAGCAGTATCAGGGAGGGCCAGCACCAGGCGCATCAGGAATACAAATAAGCCACAGTCCTCTCCACCCGCATGCAGACACATCCTGAACCAAATAGAAGGCAGAAGTCAGTAATGCTTTGTATGTTGGACGCTTTTCTGTTTTAGGAAGTATCGTAAGGTACTTGTGTGCACAGTAAGTTGCTCAGTCATGTCTGATGCTTGGGGACCCTGGGGACTGTAGCCTGCCAGACTCTTTTGTCCATGGGATTTCCCAGGCAAGAATACTAAAGCAGGTTGCCATTTCCTTCTTCAGGGGATCTTCCCAACCCAAGGATCAAACCTGCGTCTCTGGCACTGGCAGGCGGATTCTTTACCCCCGAGCCACCTGGGAAACCCTGTAAGGTACTTGTTAGCATGAAAAACTTAGTTTACTTATACTAATATAATATTTAGAACATTTATGTTCAAACCGTATCATTTTCCAGTCTAGTCTTGAATTATTTGCTTATAAATTAAGGTGATCAAATAAATCTCAAAATTTTCTGGAAGATGCTCATATTAATATTAATAAAACACTTAAAATAACAGAACAGAAATGCTTTTGCATTTTTAGTGAAGTGAGTGAAAGTCGCTCAGTCGTGTCTGACTCTTTGCGACCCCATGGACTATGCAGCCCACGGAATTCTCCAGGCCAGAATCCTGGAATGGGTAGACTTTCCCTTCTCCAGGCGATCTTCCCAACCCAGGGATCGAACCCAGGTCTCCCACACTGCAGGCAGGTTCTTTACCAGATTAGCCACAAGGGCTGTAACCTTATTTTTTAATTTTTACTTTACATTGGAGCTTAGTTGATTAACGATGCTGTGTTACTTTCCGATGTGAAGCAAAATGGTTCAGTTTTACATATATGTTTATCTATTCTTTTACAGATTCTTTTCCCATCTAGGTTATTATAAAACATGCTGCTCAGGAAAATATTCTAAGCTTAAATTTCCCTTAAAGTGATTACATTTAGTTAAAGAAGATGTATCTAGTACCTCCTCAAGAGGTATTACTGTGACTTGATGTGTTAAAGGACAAACAAATGAGCTAAAAAGCCCTTGTTCTCCATCAAGTCCTAATGTGGGCAATAAGCCAGACTGCAAAAGGATGGCACGAGCATGCTGTCAGAGCTTCATGGAGCACTTGGCACTTGAGCTGCCCTTGAATGATGACGACGCTAGGGACAGAAAACAGAGTCCTCACGACCTGAGTGAGCAGAGCTGTGAACAGTCACGGGGCTCTTCAGAAAATAGGTACATTCTTGGTTCTTGGAAGAAATATTTTGAGTCAAAGTTGGAGAAACAAGAAAGCCAGGGAAAAAAAAGTATGACATAGACATCGGTCTAAGGGTAGAGGGTCGGATGGATGTTACAGTTTCCCAGAAAGCCCCGTTTTATGAGATTTATGACATAATCCATCAGGATTCAGTTTTATTAATTTCTGACCAGCATTTAATGAATGCAGATACAGCAATAATTTACACTTGGCTTATGTTTTTCTTTCGTTATTTCCACAAGGGCACACATTCACTTAGGGGAGAAACAATAAAAACGTTAACACAATTTATGATAACCATGGGAGCATGTATAGTAATTATTCTTTTCGAAACACAGCTAAAGAAGAGCTACAAAATTATTTTCCCTCTCCACATCTAGAATTTCGTAGGAAATTATTTTTCCCTGTTTTCCAAAGGGCTAAAAATAAATGCCAGATGTCAGACTGAATTAGGATGCATCACCTGACTTCATGTTGTAATTCCATGCTCATCTTCCATTTTGCAAGATTTTGGTCCCCTTTCAAGAATGAATTGCGCAGGGAAAGAAGGATGCTAACAGTGTTTATTGTAGTCAAATTTGATTTTTGTTTTCTGTAAGATGATGAAGAATTAAGAGCTCACTTTAAAGGAGAGAGAGGTTTCTTGGGCAGGAGTGTGACTTTGACTGAGTTGCATTTTTGGAAGATAATTCTGGAGTCAGAGATCAAGATCGAGAGGACAATCCACCAACACCCAAGGGCAAAGGAACTGCTTTGTGGGACTGTGTGTTATTTGGTAGATGGAGGAGCAGGAGGAGACATTTCCAAAGGAAGAACCTAGAGGACTTGATGACCCCAAAAGGAAGCAGTAGTAAAGAATCAGCATCTCTTCTTGCTACTGTGGGTTTACAAAATTAATTAGCAAATGCTCATTGAATATCATTATTTTTGATTCACTAGGGCTAATTTCCAGTAGTCATGTATGGATGTGAGAGCTGGGCTATAAAGAAAGCTGAGCACCAAAGAGTTGATGTTTTTGAACTGTGGGGTTGGAGAAGACTCTTGAGAGTCCCTTGGACAGCAAGGAGATCCAACCAGTCCATCCTAAAGGAGGTCAGTCCTGAATATTCATTGGAAGGACTGATGTTGAAGCTGAAGCTCCAATACCATGGCCATCTAAGAACTGACCCATTGGAAAAAGACCTTGATGCTGGGAAAGATTGAAGGTGGGAGGAGAAGGGGATGACAGAGGATGAGATGGCTGGATGGCATCACCGACTGGATGGACATGAGTTTGAGTAAGTCCCAGGAGTTGGTGATGGACAGGGAGGCCTGGAGTGCTGCAGTCCATGGGGTCTCAAAGAGTCAGACATGACTGAGCGACTGAACTGAATTGAACTGAGGGCTAATTTCATATCTTAATGATAAGAAAATACAAGGGTTCTAATATTTTTTTCTTCATTTGCATATTTTTGAAATTTGATCAGAGTGGCAAACATCAGTTCAGTTCAGTTCAGTTCAGTTGCTCAGTCATGTCTGACTCTTTGCAACCCCATGAATCACAGCACGCCAGGCCTCCCTGTCCATCACCAACTCCCGGAGTTCACTCAGACTCACGTCCATCGAGTCAGTAATGTCATCCAGCCATCTCATCCTCTGTCGTCCCCTTTTCCTCCTGCCCCCAATCCCTCCCAGTACCAAAGTCTTTTCCAGTTAGTCGACTCTTCGCATGAGGTGGCCAAAGTACTGGAGTTTCAGCTTCAGCATCATTCCTTCCAAAGAAATCCCAGGGTTGATTTCCTTCAGAAGGGACTGGTTGGATCTCCTTGTAGTCCAAGGGACTCTCAAGCGTCTTCTCCAACACCACAGTTCAAAAGCATCAATTCTTTGGCTCTCAGCCTTCTTCACAGTCCAACTCTCACATCCACACATGACTACTGGAAAAACCATAGTTTTGACTAGACGGACCTTAGTCGGCAAAGTAATGTCTCTGCTTTTGAATATTCTATCTAGATGAATCTGAAAATCCCCATAAATGATTGAGCTACAGAGCAGGGTGGTTAAGCCAGGCCCCTCTGATCTGTCTGTGCCCAGAGCATCTCCAGGGCCCCCACCCAGCACAGTACCAAGCTACACCAAGGCCACCTTCCCCTGATGTGCAGGTGAAGGGCTGGCTGATGCCACACAGAGAAAGAGAAGCTAGGTTTTCATAATCCGGGAAACCTTAATTTCTATCTTTCATCTTATTTGAGTGTTCAAAGCACACATCAAGTCTATCTCTTGATAATTACTTAACTCACTAGATTACATGAACATTTAATCCCACCAGTGGCTCTTCTTAAATTTTATGAATCAATCAAAAAATAAAGAATGTCAAATCAGCTTATAGTTTTTCATATAAACTGTCCTTCTTAATTTATAATATGGTACCTTTTAAGCTAATTAGATTACTAGTGGTTATATGAGTATATAAAATGACCTTACAAGCCAACTTCCAGTTTTTTTTAATTAATAGAAGTAGTTTTTATATTTCTAATAATGCTGGAATGAAGAAACTAAAGCTATCATTATTTTAGGTTTACTGATTAAATAGCCCAGCAATCTGAATGAATCAGCTAAAAACCAGAATGATAAATTTATTAAAGTAGCTAATTAAAGGAAAATATAGAAAGCTAGTCATTTGTATCCATACAATAGTGACTATCTTATAATAAAGCACATAATAAGTAATTTTGGAAGTTTAAAAAGTTAATTATTAATCTCATATTATGGAGAAATATGAAAAAAGGAATAGCTCACAAAAGTAATATTTGCTCTCTTGACTTTTAGAAAAGAGGCAGAAAAATCTACAGAAATGAAGTGAAAGGACCAACAGTAGTTTGGAAACATTTGCCTCAATCAGTTTGGATAAAGGGCCATTATTAATAATATGGGAACTTTCCTGGTGGCTCAGATGGTAAAGAATCTGCCTGCAACATGAGAGATCTGGGTTCAATTACTGGGTTGGGAAGATTCCCTGGAGGAAGGCATGGCAACTCACTCCAGTATTCTTGCCTGGAGAATCCCCATGGACAGAGAAGCCTGGTGGGCTATAGTACATGGGGTGACAAAGAGTCAAACATACTGAGAGACTAAAGCACAGCATTAATAATATATAAAATTGCGCTGGAGTTAGGAGAAAAGCTTCAGGATGCCATTTATAAAATGAGTAAGTTGTGAAGTATTTTACAACTTGTAAAAAAAAATACTTTAGAATGTTGATAAAAGATGAAGTCAGGGCAGCTGTTTATTACAGGCATCACGATGAACCCATAACCATGTAATCAGTATGACAGCACATGGGAAGAGCTCTAAAGGTATCCAAAGACTTTGAACTCTCCAGAAACTCTCCGAAGAATTTATAAGAAGGAACAGTTTCCCAGATGTGAAGAACAAAGTCACCCCAGCTGAGTTACCAACAATAGCAAACAATTTCAAGTATTCTAAACAGCTAATGTTAGAGAGAAGTAGATACTTCACTAAGTTGGTTAATATAAATATATTATATATATACATATATGTATACATATAATTATTTGTATCACATCTCTTTCCATAGAATACTCGAGGCTGCTAAAATTAAAGAAATATCTGTTAAAATAGTAAAATATGTATAAAGTAAAAAAACACTAAGGAAAAGGCATACAAAGTTCACATAAGAGTTGGCATTATTTCTATGAATATGTTTTAGATGGGGTTTAGAAGCCTATGGATGTCTTAGGCAAGAAAGAAAGTAGAAATATATACAGAATTCCAGCTATGAGAAGGAAAACGCACCGAGTACTAGGTGACCAAAGAGTTTCCTTCCTCATAAGATCCAAACGCCGTCCTTAAACAGAAGCTGGACACTCTGCCATGAGGAGCAGTTATGTCACGGTATATGGATGCCTGGATGGTCAGTTAGGAGCAGACACAGGATGGTATGTGAAGAGGTGTGTGAAAGTGAGAGATTTATAGCACCCATAGGTCCTAGAGCAGGGGCAGATCAGGGCATAGCAGGGCATGCTGGGTCATAGCAGGGCACGCTGGGGTATAGCAGGGCATAGAAGGGCACTCTGCGGCACAGCAGGGCATGCTGGGGCATAGCAGGGCACTCTGGGGTATAGTAGGGCACGCTGGGGCATAGTAGGGCATGCTGGGGCATAGTAGGGCACGCTGGGGTATAGCAGGGCACTTGGGGCATAGCAGGGCATGCTGGGGCACAGCAGGGCACTCTGGGGGCATAGCAGGGCACTCTGGGGCACAGCAGGGCACGCTGGGGCATAGCAGGGCACGCTAGGGCATAGCAGGGCATAGTAGGGCATGCTGGGGCACAGCAGGGCACTCTGGGGGCACAGCAGGGCACTCTGGGGGCATAGCAGGGCACTCTGGGGGCATAGCAGGGCACTCTGGGACACAGCAGGGCACTCTGGGGGCATAGCAGAGCATGCTGGGGCATAGCAGGGCATAGTAGGGCATGCTGGGGCACAGCAGGGCACTCTGGGGGCATAGCAGGGCACAGCAGGGCCCGCTGGGGACCATGCAGAGGGAGCATCTGGCAGGTGGGGGCCAAGAGCGAGGCCTTGTGGGCAAGCATGTTTTTGCGGGTCAGCATGGAATCCAAAAGCAAAACGAACTGTAACATATTTAGCACGGTGTTTCACGAAAAGCTTATTTTAAATGGCGACTAGTATTTTAGAAGTTATTGACGTATTTATGGTGGGTTGTACTTTTTTTTTCGGTGGTACAGGGATTCAAGTGATATTGTGTCTTTAGTTTTTTTTTATTAATTTATTTTAAAATTAATTTATTTTAATTGGAGGCTAATTACTTTAAAATATAGTACTTTTATATTTGTATAGAATTTAAGCAGTATGGGCCAGCAGGAACCCTCCCTCCAGAGTGGAAGAAATAATTTAGGCAAACTCACATAAGAAACTTCTTTAAATTAATTAAAACTCTCTTTCAGCAATTTGTGTAACTATTTTAAGTACTGAACGTCAAAGAAGGAAATAAAAGCTTAACTTGACTGAAAAAAAGGTGAAAAAAAAAAAAGGTATGTGTGGCTATCACTAGCCACAGTCAGGCGAGGACAAGAAGGGAACTTGTGACAAAGTCCAGCCTCACGACCCCTGTGTACCCGGTCACCTGTCAGGGTGCTCACAGCCTATTTGTGGGGATGCTTAGGCAGCAGGCCAGCACAAAATTTAAAACCTTACAGTACAAACCTGGAGGACATGAACCCGTGTAACAGCTGAGTAGCCCGGGTACTTTCCGTCTTTCCGTGGGACTGTGTTTCTAAGAAGCTAATTCAGATGAATGTCATCCTTAGCTTGGAAACACATCCGAAGAATCAAGAGGTCCTCACACAACACAGGGCATCCCTAGTCTCGGGTCCGGGAGGTCACGTCACCAGAGCAGAAAGGAGGGGCCTCAGACATGTGACCTACCGCGTTTCCTTGTGCCGGTGAAAAAAAACCAGCAAACAAAGTCTCCAGATTAAAGGACTGTGTCTTCGCTTTTGTAAGGTGCAAAGAAAGTGAAGTGTCTGGCACTCAGTCCTGTCTGACTCTCTGCGACCTTGTGGACTGTTTTGTAAGGCGGCCACAGACAAGTTTTGATATTTTGTTTACTGTGATAAATGTATAATGTGCAAAAACTAAAAAGCATTACACCCACAGGCTAATCTGGACCCAGTATTAATAGCACGGTGGGTTGGCGTGTTGTGTGGGTCGGCCTGCTGCGTGTTTTCCATCTCTGTGTTTAAGTACTGAACTTCAGTGAGGGAAATACAGACTTAGCTTTACTGGAAAAGGAAAAAGGTGTGTGTGTGTGTGTGTGTGTGTGTGTGTGTGTGTGTGTGTGTGTGTGTGTGTGTGAATGTCACTAGGTCACAGGCAGGTGAGGACAAGAAGGGAGCTTGTGGAAGGACATGTATAAGTCGAGTTCTCAGCTGCAATGATTTGCTTAAGTGACGCCTGAACACGAGGCCAGAGCCACGGGCCACGTCCAGGGGTGGTGGAGACATGCACGCTGGGTCTTGCCGCTGAGAAGTTCCAGCTTTCAACCCTGGAGCTCCCCATGTTTGCCCTTGACCTGTGAGCAGTGCAGAGAATGAGTCCTTACCTGCTGGGTGACGATCAGGCCCGCGTTACCTTCCTCTCCTACAGTAACCGAGGAGTTATAGCAATACTCTAGAAGACTTTTAACTAGTCCAAAGTCCTAAAAGAAAAACCATACCTGTGTGATATTCTGGACCAATTGTGCCTGCCGTCCCCAGCCAGGAGGGGACGGAGGAAGCCTGTAGGTTTGTGAGCAAATGTCAGGGCTGTGAAACATCATCACTGGCCCCTCCACACCCATCCCCCCCACAGGTGTGCAGTCCGTCTCAGTTTGAGGTGAAAGATTCGAAAGCGTTACTTGCTCAGTCATGTCTGACTCTTTGTGATCCCATGGACTGCAGCCTGCCAGGCTCCTCTGTCCGTGGGATTCTCCAGGCAAGAATACTGGAGTGGGTTGCCATTTCCTTCTCCAATAGTTTAGCCTCAGACATAACATTTTGAGGATAGCTCCTCTGCATAAACTTGGCTGGGCTTATGGACTTTAAGAATCTTTACTTATTTCCTAAGATCTCTTCAATATGCCAATATCTGCTTTATAATAGAAAATCGCAAAGGACATAAACTTGCATAATGAGCTTGTCAGGGCATTGAATGTCCATGTACCCCACGAAATATCACCATGACACGTCGCCCAGTTCCTGTGATGTGGTTGCTTCCCTTAGTACACAAGACAGACAAGAGGTCATCTCTAGCAAAGTCTGCCTGGTGTATCTGTATCAAGTGTATCTTCCAGCACCTCCTACATGGCCTCTTAAAAAAAAATTATTGAAGGATAGTTGCTGTACAATATTGTGCTGGTTCCTGCCAGACATCAACACGAATCAGCCACAGGTAGATACGTGTCCCCTCCCTCTGAGCCTGCCTCCTGCGCCCCCCGCCCATACCCCACCCCTCTAGACTGTCCCAGAGCACGGGGTTGGGCTCCCTGCATCACACAGCACATTCCCCCTGGCTCTCTGCATCTGGTGGTGTGTGTGTCTCCATGCTCCTCTCTCAATTCGTCCCACTCTCTCCTTCCTCCGCCACGTCCACAAATATGTTCTCCATGTCCCCGTCTCCTTCGCAACCCTTCATATAGGCTCATCAGTGCCCACAGACAGATAAATGGATGCAGAGATTGTGGTACAAATATACAATGGAATAGTATTTGGTTATAAAAAAGAACACATTTGAGTCAGTCCTAATGAGGTGTGTAAACCTAGAGCCTATTGTATAGAGTGCAGTAAGTCAGAAAGAGAAAGACAGATGCTGTCTATTAAGCACATATGCGTAGAATCGACATAGGTTCCCTTGTAAAACAGTGTCATCAGGGAAGAACTGCACTGAATCCCTTGAGCAAACCACGTTGCTGAGTAATAAGGATGAACTAGGAGTCCTAGGGGGGCCTAAGACCCATGTGGCCAACCCCGATCTGATGTCTTCAGTATCCGGATGGAGCCACTCCCCAGGAAAAGCACGTTCCTGGATCTGGGTTAGCCTCTGTGCTGAGTGCTTAGTCACTCAGTCGTTTTAGGTGTTAGATCCCTAAATATCTGGTGGTTGTCATCATGAAGCCGGTGCTGTGCTGTGCTCAGTCCTGTCTGACTCGGAGACCCCCTGGGCTCAAGCCTGCCAGGCTCCTCTGTCCATGGGATTCTCCAGGCAAGAATTCTGGAGTGGGCTGTCATGCTCTCCTCCAGGGGATCTTCCCAACCCAGGGATCGAACCCAGGTCTCCCTCACTGCAAGTGGACTCTTTACCAGCTGAGCCACCAGGGAAACCCCTAGACTATCAGTCTGCTTACTTCCAAGAGTCCAAGAAGCTGAGCGCAGGGGTTCAGAGCTGAACTGTATCTCTCCCAAATCTGTCTATTAGAGCCCTGACACCCAGCACTTGAGAATATGACTGTGTGGACAGAGGCGTCTTAAAGAGATGGCTTAGGACCTCTAAATAGGTTATATGGGTGATCCTTAAATCAATATGACTGGTCTCCTTCCAAGAAGAGGAGTCCAGGGCCCAGAGAGGCACAGAAAGATGGCCATGTGATGACCCAGGGAGAAGACAGTCGTCTGCAAGCCACGGAGAACTCTCAGGAGAAGGCAACCCTGCCAACACCTTGACCTCAGAGTGTCAGCCTCCAGAGTTGTGAGAAAATAAATGTCTGTGGTTTAATCCGCCCGGACTGTGGTAGTTTGTTCTGATGGGCAGAGACCACGAGTGCAGCAGAGAAGGCAGCAGCAAGACCACTTTGCTGAAAAGGAACACAGGGAGCATGCATAAGAAACTGAAGATTGCTGGGGAAGGGGCTGCTAGGAATGGATCAGCGGCTCCAGGCATCAGAGGGAAAGGTTCTGAACCAGGTGAATGTGTTACATACATAATAGACAGCAAAAGGAACTCCAATACTTTGGCCACCTGATGCGAACAACTGACTCACTGGAAAAGACCCTGATGCTGGGAAAGCTTGAAGGCGGGAGGAGAAGGGGACGACAGGGGATGAGATGGTTGGATGGCATCACTGACTCAACGGACATGAACTTGAGCAAGGTCCAGGAGTTTGTGATGGACAGGAAAGCCTGGTGTGCTGCAGTCCACGGGGTCACAAAGAGGTGGACACGACTGAGTGACTGAACGGAGCTGAAAAGGAGCACTTGTGACAAATGGCTGCACTGTTACTGTTACTATCTGACTGCATCATCCTCACCTTGTTAATATAAAGCCCCCACCTCTCTGCTGTTGTTCACGACATTCACGAGAAGCTCTTCCTCCTACCCCTCGAGCTGCCCGGTTACTGAACGCCTGATTCATTTCAGACCTGGAGCACATCACAGTTCCGATCCTCATTTACCATGACATACCCCCAAGTTGCCCCTGAGTGATTCCTTTCTGGTAATTGTTAAAATAAACAAGCAAAAAAAAAAGGTGAATTGCATTATCTTCAGTTCATCCTCAAACTTCCCACCAGTTAACTTTCCAAATTCTCCTTTCATCCTTTATCCCATGATTTTCCAGTTCCTACAGAATAGAAGCCTGACGTCTCAGGACTGTGCTTAAGGCTCTCCACTATGGTTTATGAGAAACGCATACCTCTGCGGGTCCTGCCTCATGGAGTGACTTGAAGGGTCTCCCATCCTGCCTGATCCACACGCACACACACACACACGCTCAGCACCCTGCCTGGCCCTCCATCTCACAAAGCCCCTGGAGAAGATCAGCATTGCTGCTCCTGCTGTGCTGGGACCGCCCATTCTGGGTCCCGTGCAGACCGTGGAGCAGTTGTATTAGCTGAGTTCCCATCATGCTCTTGTCACCAATAAAGCTGTGCCAGGCATGCCATCACAGCGTCAGCTGTCAGGGAGACGAGCTGGGTCCAAAAGCTGCTGCTCCGAAGCCGAGCCCAGGAGCCTGCCTTAGAGAGGGATGTGTGGAGACAGGGGGCTTAGTCGACCAGGATCGGGGTGCATCCTTGGTGAGGGTAGTCGTCAAAAGGAGGAGAGACTGAGCCTGGATTAACGGACCTAGAGCATCTGGGGTGAAAGGAGGGATGGCCTTTCTCTACGGCCTCTCTGGCCTCATCCGAACCTCAGCATTAGTTCCGGATGCCTCACTGGGAGGGTGTTTAACAAGCAGAGCACAGTCGGAAAACCACGGCCAGAGCGCGTGGCGGGAGAGAGCCTGGGAGAGGGCGGGTGGAAGCAAGGACAGCCGTCCACCTGCTCACAGAGGCTTAGAGCGAAGCGCTGCTTTGGCCTGTTTGGGAGGTCGTGTGCAGAACGAGCTCTGTGCTGGGCTCTGGATGGGCCTGGTGCATCCACCAAGTTCAAGTCCTGACGGCTACTCCTGTCACAGTGTGACAGCAGGGAGGCTGTCCAAAGACGGGACAAGTCACGGTGCTGAGACGCTCCCTGGAGGCTTCCGAGTGTCGCTGCCTGACCACCTGGCAGGGGTGAGGTGGGGGTAGTTTTCCGATGGGGCTTGGAAAGCGATTTGAGTCACCATACCCAGGGGGCACTTCCCTGGTGGCTCAGCTGGGAAAGAATCCGCCTGCCATGCGGGAGACCTGGGTTCGATCCCTGGTTTGGGAAGATCCCCTGGAAAAGAGAAAGGCTCCCCACTCCGGTATTCTGGCCTGGATAATTCCATGAATGCTATCATCCATGAGGTCACAAAGGGTCGGACGCGATTGAACGGCTTTCACTTCAGACCCAGGAAGTGCTAGTGGTAACTGACCCACCTACCAATGCAGGAGACATAAGAGATGCAAGGGACGCAGGTCCCGGGGTCAGTGAGGTCCCCTGGAGGAGGAAATGGCAGCCCACTCCCATATTCTTGCCTGGGGAATCCCATGGACAGAGGAGCCTGGCGGGCTACAGTCCACGGGGTCGCAGAGAGTTGGACACGACTGAGTGACTGAGCGTGCACGCACCTAAACCTCAGCAGATGGAGGTCTGCCTGCTGAGATTCTTTACTTCTCTAAGCCCCTTGGCATTTGGGGTGCGCACCTGGCGCCCCTCCCAGCTCCTCAGCCTCCCGCCTCCTTCTGAAATCTTTCCAGACTCTGCAAAAATCCTGCCACCATCCAGAAAAGGGCAAGTCACACGCTGTTGCTAGAGAGTCCTACCTCCATGCTGCAGACCAGCTCTGTCAAGTAGGTCTACCTTCCAAGGTGACTACTAACACTTGCACGCCTTTGCTCTCCTGGGCCCATGGTCCAGGAGTCCCTCACACACCCAGAGACGCTGCCAAGGTCCTAGCTGGTCCTCTGTCCCTTCCTCCCCTCCTCTGGCCCAGGCTTCATGCAGCAGCAAACAGACCTTCCCTGACATAAGTGAGATCATGCCACCCCAGTTTAAGGGACTTCCCAGGTGACACTGGATTCCCTGGTGGCTCAGACGGTAAACAGTCTGCTTGCAATTCGGGAGACAGGGCTTCGACTCCTGGGTCAGGAAGATCCCCTGGAGAAGGAAATGGCAGCCCATTCCAGTGTTCTTGCCTGGAGAATCCCATGGATGGAGGAGCCTGGCAGGCTAGGGTCCATGGGGTCGCAAAAAGTCAGAAGTCACTGAGTGACTTCACTTTCTTTGTTTCTTTTCAGGTGACACTAGTGGGGGAGAACCCACCTGCCGATTCAGGAGACAAAAGAGACACGAGCTCAATCCCTGTGTCGGGAAGATCCCCTGAAGAAGGGCAAGGCAACCCATTCAGGCATTCTTGCCTGGGGAATCCCGTGGACAGAGGAGCCTGGCGGGCTACAGTCCATGGGGTTGAAAAGAGTCAGGCATGACTGAAGCGACTTAGCATGCAGACACAACCCAGATGAAGCTGCTTCCCACGCTTCCCGTTGGCTTTAGGATAAACCAGAATACTGCTGCTGTGCCCAGGGCCCAGGCTGTGCCCACGCTCGTCTGTTCCACACTGTCCTGGGCCGCCTTCCACCCATGCCCGCTCCCCAGTCCCACTGGCTCCCCTTGGGCCCTTGGATGAGCCACGTTCTTCCCTACTCAGGCCTGGACCTGCCGCTGACCCTGATGGGGTACGCCTCCCGCCCCCAGGCTTGGTTGGCTCCTTCTCCCTGGTCAGCTCTGCTTTCAAGTCCAGCTTAGACAGGCTCCCCTCCGCCTCTGCAAGGGCAGCCCCACCGTCCCTGTCCTGCCCCGCAGCCGCTGAACCTACCCACTGCTCACTGCTCGGGGCTCATGTTTACTTTGACTGCTGGCTTCCTTCCTTGGGGTTCTTTCGGCCCATAGCCATAGAAACGAATTCCGTGGTGCTTGTGGGTCACCTGTTCATGTATGCCAAACCACCTCTGACCACCACATACCAAGTCTCATTCCTAACCCTACTTTCTTGCTGGTTGGTCGATTTTTCGCTGTTTTTGTTTTCACAACACTTGACTCTGATGCACAGTTTTATTGACTTAATGCTTCCCATTTCGCTCCCCACCTGCAGAAAAGCATAAGCTCTATGGTCTCAAACCTATTCCAGTCCTGAGCACACCTAAGGTGCCTAATAAGTGGTTACTGGCCATATGTTCTGTGAACAGACGTGTTATTGAATCTTCTCTAGTGCTTAGCAGTGTGTCCCATGTATAATCAAAGCTATGGTTTTTCCAGCAGTCATGTACGGATGTGAGAGCTGGACCATAAAGAAGGCTGAGCACCAAAGAATTGATGTTTTCGAACTGTGGTGCTGGAAAAGACTCTTGAGAGTCCCTTGGACTGCAAGGAGATCCAACCAGTCCATCCTAAAGGAAATCAGTCCTGAATATTCATTGGAAAGACTGATGCTGAAGCTGAAGCTCTAATACTTCGGCCACGTGATTCGAAGAACTGACTCATTGGAAAAGACCCTGATGCTGAGAAAGACTGAAGGTGGGAGGAGAAGAGGACGACAGAGGATGAGATGGTTGGATGGCATCGCCAACTCATTGGACATGAGTTTGAGCAAATTCTGGGAGATGATGAAAGACACGGAAGTCTGGTGTGCTGCAGTCCATGGGGTCGCAAAGAGTTGTACACGACTGAGCGACTGAAAAACAACCCAGGCGTAAGAGGTACCCAGAAAGCTATTTACCAAATGTAGAAATGGACAGCGAAATGCCTTCTCAGCCACCAGTAGGATCTAGGTGTTTTTACAGAAGAGATTGAAGGCCAGGAGTTAGACGACCCGGCATTGATGTTCTAACTGGTTCTCACCCTGTGGGATGCTGGGAAAGCCACGTGACACTGTTACAGTGCAGGGTCTCACCTTCAAGATGGGCCGGTGGCATCGTGCTCTCACATGGCTGCCGAGATGATCAAGAAGAACTGGACACACGGGTCTCTGGACCCTCTTGGTGAGAGAAGAAGTCTCCATCTGGCCCTGGGGTTGCTGCCATTTGGGATCCTGAAGACCTCACCCAGGACAGTGGTGTCAGTGCTTTCCTTTGTCAGGGAAAGGAAAAAAGAGTCACAGTGAGAAAGATGCATTTTCCAGCAGAGATTAAACAAACATTGCACAAAGAAGTGCATTTATAGTGCTATGCCACTAGAGAGGCTATATTTTATGGGAGATGGATACAGTGTATTCTATATTCTGGTGTTATCTGAGACTGGTTTTATCTCCTTGCAGTCCAAGGGACTCTCAAGAGTCTTCTCCAGCACCACAGTTCGAAAGAATCAATGAGACTGTAGAAAAACAAAAACACAAAAATAGAAAATGAAAGATGTATCTAAAGAGACCTCCTGGAGCCTGCCAAAAAGTCTACTGTCCTTTCAACGAAAGACACTGGCATACAATTCATGGCTCGCCTAGAAGGCGCAGGGATGACCCTTCTTGGCAGCGCAGGAGCGTCTCGGAATTTAGTTCCAGCCTGCCAGCAGAGTGTCTCCTGCTTTGCCAGCCCCACGCAGCATGTGAACACGCCGTGAGTCACTCCTGGACTTTCTCTGGGCCTCTGCCACCGCGCTTTCATTCAGGAGGCTGACCTCCATCCAACATACTTCCCTGGACCTTTTTAAAACCCCATAAAACGCGGACCTGGCATTTACGGGAGACGGGACGCCAAATGACATGCTGCTAAGTAGAAGTCGCTCCCCTCAGACCTTCACACCCCCGGATGACGGCTTCTGTTGAATGTGGAAAGGATAAACAGGGATTTGGAGTCTAGATTAGCATAGAGACATAAATACTGTACGCGGCACAAAGGAAAAAGAAACTGAAAGATTTTGGGAAAACAAAATGCATGGAGAAATCATTCATTTCCACTTTAAATGATAAGCTTACATTTAAATGGAGAGAGTGGCATGGAAACATATACAGTATCACATGTAAAATAGATAGCCAGGGGGAACGTGCTGTATTATGCTGGGAGCTCGCACGCCATGCTCTGTGGCCTCCTGGAGGGGTGGAGCGGGAGGTGAGAGGGAAGTTCAAGAAGGAGGGGACATACATATACCCGTGGCTGATTCATGTTGATGTATTGCAGAAACCAACGCAATGTTGTAAAGCAATTATCATTCAGCTGAAAATAAATGAATCAAAAAAATAAAAACACATGCACAGTTACGGGGAAGATTTGGCATGTTAGTCAATGCTTTGCACAAATCGTGATCTTTTGTTTAGTGAATGTTCTGATGTTATTTGAGAAAACAAACGTGTCTCTTTTCTATTTGACGATTATGTGGAATATAGCAGATTATAGTTTAAAAATGTTTGTTTTCTGTGTCTGTGGATCTATTTCTGTTTTGTATATAAGTCCATTTGTATCTTTTTTTTTTTTTAGATTCCACATGTAAGTGATATCGTATGATATTTGTCTTTCTCTGTCTGACTTACTTCACTCAGCGTGACAATCTCTTGGTCATCCATGTTGCTACCAATGGCATTATTTCATTCTTTTTATAGCAGAATACTACTCCATTGCATATATACGCCACATCTTCTTGACCTAAGTGTAATAACCTAAGGTTATTTACTTATAACCAATAGGAAAATGAATTAACAAAATTCTCTAAGTTTTGCTATGTCTACGTAGAGTGTAGAATTCTTGGGTTTGAATGAGGATAGTGGGAAGCAAGGGAAATTAAAGCACTTAACTGAAAATTTCCATTAAAATAGAAATTATAGAGTTTTAAACTGTATATTTGTTAACATTTTTGGTGAAAGTTCATACAAATGTATATGTGTGCATAAACATACGTACCGCTCACACACACAATTTATTATGGCCTAAAAAAATTAGGCTTTTTGAAAAACATTACTAGCTTTTTAAAAAATCACATGAGTTTCTACCATCGCTTTGGCCGATATGGTACATTTCAAATTCAGGCACACCAAGTTTGCTTTGCGTTCAGCACTTAGTTCGGACAAGTCAAGCCCACAGGTTTAGACGACGCTCTCTGTGCAATGAGAGGGGACTGTGTGTGCTCTTGGCAGTCTAGAAGATGAGTCACCTCCCTGGGCCCTGGAAGTCCAAATGGAGAGCGCAGGGCATTTTCACCTGGGCTCGAAGACAGGGACCCATGATGTATACAGCGGTTTCCTATTGCTGCTGTAATAAATTGCCATGAACTTGGTGGCTCAAAAAAACGTGAAGTTCTCTGATTGTTCTGGAGACTGGAAATCTGAAATCAGCAACAAGTACCAAACTCAGGAGGTGAGCAGGGCTGCACCCCTGGAGGCTCCAGCAGAGGGCTTGCTCTTTGCCTCCTGTGGCATCTGGTAGCTGGAGCATTTCCAGGTTTGTGGTCACCTGGGCCCACTCTCTGCCTCCTTGGTCACATGGCTTCATGCTATTCAGAGTGCATGGACCACCCTTCCCTAAAGGTACCTGGGATTGCATTCAGGGTTCACCCAGATCATCTGAGATAACGTCCCCATTCCAAGATCCTCGATCACGTCTGCAAAGAAGCACACTGGCCATAGAGGCTAACACCTTTTCTAGAAATCAGGAGATAGATGTTTTTTGAGGGGGAGTAGGGAGACGTTCTAAAGTCTACTATGGTTTAATAGTTTTCCCTTTAGAGAATCAAAGATGATCAAGATGTCTATTTTAGAACCTAAGGCACACTTTTTATTTTATTTAATTTTATTTTATTTTTATTTTATTTTTTTTTAATTTTAAAATCTTTAATTCTTACATGCATTCCCAAACATGAACCCCCCCTCCCACCTCCCTCCCCATAACATCTCTCTGGGTCATCCCCATGCACCAGCCCCAAGCATGCTGTATCCTGCGTCAGACATAGACTGGAGATTCAATTCTTACATGATAGTATACATGTTAGAATGCCATTCTCCCAAATCATCCCACCCTTTAATGGAGTATTACTCAGCCGTTAAAAAGAATTCATTTGAATCAGTTCTGATGAGATGGATGAAACTGGAGCTGATTATACAGAGTGAAGTAAGCCAGAAAGAAAAACACCAATACAGTATACTAACACATATATACGGAATTTAGAAAGATGGCAATGACGACCCTGTATGCAAGACAGCAAAAAAGGCACACTTTTTAGTATTAGCTTTATCTTGGAACTTGCCCTTGAATGTCTGCTCTCGTCTAACAAGTTCAGGTCAGTTCAGTCGCTCAGTTGTGTCCAACTCTTTGCGACCCCATGGACTGCAGTTCTCCAGGCCTCCCTGTCCATCACCAACTCCTGGACTTTACCCAAACTCATGTCCATTGAGTCGGTGATGCCATCCAACCATCTCATCCTCTGTCTTCCCTTCTCCTCCCACCTTCAATCTTTCCCAGCATCAGGGTCTTTTTCAATGAGTCAGCTCTTCATATCAGGTGGCCAAAGTATTGGTATTTCAGTTTCAACATCAGTCTTTCCAATGAACACTCAGGACTGATCTCCTTTAGGATGGACTGGTTGGATATCCTTGCAGTCCAAGGCACTCTCAAGAGTCTCCTCCAACACCACAGTTCAAAAGCATCAGTTCATCTAACAGGGGCAGGATCTAAATGCTGTTGTCCCAATACAGCTGCTGGGCACAGGCAGAAGAGGGCTCAGGCTGAGAACTGCCATCAGTTTTGGTCATGCTGCAACAGGACAGAATTGTTTTATAAATCACCGTGCCTTTTATTATTTATTTTTTCCTCTAAGTGTAAATTCTCTGGGCTAGATGAATAAGTCAAAATAAGATTCAAGGCTGAGTTGCCCTTTTCCAGTAACCACTTACCCTTTCAAGGCCTGCTTCTGCCTTTCTCAGGGGACATTCAAACCAGCTCAAGAGGATGCTGTGGTGGTTGGTTTAGGGCCCCGTCCAAATGCGCCCTCTTTAAGACAAAACCATGAAAACATCTGGAAGAAAAGTTGGCGCTTTTGGCAACATTTTGAATACTCTGACTCTGTGATGCCAACCACTGGATTTTTAGGAACTAAAAGCAGATTCAGAGGATCACACTGCCTCTCCTCTGAAAGTGTAATTAGTAGGAAGACTGAACATTGCCTTTTCTCAAATTTTGTATGAACACGATGAAACCACATATTTTGGATAAAACAATAATGTGTACCATTCGCATATGAGGCTTCCCAGGTGGAGCAATGGTAAAGAACCCACTTATCAATGCAGGAGATGCAAGAGACGTGGATTGGATCGCTGGATTGGGAAGATCCCCTGGAGAAGGAAATGGCAACCCACTCCAGTATTCTTAGCTGGAGAGTTCCATGGACAGAGGAGCCTGTCAGGCTACAGCCCATGGGGTTGCAAAAAGTCAGACGTGACTGAACAGAGCATAGCACGAGCTTCATGATGACAACCACCAAATTTTTAGGAAGTGAGAAAGATTCAAAGGAGCACACTGCCTTTCCTCTGAAAGCTTAATTCATAGGAAGATTCAGCATTGCCTTTTCTCATATTTTGGATAAAACAGTAATGTGTACCTTTCTCATATAGGCCTTTCTTTTTAATGTTACTGAGAAATGCTTTAAAGGTACACAGCCAACAAAAGAGAGATTCTTTTCTCCTTTAGGAATTAGCAGAATCTTTAAATCCCTTTTGTTTGATATTCCCAGTAAGGAATGTGCGGATTCTGTCTTGAGGAAATTAAACATGCACCAGTGAAGACGTGAAATGAAATATTTGCTTTGCAAACCATAGACAGGGTGAAAGAGTTAACAAATGTCTTCCCTGTCTCTACACTTGGCGTGTATTAAGAGGAAGAGCTAGGAGGCAGAGGGATGAAGAATGAAATAGCTGCTGTTACAATTCAGAAGGCTGTTTGCACAGAGCAGCTTCCATCTCTGGCGAAAGAGGGATTCCTATTCAGCAGCTTTGAATTAAACCCAACCAGCTACCAGCTGAGAAGAAACCCTCCGCCTCCCCTGCCCTTGAAAACCTACATCAAGGAAGATCAGAGTGCAGACGTCTGCTTGAGACACATTTCCAAATAAAAAGGGTAGGCGAGCAGAACGGGCCTCCTTTTTCCTCCTGTTTGCAAATCACATCATTCATGCCTTCTCTCTTTGGGAGGGGCAAGTGGGTAGAAAAGAGAGGCCAAGAGCACAAACTAATGTAAAAGAAGACCTCCACGTGGAAAGAGAACAATTTTGTTTTGCCTTTTCTATTAAATTTGACATCATTTCCTTATAGGTCTGATTTGCTTGGAGAAGCCAGCATTAGCATCATAAAAGCAGTGAAATTTCTCTGAGAGTCCCCAGGCCACCATAATGAGGCGTCTTCCATCCAGCTAAGCAGGCACATATCCTGGGACGCTTTAAAGGGGGAGACACACTGGTAGCAATCAGAGTATTAGCCAAAGCATAACTCTGAGGCAGGGAAACAGTCACAGACAGGCCCTGCCTAAGTGTGACGCAGGACAGAGATGGTTGCTCATGTGCATGACCCTGGGTCATTGAAAAGAGAATCTACAAAGCGAGAGAGAATTTAATGCAGGGAAACATTGCACAGATGAGGGAGCAGCTGGGGGGTGGATGTAGGGCTTAGCATGGGCAGGAAGCCACTGCCCCCACGCCCGTGGGTGCTGGCAGAGAGGATGGACCTGAGCTGAGCTGAAGCTCACCTTGTGGGGGGGGGGGTCTTCCTAAGATGCTGGGGTTACCGCAGTGCCACTGCTGCTGAGAGAAGATGGCAGGAAGATGAAGCTGGCTTTTCCCTTTTCTCCACTCCCCAGGCTCTCCACCCACAGGGTCTGGCAGGGCTGCACCCAGCCAGTTCCTGATGGACTAGAATCTGGGAGGAAACGTGGAGCCATGGGGCCTGCAGCGCCAAGCAGAGGAGACAGAGAGAGGAACGGACGCGGTGGCCAAGATGCCCAGAGTCACAAGAGTAATGATTTTCTATCCCACTTTAAACCAAGGAAGCATGTAATACTCTAGAAAGATTTCTGTAATCATGGTTATTTTGCTTTAATGGATCTAAAGTGGAAAGTTTCAATGACTTGGAAAACAGAGGGAAATGTAAAAAAAGCAGAGCAATTTGAAGTAATTTAGCAAAAAGATACATTCCCTGTAAAGCTCCAGAGGTTTTGAGTGTCATTATATAACAGGAAGAAGTAGCAAACCATTACCTCAGTTTCAGTGGATGTTAAATAATCTGGATGTTGGCTTTCCTATTCAGAATGGAGAAAATAAAAAAGTATATTTCACAAGCTTCTTAGCATGGACACTATTTAAAGAGTGATAAAATGCTTGCTATGGACTAATACTTGAGTCCCTCACCCCAGTATCATCATTGACCCTCAGTGTGATGTAAGGAGCTGGGTCCTTGTGTCTATAAGAACAGATAAAGTCATGAAGGTGGGCTCAGGAATGGGATTAATGTACTTATTAGAGGCGAGAGGGGGCTTGCTCCTCTCTGCTCTCTGCCATGTGCAGACACAGTGAGAAGTCAGAACCCAGAAGCAGGCCAGGGCCAGGCCAGGCTATGCTGGAACCTCCATCTTGGACTTCCCATTCTCCAGCACTATCACAAATAATTTTTTACCCAGTTTATGATATTTTGTTTTAGCTGCCCAAGTGGACTAAGACAATCCCTCCTTGACCAACTCAAGTCAGGTTACTCTGCACTTTCTTATACTCACCTGACTTGGAGCAAAGCAGAAATTCACAGAAAGACGCAAATTAACAAAACTGATTTAAGAATAAATAGACTATTTGAACAGACCTATAGCAATTAGAGATTGAGCTAGTAACTACAGCCCCATGAAGAAACGCTCAGGCCCAGATGGCATCATTGGTTCAGTCCAGTTTAGTTCAGTTCAGTCACTCAGTCGTGTCTGACTCTTTGCGACCCCCACAGCATGCCAGGCCTCCCTGTCCATAACCAACTCCCCGAGTTCACCCAGACCCATGTGCATCGAGTCGGTGATGACATCCAGCCATCTCATCCTCTGTCGTCCCCTTCTCCTTCTGCCCCCTATCCTTCCCAGCATCAGGGTCTTTTCCAATGAGTTAACTCTTCACATGAGGTGGCCAAAGTATTGGAGTTTCAGCTTCAACATCAGTCCTTCCAATGAACACCCAGGACTGATCTCCTTTGGATTGGTTGGATCTCCTTGCAGTCCAAGGGACTCTCAAGAGTCTTCTCCAGCACCACAGTTCAAAAGCATCAATTCTTCTGCGCTCAGCTTTCTTCACAGTCCAACTCTCACATTCATACATGACCACTGGAAAAACTATAGCCTTGACTAGATGGACCTTTGTTGGTAAAGTAATATCTCTGTTTTTTAATATGCTCTCTAGGTTGGTCATAACTTTCTTTCCAAGGAGTAAGCATCTTTCAATTTCATGGCTGCAATCACCATCTGCAGTGACTCTGGAGCTGGAAAAATAGTCTGATACTGTTTCCACTGTTTCCCCATCTATTTCCCATGAAGTGATGGGACCGGATGCCATGATCTTCATTTTCTGAATGTTGAGCTTTAAGCCAACTTTTTCACTCTCCTCTTTCACTTTCATCAAGTGGCTTTTTAGTTCCTCTTCACTTTCTGCCATAAGGGTGGTATCATCTGCATATCTGAGGTTATTGATATTGCTCCCAGCAATCTTGATTCCAGCTTGTGCTTCTTCCAGTCCAGTGTTTCTCATGATGTATATAAGTTAAATAAGCAGGGTGACAATATACAGCCTTGACGCACTCCTTTTCCTATTTGGAACCAGTCTGTTGTTCCATGCCCAGTTCTAACTATTGCTTCCTGACCTGCATATAGGTTTCTCAAGAGGCAGGTCAGGTGGTCTGGTATTCCCATCTCTTGAAGAATTTTCTACAGTTTATTGTGATCCACACAGTTAAAAGCTTTGGCATAGCCAATAAAGCAGAAATAGATGTTTTTCTGAAACTCTCTTCCTTTTTCTATGATCCAGCAGATGTTGGCAATTTGATCTCTAGTTCCTCTGCCTTTTCTAAAGCCAGCTTGAACATCTGGAAGTTCACGGTTCATGTATTGCTGAAGCTTGGCTTGGAGAATTTTGAGCATTACTTTACCAGTGTGTGAGATGAGTATACATTGTTTTAAATCCTCAACAAAATAGTAGCAACAAAATCCGGCATCATATATGTTATACACCACAAACAAGTGGCATTTATCCCCCAAAAATGCTATTGGTTTAACATCAATAAAAATTAATATAATTCACAGTATTTGGGGGGCTCCAAAATCACTGCAGATGGTGATTGCAGCCATGAAATTAAAAGATGCTTACTCCTTGGAAGGAAAGTTATGACCAACCTAGACAGCATATTAAAAAGCAGAGACATTATTTTGACAACAAAGGTCCATCTAGTCAAGGCTATGGTTTTTCCAGTAGTCATGGATGGATGTGACAGTTGGACTATAAAGAAGGCTGAGCACCGAAGAATTGATGCTTTTGAACTGTGGTATTGGAGAAGACTCTTGAGAGTCCCTTGGACTGCAAGGAGATCCAACCAGTCCATCCTAAAAGAGATCAGTCCTGGGTGTTCACTGGAAGGACTGATGTTGAAGCTGAAACTCCAGTATTTTGGCCACCTGGTGCAAAGAACTGACTCACTGGAAAAGACCCTGATGCTGGGAAAGATTGAGGGTGGGAAGAGAAGGGGACAACAGAGGATGAGATGGTTGGATGGCATTACCGACTTGATGGACATGGATTTGGGTGGACTCTGGGAGATGGTGATGGACAGAGAGGCCTGGCATGCTGCGGTTCATGGGGTCTCAAAGAGTCAGACATGACTGAGCAACCGAACTAACTAATAGAATTAAAGGCAAATATCTCATGTCATTGTATATATCTCCTTATGCTTGAGATAAGAATATTAAAAAAACAGAGACATCGTTTTGTTGACAAAGTTCTGTATAATCAAAGTAATAGTTTTTCCAGTAGTCATACATGGATGTGAGAGCTGGACCATAAAGAAGGCTGAGCACTGAAGAAATGATGCTTTCAAACTGGTGTTGGAGAAACTCTGAGACTCCCTTGGACTGCAAGGAGATCAAACCAGTCCAACCTAAAGGAAATCAACCCTGAATATTCATTGGAAGGACTGATGATGAAGGCTGAAGCTCTAATACTTTGGCCACCTGATGCGAAGAGCTAACTCATTGGAAAAGAGCCTGATGCTGGGAAAGACTGAGGGCAGGAGAAGGGGACGACAGAGGATGAGATGGTCAGCTAGCATCACCAACTCAATGGGCATGAATCTGAGCTGACTCTGGGAGACAGTTAAGGACAGGGAACCCTGGCAGGCCTCAGCCCATGGGGTGGTAAAGAGTCAGACATGACTTAGTGACTGAACAGCCACAGGAAGCTTGAAATCGGCCCATACTTACCTTGAAGGGATAATTTCGAACTAACTTCACTTTGTTCTTCTGAGTATAAAGCAAGTTTGTTTGTTTTCTTGACCCTACACTGCACTGTGTTCTATAAATTTCTTAGACAAAAACCCAATCTAACCTCTTGTATGTCTTTTAAACACGGATACTACCACGTCTTTCATGTCTTCCCCTGTGAACACATTCTGTGTTTGAAGGAGAGGATAGGGGCCGTTTTAAACCCTGCAGATTTTACTCACAAACCACAGCCTGTGGATCCGAGATTTCCCAGCTGCTGGGGCTGGTGAAGGCACAGGAAATGCCGTTCTTAAAGCTGGTGCTCCTCAGGCTCTGATTCATCACATCCCTGCATCTTTTCCCAAAAGCAGACTCTTGACTTGATCCAGCTCTCACTTAAAAACTCCATTTATAGGATTTTCCACACATTTTGGGGATACATTTATTGATTTTTTGTTGTTGTTGTAATGCTCTCACATACCACACATAAGTACAAGTTACTGGTAGTTACTAGGATAGAAAATAATATTGTTGAACAGTTTCTTAATTTTTAAAGAGTGATATTTAAATGTGGCCATTTAGCCCAGAATAATCCTGATAGAGAAGTGTCTCTACTTGAGGACTTCGAAGCACAGTGAGAGCTTGCATGCTGGTTCCCATTCACTTGCTCAGAAGTCATGAGTGTCACAGACAAATGTAAGAGGCTCCATCAGGAGCTATGCCTGGCATGCTTTAAAATCAGAGATGACCCTTTTTCTAGATGAAGCCTAATTTTGATTTATTTAAATAAATTACAGGACAAAGTTCGAACATGCCAATGTATCAGGGACCAGGAAAGGGTTATTCTTAAGTCCCTTTTCGTCCAGTCAAACGAGACCAGGCAACATTCAGGCAGGGCCTCCCTCATGTCAGCCCTCAGCTGCGGGGGTTCTTCCTTTTTCATGTGTGGAAACCGCAGCCTTCCCCTCACTCCCCCTAAAAGACAGGGGAGGACACAGCTTCCCTATCTAACAGGAGCTCTGCCTCAAAAAGCAAAAGCATCTGTCTCCTTCTGAGCCTGTCCTGAGACCGAAAGACGGGCAAAGAGGACGTGAGTCATGGTTCCATTGTCTCATTAAAAAGGGCCCAGTGAGGGTCCTTTCTATTTTTGAGCACAAGTATTAGAGAACAAGAAGCTACGATCTTGAACCAAAAATTCCCATAGGAACTTTGCAAGCTTTCCGTGTTCTCCATGCTGGGATAAAGTGAACAGTTTCTTTCCAAGAAACGTGCCCATGGATCTTGATGAAAATTTCTTGAGAAAACTAGTTAGCAGTCACATTTTAAAAAATTGCCTATTTTTTTCCCAAGAAAGAGGGTGGTGATACTCAATGCATGGTGACCACCAGTAAGTTATAGGACACTAAAAAGGCATTTTACTGAGCCTTCTGGTAGACAGCCTGAATATATGGAGATAATCTTTAGCTTAAAAACAAGGCAAATTGGCTTTTTGTAATCAGATCAACATTTTAAGAGCGCCTGTGGCCATTTCTAGTTAAACGATCTCTGTGACAACTCTTCTGAGATTGCAGAATTCCTTCATGAAATAAATAAACACCTCCTAGCTTAACAGATGTGTTGCTTGTGTGTTGAATTTTCTTATAAGCAAGTCTGTTAATGGATAAACAAACCATTGCATATTCGTACAATGCAAAACTATTTGATGATAAACAGTAACAAACTGCTGATGGAGAAGCTGTCAGTCACAGCAGCCTCCCCCTGCACACACACACACACACACGCGCACACACACACACACACACATGCACGCCAAGGCACACACACACGCACACACACGCAGGGACCAGTCTGACAGTCTGGCCTCAATAAAGCCCTTGTTGACCTCCACTTGTTCTAGCAAGTGGCCACAGCAAAACCTCTGGCCCAGCACTGAAATACCCCAGACTGCTCGTTTGCCCCGTACAGGGAAGCTGGGACTGCCAAGTGTTTCCTGATCACCAAAAGAAAGTCTCCCTGTTTCCACACACTGCACTCAGTGGTCCTTCTGTTTACCCTACAAAACTCACTCTCCCTTCTAACACCTTTGAACCGCTGTGGAAATGAAACTAAAAGTAGATGGGTTTCCTTTTGCGAGTTTATGACTAAGCTGCCTATGCTTTGGGGCTTCCCTGGTGGCTCAGACGGAAAAAAATCCACCTGCAACGCAGGAGACATACGTCCGATCCCTGGGTCAGGAAGGTCACCTAGAGAAGCAAATGTCTATCCACTCAGGTAGTCTGGCCTGGAGAACTCCATGGACAGAAGAGTCTGGTGAGATACTGCCCATGGGGTCGCAAAGAGACAAAACACAACCAAGAAACTAACACTACTAGCCTAAGCTTTAACCTCCCCCCCACAACACACACACACACACACATACCTCTTCACACTAGCTAGAACGTTTCAAACTAGAAAGAGAGATCACATTCTATTTGCCAAAGATGTGCGGTAACCTTAAATCGCCTATATTGCTGGCAAGGGTTTAAAATAAGGCAATTCCTTTAGAAAAGGTTTTGGCACTTTCTTGTAAAGTTAAATGTGTGACTACCCTGTAGCATGACAATTCTATTCCTAAAAATAGTGGAAGTATTTAGAAAATAAATGGAAACGTGAAAGTAAATCTCCACAATAAGAACTGTAGAAAATGTTTATTCATGAAGGTCTAAAACTGAAGACTACCAGAAAATGCTATCAAGACGCAAGTAGATAAGTGGGATGGATAATTTTATGTGTCAACTTGACTAGGCTATGGTGCCCAGAAGTCAGGTCAAATACCAGCCTGCATTTTGCCTTCAGATGTGATGAATATTTAAATCAGTAGACTTTGAGTAAAGCAGATTCGTAAGGTGGGCGGGCCTCATCCAATCAGTTGAGGGCCTTAAGGAAAAAATGACTGAGGTCCTCTAGAAAAAAGGGCTTCTCCTTTCAGTCTTTAGGCTTGAGCTGCAATATCAACTCTTCCCTAGACCTCCATCCTGCAGCTTCCCCTGCAGAATTCTGATTTCCCAACCCCCACGATCACGTGAGTCAGCTCTTTAAAGAATCTCTCTCTCTCTCTCACATACACTGTCCCCACTCCCCGATATTGATTCTATTTCCCTGAGGTAGGTTGACTAGCACACAAAGAAAAATTTTGATGTATTGATACAATGGAACATGATGCACCAATAAACACTAATAATAATCATAGCTATATTAATCTCCAAAAGCTATAATGAGTGAGAGAAGCCAGGCACAAAAGAGTAAATACATGAAAGTCTATTTGAAAAGATACACACACACCTATATTCACAGCAGTACTACTTATAGTAGCCAAGACACGGAAATAAACTGAATGTCCATCGACAGAGAATGGATAAAGAAACTGTAATATACATGCACAATGGAATATTACTCAGCCGTAAAAAGGAGCGAGATAGTGCTGTTTGCAGTGACATGGTTGAAGCCAGAATTTGTCATACCAAGTGAAGTGTCGGAAAGAGAATGACAGAGACCATGTGATATCACTTATATGTGGGATCTATAATAAGATACAAATTAACATGTCTGCCAAATAAAACAGACTCACAGACATAGAGAACAGACTCACAGTTGCCGAGGAAGAGGGTGACGTAGAGGAGGGAAGGACTGGCAGTTTGGGATTAGCGGAGGCAAACCGCTATTAATATATTTAGGATGGATAAACAACCAGGTCCTACTGTTTAGTACAGGGGACTATATTCAGTGCCCTGTGATAAGCCATAACAGAAAAGAAAATGCAAACCAGTATACATACATTTACAACTGACTCACTCTTCTGTACAGAAGAAATGAACACAACCCTGAGAGTCAATTATATTTCAAGGATTTTTTAATTTTTCTGTTTTTAATTTTACTGAGGCATTATTATCACATACACTGTATTAGCTTCAGGTGTACACCATAAGGACTCCACATCTGTATATATGGTGAATTTCCCCACATTCATCTATTTTGACCACATCCCACACTCCTTGCCTATAGCAACCACCAATCGGTTGCCTGCATCTATGAGATTAAGGTTTTGTTTCTTTCTTTGCTTGCTTAAGATTACACATATAATGAGACTATATGGTATTTGTCTTTCTCTGTCTGACTTATTTCACCTAGCATAATGCCCTCAAGTTTCACCTACATTGTCCCAAATGGTAGGATTTCTTCTGCAAGAAGTTATGCGATCTTTTCAACACTAGGCTTTGAAAAAATTAAAAAAAAAATACAAGTTACTAGTGAGAGAAGCCAGACAGAAGAGTAAATACCACAAAATTCTGCTTATATGCTATTAAAGAGCAAGCAATAGTAATAGAAAATGGTCATGGGATATCAGAATAGTAGCTTTCAGATGGGAGGAGCACAAGGGAAAGATGAGAGATATTCTAAATCTTAACTGATGCTACTTACATGGAGGTACACATTTGTTAAAGTCATTGGATTGTTATCTGTACTTTATTATATGAATATTTCATCTCAATTTTAGGAAAACATGTATGTGCCTTGGGCTAGAGTGACAGGCACGGAAGTAGCATGAAATCAGATTTTTGACATATTTTTATTCTAGAGCCAATAGCGATTGCTGTTACATGTCATGTGAACTATGAGAGCAAGGGAGTTCAGTTCAGTTCAGTTCAGTTCGGCCGCTCAGTCATGTCCAACTCTTTGTGACTCCATGAACTGCAGCATGCCAGGCCTCCCCTTACATCACCAACTCCTGGACTTTACCCAAACTCATGCCCATCGAGTCAGTGATGCCATCCAACCATCTCATCCTCTGTCGTCCCCTTCTCCTCCTGCCTTCAGTCTTTCCCAGCATCAGGGTCTTTTACAATGAGTCAGCTCTTCACATTAGGTGGCTAAGTATTGGAGTTTCACCTTCAGCATCAGTCCTTCAAATGAACACCCAGGACTTATCTCCTTTAGGATGGACTGGTTGGCTCTCCTTGGACTCCAAGGGACTCTCAAGAGTCTTCTCCAACACCACAGTTCAAAAGCATCAGCTCGTTTGCGCTCAGCCTTCTTTATATTCCAACTCTCACATCCATACATGACTCCCCTAAAGGGAAGAGTCACAGGTAAGTGCCGATTTTTGTTTTGTTTGTTTTGCTTTTGCTTGATGAAAGGGAAGAATGGAGTTATCGTTTATAGAGATAGCAAGGAATGAGAAGGGGATAGGTTTAGGGGTCATCTGGGAACTGGTCTGGGTCACATCAGATTTTGAGATGTTCAAGTGCAAGTAGCAGTGATGACTTTGTGGAAGAACACAGAAGCTGGGGGGAGGATCATGCTGGGACTAGCTTGTGCACGGATGGTATGAAAAGTATGAGACTTGATGAATTTATCAGTGAATAATTGTAGATTGAAAGAAATGATTGAGCTCCTTGGTCAGAGAGATAAGGGCCAATAAGGAAAGAAGGAGGAGTGAGAGAGGCAGAAGCAACCCTCGCAAGAATGCACATCCCACGGTCTCCTTGCCCTCGTGGGAGTGGCTTGTGTACGCAAGTTCTGGGTCGTTTACAAAACTCTGAATCTTTTCAGTGAGCTAGCATTGTTAAGGGAGGAGTTGATCATAGTGGTGCAAGCTGCCTACTAGACTACCTCCCGGTGACAGGTCTACTACCATTCAAGGACTCCAGACCTCGCTCTTTGGGTGAAACAAACCCTAAACTGCAGAGGATCGTACATTAAGACCCCTTAAGTCAAGACATGGTTGCAGCTGTGTCAAGCAGGTGCCTAAGTCGACCAGGGAACAAGGAAGGCACTTCTCAGCCCGGGTCTTCTTCCACAAATCCCCAGCAGCACTGAGAACCACGCAGCCCTATTCTTTTGGGGGACATCAAGACTGCCAAGGGCCAATCCTTGGTTACACAGTCTATGCAGACCGTGAACACACCGGTTCATATAACAACCTGTCTGGGTGCTATTTTGGTCCTTTCACGCTGCTACAACAATGTGTCACAGACAGGGCGGCTCAGGGCCACAGGAATCTATTTCTCATGGTTCTGGAGGATGGGAGTCCGAGATCGAGGCACTGGCAGATTCCACGTCTGGTGAGATCCCACTTCTTGGTTCATGGATAGCCTCTTATTGCTGAGTCCTCACGTGGCGGAAGGACGGAGGGAGCTCTCTGGAGTCTCTTTAATAAGAGCATTACTCCCATTCATGACGGCTCTCCCCTTAGGACCTCATGGATGATTCACTCTTGACTCCATCTCCATGGAGATTAGGGTCTCAGTGTTTGAATTTGCTGGGAAACACAGACCTTCGTCTCTAGCACGTTAACTGCTATATGTGAAATGTGTGTGTGTGTGTGTTAGTTGCTCAGTTGTGTCTGACTCTTTGCGACCCCAGGGTCTGGCTCCTCTGTCCGTGGGATTCTCTAGACAAAAATCCTGGAGTGGTTGCCATTTCCCTCTCTAGGGGAATCTTCCCGACCCAGGGATTGGACCCAGGTCTCCTGCATTGAAGGCAGATTCTTTACCGTCTGAGCCACCTGGGAAGCCCAATGGTTGTATATGTTCATAGCTAAAGGAAATTAACTATTTTGATATTTATGTTTCTCTCAAAATTTTGATTGGTTAAACATACCATGAAATGTATTAAAATTGTGCTTGTGTTTTGAATGTTTGAAGTGACCCAGTGTCTTTAATCAGGTGCAGCTGTGCCCTAGGAAGCAGGGAGAGAGCTTGCTGGGGCGGAGAAGACAAAAGCTATCATCTTACTGAGAGTGTAGCGAACAGGAATGTGAGAAAGTGGGCTTTGCGTATGTGATCACAATGAATGAACTTAGAAAGTAAAGTTAAATTCTACTCTTTCTATGAAATAATAGGTACACTGATGTGTCATAAGAAACGATCTATTTAATGTTTAATTTGTATACTACATAGGGAGAAGGCAATGGCAACCCACTCCAGTATTCTTGCCTGGAGAATCCCGTGGACAGACGAGCCTGGTGGGCTGCTGTTCATGGGGTCACACAGAGTAGGACACAACTGAAGCAACTTAGCGTGCTTGCATGAATTGGAGAAGGAAATAGTAACCCACTCCAGTGTTCTTGCCTGGAGAATCCCAGGGACGGAGGAGACTGCTGGGCTGTCTATTCGGTCGCACAGAGACAGATATGACTGAAACGACTTAGCAGCAGCAGCAGCATGCTACATAGATAACTGACTTGCTATTGAAGTATATATCCTCTATCAGCACATGATTTCTTAATAAAATCGAACAATGCTAAAATTTTTGAAATTAGGAAAACGGTTTATGAGCATTTAATAAGTGCTAATGCAAGCCATCTCCTGAATCGATGCCGTGTATGTTATTTACAAGACATTCTGATTTCTCCTTTAGAATTTGGCAGGTTGCTATGACTCAGTTTGCTTATGGTAAGTCCTGCCACCCATAGGTAAACAGGTCTTGGAAAGGCCAGTAAGATCCTGGCGCTTCATAATTCCAGAGGCCAGGCGTATGACTCTGTGTGGATTCTGGGATGGGGTAGCCGCAGGCATTGGCTGCTGTCTAAATATGCCCCAGTGTTTAAGATTTATTTTACTTCTCATATTTCTACAGCAATCGAATGACAGAAGGTCTGCATTTCTGCCAGTTCGCTGTTCTGTTGATTTAGAGCATGTGTGTTTAGTTGCTCAGTCGTGTCCGACTCTTCGTGACCCCATGGACGGTGGCCCGCCAGGCTCCTCTGTCCATGGGCTTCTCCAGGCAAGAACACTGGAGTGGGCTGCCATGTCCTCCTCCAGGGCACCTTCCTGACCCAGGGATCGAACCTGCGCCTCTTGCAGGCGGATTCTTCACCACTAGCGCCTCCTGGGAAGCCTGTTGATGTAGAGCAGTGCTTCTCAAAGAGGGGCAGTTCTGGCCCACAGGGGACATCCGACGGTGTCTGGAGACGTCGTGTTGTCACGACTCAGGGGAAGGTGCCCCTGGCATGGCATGGGCAGAGCCTGAGGATGGGATTAAGTGTCCTGGGATGCCTAGGCAGTCCCTGCCCCCAACAAAGATTGATCTGGCCCCAAATACTATCAGTGTCAAGGTTGAGAAAGCCAGATTTAGAACTGCTGGCATAATCCTCTGAGGAGTAGTCATTAGCCATTATCTGTGTGGCTCTCTCTCAGGTACAGGGAATTAGCTTTAGGTTAAGGGTAAGGGTCTGAAGTTTTGCCCATGAATAGTATCTGAAGTTCAGCTCCGTTCAGTTGCTCAGTCATGTTCAACTGGGACCCCATGGACTGCAGCATGAGAGGCTTCCCTGTCCATCACCAACTTCCAGCGTTCACTCAAACTCATGTCCATTGAGTTGGTGATGCCATCCAACCATCTCATCCTCTGTCATCCCCTTCTCCTCCTGCCTTCAATCTTTCTCAGCATCAGTGTCTTTTAAAATGAGTCACTTCTTCACATCAGGTGGCCAAAGTATTGGAGTTTCAGCTTCAGCATCAGTCCTTCCAATGAGTATTCAGGACTGATCTCTTTTAGGATGGACTGGTTGGATCTCCTTGCAGTCCAAGGGACTCTCAAGCGTCTTCTCCAATACCACAGTTCAAAAACATCAATTCTTTGGTGCTCAGCTTTCTTTATAGTCCAACTCTCACATCCATCCACGACTACTGGAAAAACCATAGCCTTGACTAGACAGACCTTTGTTGGCAAAGTAATGTCTCTGTATTTTAATATGCTGTCTAGGTTGTTCATAACTTTTCTTCCAAGGAGTAAGAATCTTTTAATTTCATGGCTGCAATCATCATCTGCAGTGATTTTGGAGCCCCCAAAATAAAATTTGGAAAACCCAAAAGAGAGATGTCTATTTATACTAAGGCAACACCAGCTACTTTAAACATAAGCACCCAGTTCTCACCTCATAGCACAATGAAAGTTCACTTTGCACTCACGTCTTAGTACAATAACAGGGTCTCCTGGAGGAGCACTTTTCCCAGGTTCCTTCCATTTCTGCACCCCTTTTGAGCCCGCTCCTCTGCTTCCTCAGAGCACTCTGCATTCAATCCATGGAGGGGCAGGGAAAGACGACATCTCATGGGAGGTTTCCTGGAAGCAATGGGAGCCCTTGGCACTCAGCCACGAGGCCACACCTTCCTGCGGGAAATGGCTTCTGGTCCCGCCTCCCAGAATAAGACACTCCAGGTTCAGGCAGCATCCAATCTGTGCCCGCAAAACCAACCAGCCTCTCTAACTGGTCGTGCACATTTCTGTGATGAATACAAGGAGAATTCTAAAGTTGGGAGAACTTAAAAACATCCACAGCTTCTCATTAGACAGGAGAGGAAAATTAGTCCCAAAATATCTGCCTTTGAATAAACAGCAAGTACAGGGCCAGGGACCCACCCCAGAACCCTGGCCTCATAGTTCAGGCCCTGTCTCATAGTCTGGTGCATGCAATGTCTGAGCATTCTGCCCAGCTTGGAAGTACTGTTGCATAAACAGCAGGCTGGCAGGCTGCGTGCGAAGCCGCTTCACTGTATCCTGCTCTGTGCCACCCCATGGACTGTAACCCACCAGGCCCCTCTGTCCTTGGGGTTCTCCAGGCAAGAATACTGGAGTGGGGTCCCATTTCCTTCTCTAGGGGATCTTCCTGCGACCCAGGGTTTGAACCCTCATCTCTTCTATCTCCTGCTTTGGCAGGCAGGTTCTTTACCACTAGCATAGGAAGCCAAACAGCAGGCTGTGTGGCAGCTGTTTACTTTAGCAGCAATAATGACAGTAATAATAAATTACCTTCATGCAAAGAAAATAGCCTTAGATCTCTTAGAAACAACTTTTCTGAGAAATATTGGAGAACAAGAGGCCCTGCTCATCCTGAAGGCATGTCTATTAACCAAAAAGGACACCTGTGTCTGCAAAATTCCTGACAAGCCCATTCAGCTTTGGAAAGAACTCCCAGCATGCCTGTTTCACTCCGATGCTCCTTGGAAGCAGACTCTAGTAACACTTTCCTGCTTCCAAATATACCAAATCCACTTTCCACAACTGCTGGAAACATGGAGAGTTGGATGAGAACGAAAATCAAGCCTGTACTCACATGTGAGGGCCAGCTGGTTCTTTTATAGTACGCTGTAAGGTCTGGGCTTCCCAGGCGGTGCAGCGGTAGAGCCTACCTGCCGGTACAGAAGGTGCAACAGACAAGAGTTTGGACCCTGGGTCAGGAAGATCCCCTGGAGGAGGACATAACAACCCTCTCCAGTATTCTTGCCTGGGAAATCCCATGGACATAGGAGTCTGGTTAGCTACAGTCCCTGTGGCCACAAAGAGTTGGGAGCATACACGCACGTGAAAAGGTATGGAAGCAATAAATCTTAATACCATCCTCCAAGTAACAACTAAGATGACAGTATGTTGTTGTTCACCTGCTCAGTCACATCCGACTCTTTGTGACCCCATGGGCTGCAGCACGCCAGGCCTCCCTGTCCATCACCAACTCCCGGAGCCTACTCAAACTCATGTCCATCGAGTCGGTGATACCATTCAACCATTTCATCCTCTGTTGTCCCCTTCTCCTCCTGCCTTCAATCTTTCCCAGCATCAGGGTTTTTTTTTTGTTTGTTTTTTTCCCAATGAGTCAGCTCTTTGCACCAGGTGGCTAAAGTACTGGAATTTCAGCTTCAGCACGTGTCCTTCCAATGAATATTCAGTGTTGATTTCCTTTAGAATTGATGGTTTGATCTCTTTGCACTCCAAGAGACTCTCAAGTCTTCTCCAGCACCACAGTTCAGAAACATCAGTGCTTCGGCTCTCAGCCTTCTTTATGGTCCAGCTCTCACGTCCATTCATGACTCCTGGAAAAACCATAACTTTGACTATACGGATCTTTGTTGGCAAAGTAACTTTTCTTACAAAGAAAAATTATCTTTAATTTCACAGCTGCAGGCACAGTCTGCAGTGATTTTGGAGCCCAAGAGAATAAAGTCTGTCACTGTTTCCATTGTTCCCCCATCTATTTGCCATGAAGTGATGGGACTGGATGCCATGATCTTAGTCTTTTGAATGTTGAGTTTTAAGCCAGTTTTTTCACTTTCCTCTTCCACTTTCATCAAGAGGCTCTTTAGTTCCTCTTTAAATTCTGCTGTAAGAGTGATGCCATCTGCATATGTGAGATACTGGTATTTCTTCCAGAAATCTTGATTCCAGCTTGGGCTTCCTCCAGTTCAGCATTTTGCATGATGTACTCTGCATATAAGTTAAATAAGCAGGGTGACAATATACAGCCTTGATGTACTTCTTTCCCAGTTTGGAACCAGTCTGTAGTTCCATGTCTGGTTCTAACTGTTGCTTCTTGACCTGCATACAGCTATCAGGAGGCAGATAAGGTGGTATGGTATTCCCATCTCTTTAAGAATTTGCTACAGTTTGTTGTGATCCACAGTCAAAGACTTTAACGTTGTCAATGAAGCAGAAGCAGATATCTTTCCAGAATTATATTGCTTTTTCTATGATCCAACAGATCAAGATGACACTAAACCCACAACATTTCCATAGTAACCACTACAACATCATCAGATCTGTAGCTACTACTTGTGTTTTGATTTTGCGGTGTAGCTCTGTTGCTTATAATGGTTGTCTTTGGAATTGAGAAGGTTGAGCTGGTTTTTAAGAGGATGGTTTAAGGACACACACACACACACACACACACACACACACACACACACACACACACACATACAGAGTTGTGCAGATGGCCAAGAGACCCCGTAAGGTAGAGAAGGTAAAGCTGCTGGAGTAGTGGTCTCAATGTGCAGAGGTGTATTTCTTACTCAAGATCCGAAACTGTGTCCCTGAGGGTGGGTCACTCTTGTCTAAGCGAGGATTCCAGAAGGCATGCTCCTCCCATCTTGGAAGGACTCTTGACTCTCAAGGTGGCATGTTTGTCTGCAGCAAGTCAGCAGATGAAGCTAAAGTGTGGAGTGTCTTGGATGAGGGTCCTGAAGGCAAGGACTGAATGTGTTACTGAGCACTGGATGCTCGACCTCACATCTATTCCAACCTGTCGGCTTATGCGCAGTCCCTGTTTCCTCAGCTGTCTATTCAGAGACATGGCTAATGACCCTTACAGGGTCTCACTCAACCCTGAAGTTCAATGCTCAGTCCACCAAGTCCAGTAACTGTCTATACAAGAGCAAGCAGGATAAAGAAGTGAAAGTGTTAGTTGCTCTTTCAGCCTGACTCTGCGACCCCATGGACTGCAGCCTGCCGGGCTTCTCTGTCCATGGGATTTTTTCAGGCAAGAATCCTGGAGTGGGTTGCCATTTCCTTCTCCAGGGGATCTTCCCAACTCAGGGTCAAACCCGGGTCCCCTGCACTGCAGACAGACTCTTGACCGTCTGAGCCACCGGAGAAGGCCAAGTAGTGTGATAGTCCTCCAAAATACAGAAAGAGCTGTCGCCAACTTGAAAGCCTCCACCTCTCAGTCTAAGGAGGACAGGACAAGGAGAAGCAGAATCTGAGGGTGCTCCTGGAATGCATGGCGAACCCCATGCTTAGTTTGGCTCAGGTGAGCGAGCATTAGAGAGACCTGTGAATTTCTGAAAGCATTCTTCTGAGAAGGAAAATGAAAAGGCGCCAGCCGAGCACCCATGATTCTGGAATGTACTTATAAACCAGCCTCTGCTTCTGTGAGAACTGTCTTGGTTTTCTGAGGCATTTTCACCCAGACATATTTTCCCAGCAGAGACTCTGCCTTTGATCTGTGATGGGGCCACACTGCCTTCTCACCTGGAACCAACTAAAGCATGCATTCGGCAGATGGGCAAGAGCGGGCTTAGTTAGTGCATCTCGAGAGGGGAGGGGAGGCTGGCAAAAGCATGCCCAGTCTGTGAAACTCTCTATAATCATTTATAGATTGGCATTCATGAGTCAGGCATCTGGGAGGCAGTTCCCATCCCTGGGTCAGGCTATAAATCACTCATCCTGCTCAACAGTTTGCTCTTGCGAATTCGCAGACTAAACTATGCTGAAAACAAAGCCAACAGGCACATCCTAAGTAGAGCTGTTAAATAACATAAATAACAGCTTATAGGCACTAGTTTATAAAACAACAAAACGGAACACTGGGATGACTTCAGAGGCGTGAGTCATGAAGGGCAACCGTATTAAACTATGCTGTAAGTTTAGAAAGGCCACTCAAGAATCCTGAGTTTCCCCGAGTCCTCGCGTGATTGGCTCTACATTTGCCCATCAATCAAAGAGCAGCAAGATATCTGGGTGCGTCAGACCCTGTGCTCTCCATAGTCTACCCCGTTTAGATGCTGGGAGAGAGAATATTTCGGTTTGGTTATAGAACACGTAGTCATGAGGACAAGGATGTGGGTCCATCCATTTGCAGGGGTGAGAACTCCAGTTCACTTTAAAGCAGAAAGGGAAATAGCTTCCTGGAGAGAGTTTGAGCTGCTGCCTTCTATCTTCACGGAATTTTCCAGATTCCTGGAAGCACACACTCTGGTGGTCATGCACAGCAAGGTTGGGTCCCCTCTTCTGTCGTCATATTGACCTGGTTTGAGGTGAACAGGACCACCGTGAGATATTTATTTGATAAATTGATTAATCAGTTTATCGCCAACCTTTTCTTTTTTAATAGAAATCATTTGTTAAAAAAAATATTTTGGGGACTTCCCTGGTGGTCCAGTGATTAAGACTTCACCTTCCGATGCTGGGGGTGCAGGCTCCTTCCCTGGTGGGGCACTGAAATCCCACACGCCTTGCAGCCAGAAGACCGAATCATAAACCATAAGCAATATGGTAACAGACTCAATGAAGACTTTAAAAATGAACCTCATTGAAACAAAACAAAACAGCTTTCAACATCAGAAGATAAAGTAACAATTCAAACTGATACGTGCAAAGGAGTCAGACAAAAGAAGAAGGCAGAACGTGGAAGATGACCACCGCTCCCATCACCCCTCATAGGGGGATTATCCATTGTCTCACTGTTCACTGAACCCAGGGTAGGCAAGGCACGCATGGAGAAGCTGGAAGGGCATGCGAGGAGCTATAAGAGCTACAGACAAGCTTTATCCATTAGTGGCTGACACAGCAGCAGGGCAGGCATGCTTCATTTTCTCGTGGCTGACGCTGACACAAGGGCTTTCCAGGTGGTGCTTACATAGGCGTACAGAACAAAGGTGGCATGTGGCCAAGCCAGTACATCATGACGCGTGCGCACATTGCTATCAACGGTCTCAGCTGTCACATAACCATGGAAAGTCATCGTTTACAGGCGTGAACTGAGAGCGAGAGGATAGGGCGTGACAGAGCCTGGCCATCACCATCTTGGCTAATCGCTCTTTCCCTACATCCATCTTTTAATGTTGAAAAAAGTAAAGGCCTGAATTTCCAACATACACACTGTGGGAATCCAGCCCTTCTCCAGTCGCCCCCCAGGGTTTCTGTGACCCCATCTTTCTCCTGGTTTCCTTCCCTAAAACTGATTCCTGCATCCGTTGAGTTCTGCTCTGTGTGTGTGTGTGTGTGTGTGTGTGTGTGTGTGTGTGTGTGTGTGGCGGGGGGGGGGGGGGGGTGGGACCTAAGACCACGCTCAGGCTGGAGGACTCGCTATGGATAGAAGAGCTCCCAGGGCTCGGGAAAGCTGTTAGACACAGAGTTATGGCTTAATTCCGTGCGCGGCTGTGGGGGTCAGATGGGCACAGGGTGAGGAGACATGGTGCAACACCCAGAGAAAGCCCGGGAAGCTGCAGGGCTCCCCTCCCTGTGGACATGTGCAGTGTAACCATCCAGGGAAGCTCAGCTGACCCTGTGTCCAGGTTTCTCAGTGGGCCACAGTCCTGGTGCCTGAATTGCTTACATGTTGAGGGCTTTAGTTCTTCTGAATTTTTAGTCTCTGTACCGGCCTGTCTTTAGGCTTGCTGTGTGGTTCTCACCACTTCATCCCGATTAGGGAGCAGGTCACATTAGAGCAGAGCTTCCAGACTGGGAGCAGCGGGTTAGGAATACTTTTAAATGGGCAAAGATCCAGCATCGCTCTTTCAGACGGCTTCTGGCACGTGCGTGCCAAGTCACTCCAGCCGTGTCCCGCTCTTTGCGACCCCATGGACTGTAGCCAGCCAGGCTCCTCTATCTGTGGGATTTCTCTAGGCAAGAATACTGGAGTGAATAGCCATGCCTTCCTCCAGGGGGTCTTCCCAACCCAGGGATTGAACCTGGGTCTCCTGAGGCTCCTGAATTGCAGGCAGGTCCTTTGCCACTAGTGCTAGCTAGGGTAGATGGCTTATACGGCTTTATGCTTTTTTTTTTTTTTTTATCCCAGCACCCTCTAGACTCACCCACACTCTTCAGTGTGCGAACGTCCTCTTTTTTCTGCCTCTGTGGACACAGTTTTCCAATCAACCTGGTCTTCATCCCTTCGGCTGGAAAGATACTCAACGGGTAGGTGTTTTCAGCCTCTGGTCTGTGGCCCAGCAGTCAGGCTATGCTTCACAATCAGCGGTGTAGGACCTGCTGGATTTTAGCTGCCGTGAGAGCAGCCTCCCTGCTGGAGGTGGATGAAGGGGCGGGTGCCCAGGGCCACTGAGAATTCTCAGGGATGCCAGGTTCCCACGTGCAGTATGACACATGGCGCCTCAGCCCCCTCCTTGGTGGGTTTCTGGGGGCACCAGTTATAATTTTGGCTGCAAAAGGAGTCACGGGGGACCTAGGATCGTTTCTCTGAGTTTGGGAGATTCTAAAAGGCTTGGAAGTGTCTGCAGAAGTTGGAGAAGGACCTGCCTTCACTGTCGACCTCTGGCCCTGAGGTGTCAGTGATGGGCTGACAAGGAAGATGCTTCTTAGAGAAGAAAATCAACAAGATGGGAAGAGTATGTCTTCCTGGAGGTTCCTCCTGAGCTCCTAGAACAGGACAGATATTTCAGAAAAAAAAAAGAGAGCAAAAGTAGTAGCTTTATTGCCGTTATCACAGAATTACGTAAGGTCTTTGTTTTCGAGCCTCACAGTGTGGCATCACCATTTTTCTCGTTTAGCTTTACAGTCTCCCAGGGAGACCTAGGCAGCTATGATGATGTGTACATAATGGATGAGAAAACTGGAACACAGACTGTTTCATTTGAAAGTCCCTGGTCAGCAATGAAAGTGAGAATAAAGGCCATATTTACTCTTTTCTAGGTCCTGAGAGCCACTTATTTAATAATAAAACAGTTTGCTATCCCCGGGAATCGAACACTGTGTTACATAAATTTGAGCCAGCAGAGCAAAATATTCAGGCACGAAAATCAGTGTGAAAAGCTACAGTGTGATGTGTGCTATAATATTGATGTATGGATCAGTTATTATTTACTCATTAATTGCTTCTACAGAAATATGTGGAGTGATGTGTATGGGTGATATGCATGGATGAGTAGGGGTGATAGAGTACAGAGAATGAAAGACGAGATTCCTGTCTTCCCGGACCTTGCAATCTGGTAAAAAAAAAAAAAAAAAAAAGACATATTAAAGCACAAATACTTAATTACCATGATCATACAATGCTGTAAAAGATGAGGACAGGACCCGCTGGGAAGTCTTATGGAAGATCTCAGAGCGGTAGGAACACAGGGGAAATTTGTGACTGTTGAGGACGCAACCACATGATTTATATGAATTCTGCATTACTCTCTTCTGCCTTATCAACATCATTTTCAGTTTCTGAAAGAGACTGGAAAAGAATGGGACAGTGACCTGACCTGAAATCCAAGGACATGGGGTCCGAGTCGCCACCTGGGATATTTTAGACAAAGCATGAGGGGTGGACTGGGAAGTTTCCAGGGTCTTCTCCAGAATTCCCTTTTCGTTTGCATTTTCAAAATCTGTTTATTGAACACCGAAGTATTTGAAAAGGAACAGGTGAATTCACTCGAGTAATCTCGAACCTCACGTCACAAATCGTCTCTCATAAACTCCTGAGCTGATGCCCTAAAGCCTGCGTAGGTGAACTCCCCAGCACATAGAGCACTGCTGGTCTCCTGGAGAGCGTGGCCTTAGAGCGGTACAACGACTAACACTGTAACTGGAGTACTTCTGTCTCTATCTGGGATGTTAGCTAGAAAGTGAAAGTGTTCGGCGCTCAGTCCGTGTCTGACTCTTTGTGACCCCACGGGCTGTAGCCCGCCAGGCTTCTCAGTCAATGGAGTTCTCCAGGAAAGAATACTGGGATAGGCTGCCGTGCCCTTTTCCAGAGGATCTTCCCAACCCAGGGATCAAAGCCAGGTCTCCTGCATTGCAGGCAGATTCTTCACCACCTGCGCCACCAGGGAAGCCCTTGTTAGCATAGAGAGCAGGTCTGACTGCAGCTGAATACACATATGTGAAAGGAAGGGTGCTGTAAGAGGCAGCCTCTCATCACTGACTCCTCTTTGCTCCGTGCTAGGGGAACCACAGCCTACTCATCCTCTACTGGCTGCACCACCCTCCATGGGCACCCTATGTGCTCCAAACATTCTGAAGGCGATGCCGTCTGAAGCTCGCTCTTAATCGATGCTGTGTTAGAAGACAAGGAGACCCCCAACAACGTCCTTGAAACATGTGAAGCTCTTTGTAGTGGAAGGTCACCCAAAAGACCACAAGCTCTAAAAAACATTGTCTCTCTTCAGAATCATGATGGCTCAGATGGTAATGCGTAAACTGCAACGCAGGAGATGTGGGTTCGGTCCCTGGGTTGGAGAGACCCCCCTGGAGGAAGAAGCGGCCACCCACCCCAGTGTTCTTGCCTGGAGAATCCCATGTACAAAGGAGTCTGGCAGGCTCTAGTCCATGGGGTTACAAAGAGTTGGACACGACTGAACGCGCCCGCACAATCCAGAATTCGATCTGTAACAAATTACTTTCTGGATCTGAAAGAAGATTGAAAGCGTAGGGGTCAGTTTTTGTCCTTGGCAAACATAGAAAGCAGATTCCACTGCTCCTGTTTTGCTGGCAGCGGTTTGCATCTGTGTTTTCTGCATTCGTCTTTAGCGTAGCTGCTTCCAGTGCGGGCTTTGGTCCACTGGTGAGTGTGACGAGATCAGTGGTCCCCAGGTTTCAGCCTGGAGGAGAATCACCTGGAGGCTCCTGAGGACAAAGCCACGGAGCCATGTCCCTGGGCTTTGTGATTCAGTCAGCCTCGGGTATGTGCTGGTTTATAGGTGATGCTGATACGCTGATCTGGGGCCCACACCCTGAGACACGCTGACCTAGACCACCTCTCACTTGCTGTGGCCGGTGTTCCCAGTGAGGTGTGGTGGGGGCCACTCACTCCACTGTTCCGTATGAACAGATACCACGGGCTGCACGGAGTACCTCCCCTCAGACGTTCATAGTAACCCAACAAGGAACGTAGGCTCGCTGGTGGGGACCACCAATGCATTTAAACAAACAAACAAACAGAACCGATTCCTGTCTTACAGTTACATTTGAAATCTTAGAGCAAACATAAATGTCTTGACTTTTACCTAGAATTGCACTGATGTGATAGAAGCAAAATTAATACTTGCTTGTGAGCACTGACCCTCTCCTTAAACGAGTCTCACTGATATTGCCCACTTTAGCTTCACTCACATCACAAATGAGTCTCCCAAATTCCAGATTTCTCTAGAAGAATGTTTTCTTAAATTTTAAATAAAAAAAAAATAGTACTGAGATTGCTTGACCCAAATGGCATTAATAAATCAACCACACACCCCATGAAAAAATGTGTGGACTCAGGAGTTAAAAGCTCACATTGCAGTGTTATGAAGTCATGTTAAAACATAATCGACTCCACCCATTTCCCTCCTCTTCTAGGCTTCCGCCTTAGCTTAACAGGTGGCTTGCCAGCAGAATGGGAATCAGTTGCAGAGAGATATTCCAAACAAGTCAGGATCTTGGAAAACTAGCTGGCATAGGAAACCACTTCCGCTCAAGCCCCTCTGAGAGAGGTTTGTTTCCACACACTGAAAGGCACACACACGTATTGTTTTTCTTATGCATTTTGATGATCATTTTTTTACAGCATTGCTGTGACACTTTAGAGGAACTACATTTTGGTTACTGATGACTACTATCATTAATGCTCAAATTCGTGTTATTTTTATAAGTTGTGAATTATATGATCCATGATGACAAATAGAATATGTAACACTCAGAAATTTGACATTTAGGTTTTGTTTTTTTTTTTCATAGATCTCTTTGCAGATTCGGATCTTGCAGAGGTAATTTATATACTCATCATTGCTGTGTTCCAGATTCTATTTTCACAAAATACAGAAAGTTTAGCCCATTCACTACTTTTGGACATATTTTTCACTTTTATTTCCCAGAAAATTAAAGCAAGGAGGACAACTCCCTGAAAATATTGTTCCATTTTCAATTTTCTGAGACACCCTCCACTTTATTGTCAGCCATCAGATGGAACTACTTGATTTCTGCAGAACAAATAGAGAAAAAAAAAAAAAGGGTGGACTGACTCTTGGGGAAATTTAAGTGCTCAGTGAAGTAAGTCAGACAGAAAAAGACAAATATCATATGATATTGCTTATATGCGGAGTCTTAAAAACGATACAAATGAACTTACAAAGCAGAAACAGGCTCCTAGACTTAGAGAATGAACTTATGCTCAACAGGGCAAAGCATGGGGGGAAGGGAGGGTTAGGGAGTTTGGGATTGACATGTACACCCTGTTATGTTTGAACTAGGTAACCAATAAGGACCTACTGGTATGGCACAGGGAACTCTGCTCAATATTATATAACAATCTAAATGGGGAAATAATTGTAAAAAGAATAGATACATGTATATAGATAACTGAACCACTTTACCGTATACCTGAAACTAACATATTGTTGTTAATCACGTATGCTCCAATATAAAATAAGACATAAAAAAAGAGGACAGAGTGAAGGCAGGTCCTCTTGACCATGGGCTGGTTTCTGTCATCTTCCACTAGAGAACAGTATTCAGGCAGGACAACCCAGAGGTGTGAGCAAAACACTCTGTGTCCTCTGAGGGGGGCAGCAAGAAAGAAAATGACCAGATACTCTGGGAAAGTACAAGTTACAACTCAGTCCCACCAAAGTTACCGCTCGGGGCCTGAGAGTATGTGCAGGGTCTGTGAAATGTGACAGAGGACTCATTTTTCCATGAGAAAATCCTGAATTGTGGGAGAGGAGCCAGAGGAGTGGAGGAGGCAAATATTTTTCCAATTTCAAAATTGGAGAAACGGATGCATTCCTGAGACCAGAGGCCAATCACTTCAACATTGATCACTGACAGCAAGGAGGACGTGATTATTAACAGGCTGGTGGGCACGGTAAAAGGAGCAAGGACCACGAGATCCGGCTCAATTAGTTTCAAAAGGAAGCAGCATGTTTTCTCTTTGTGTTTAGTAAATTCGCTTTGCTGGGTCCTGGCGACACAAGGATTAATGAAGAGCTGTACTTGAACTTCAGGAGCAAATTCTACCAGCGTGTCAGACCCGTCCCTGCCTCCAAGTTTCCCACTTCAGCCCGGCATGGAGCTGTCCTTTCCATATCCCCATGCACTTGATGAAATCACAGTTCAGTAGATCAGAACCCCCTTAACAATCTACACAAAGACTGCTACTAAATAATTGATGTCAATCAAAGGGCAAAACCCTAAAACACATAGAGCTGTGTCCTGTTCTTTGTCATGTGCTAATGTCTGTTCCGTGGTTTGGACCAAGGCACAAAACACATGCCTAGGAGATCTGCACATGACACAAAACTGGGAGGGATCCCTGATAGAGCAGATGACAGAGCTGAGCCTCAGAAGTATTCACAGCAGGGAACTAGAACCAAGGAAGTGGGGTAAAACTTGAGGGGGGAATATACAGTTAGGAGTTTCTAGGAATTTATGGGCAGCAGCTCACAAGATGCCCAGCGATCAGAGTTCCATACCTTATCCAGGTTGAAGCTCACAGGACCTGGGTGTGTACTTACAAAAGTGCTGGGGTTTTGGTCCCACGGGCAGTGGGGACAGCGTCCACGCCAGGCAGGGCTGGCGTTCCTCTCCAGAGCAATGTGGCTTCTGTTTTCCGAGCACCCACAGAGAAGCCGTGCCATGAAGGGCATGAGCCTGGGTGAGTGCCCAGCCCAGCAGATGGAACCTGAATATGAGTGGAGCCATCGGGGCGGTACCCACTGTCCTATAGGTCACGATGGGCGCACGGCAGTGTGTTCTGGTAGGAATCAGATCCTGGCTCTACTAGAAGCCACATGCACCTACAGACACCTCCATCCAGGGCTGAGCCACGCGTTCCGAGGGGAATTCAAGCCAAGGCTGCAGGGTCATAGGTGCCACAATAGGACCGGCTGATTCCAGGCCCTTCCGGCTCTGAGATCCTTGCCTCCCTGGTCTGGGCTGGCCAAGTGTCCAAGGGTCCCTTCAGGGAGTGTGTGCACAGGTGGACACAGACACACAGTCACACATGTACACACACACACACACACACACACACACACACTCACACAATATTCTGCTCAAAAGAGAGCCTGGTGTGGAGGAAATGAGAGCCGCCCGAGTCCAGTTCCCCTCCTGTTGCTGTGGACCCTTCACTCAAAATATGACTCTTTGCAAAGACCTTTGAGCAGCACAGCATCCCTTAAAAAAAATAGAGCCTAATTGCTTTACAAGGTTGCGTTAGTCTCTGCTGTAGAGCAAAGTGAATCAGTCATGTGTATACATCTGTCCCCTCCTTCTGGAAGCCTCCTCCCCCCACGACCCCGTCCTACCCGCTAGGTCATCGCAGAGCCCCCGCGCTATGCAACAGGCTCCCGCTAGCTCTCTGTTTCACGCCTGCTAATGCGCATGTCTGCCGTGTCTTTCAGTCACATTCGCTGTTGCTGCACTAAGAGCTAGTTGGGTCTAATGAGACGCCTGGGCGAAAGCCGCCAGGCTTTAATGAGACTCTGGTTTCACTGCAGCTCACTCTCTCTTCCTCCCATTTGTTGCCTATGGCAGCACTTTGGATGTTGAAGTAATGCTTGTCCCAGGTCCAGCTTCTGAATTAGGAAAGCAGGGGTTCTGAAAACCTGATGAAAACATCTATGGACAATTAATGAAGGAACTTTATATTGTAATTAATGATTTTTTTAATTGCTTCCACAAGAAAGGAATAGCAGATTTGTTTGTTTTTTTTCTGGATAAAATTAAAAAAAATTAGCAGCAGGAAAATGTAATAGATGAAAACTTGAAGATTAATTGAAGAAGACATGGAACTCTCTTTCTTTATAAAGTGAGATAACACTTATGAAACATTTAGAAAAGTATGAAGTAGTAATGATAACACTGTTTTATTAAATATAGTATTATTTAGTAATTGGCTCTAATAAAACGGCAATCATCCCACATTTTACCTCTGAGGAATAAACTTGCAAACTACAGCAGAATTCTGTCTGTGCTTAATTTTTTCAAAACAGAAAATGATGAGAAAGAACAGAAAAAGAGGTAGACTCATTCTGGTGCTCTCATCTTCTTAGACTTCCAAGACATGGCCTCATCCAAACCCAGACAACTGCCTTGTCTATATCATTCATTCCTTCATCCATCCATCCATCCATTCATTCATTAATCGAGCCAGCAGCAGTTTTTGTGTGATTCATATGTGGTACACGTCTTGGGTGTTCATTGGAAGGACTGATGCTAAAGCTGAAACTCCAATACTTTGGCCACCTGATGCGAAGAGTTGACTCATTGGAGAAGACTCTGATGCTGGGAGGGACTGGGGGCAGGAGGAGAAGGGGATGACAGAGGATGAGATGGCTGGATGGCATCAGCGACTCGATGCACATGAGTTTGGGTGAACTCCGGGAGTTGGTGATGGACAGGGAAGCCTGGCGTGCTGCGATTCATGGGGTCGCAAAGAGTCGGACACGATTGAGTGACTGAACTGAACTGAACTATGTGGTACATTTCCTATTTGCTTGTGTAGTTTCAGTGACCTTCAGTGATGTAGATGACAACCTGGAACCTGAGATCATTTTATTTTTATTGGATTACAATTGCTTTACAATGTTCTGTCAGTTTCTGCCACGCAACAGGAATCAGCCATATGTATACATGGCGCTTCCCTGGTGGCTCAGACAGTAAAGAGTCTGCCTGCAATGCAGAAGACGCAGGCCCGACCGCTGGGGTGGGAAGATGCCTTGGAGAAGGACATGGCAACCCACTCCAGTATCCCTGCCTGGGAAATCCTAGGGACAGCGGGGCCTGGTGGGCTACTGGCCACCGGTTCACAAACAGACAGGACTGAGCGACTGACACTTTCACTCTTCATCCGTGGGACTGTGGGGTCGTTAATCTCACAGGAGAAGCATTCAATGGTTACAAGCAGTGAGACGGCTTCTTCAGACGGATAGTAACACGATGGTGGTCCTGTCCACAGGGACGTGGGTGCATCCACAGGGATGTGGACTCACGGATGAGCCACTGAGACCACGGTGAGCGTGAGCAGTCTTGCCTGAGGCCCATCAAGCACGTGTCCTCCAGCTCTTGCTGTCCACATTCCAGCCTGTGTTTACAGAGCTGAGGGCAGAGGCGAGATGGCTCTTGTTGTCCCCGGCAGGGAACAGACTGTGTTCCCTTTGACAGCATGTTCACTGCTTGGTATGAAAACCATACACTCTTAAACCATCAGGAAGACCCTGCTAAAGAAGGTTCCAATTAGATGGGTATTTTGACTCGGGTTTACTGATCCTGGGGAGGCATAACTAAGTCCTGAACCAATAGCGGTTATGCACGCATCTAAGCCAGGGAAACTTGAGAATTTGGAAACCTTCAGTCCTTAGTACCAGAAATGTGCTCCTCAGTCAAACCTCATTTGAACTACCATGTAAACCAACAGGAAAAAATACAGTGGAGCACACTTTACCAGACCCGTTCACATGAATGATCTGGGTGGAAGTAAAACCGGAATTGCTGGCGATCTGAGCACTCTTATAAAGTGGCGATGAGAGCTCTTATAAAGAAAAGATTGTTTCTGCTTGTGCAATATTAGACTGATTCAGAAGAAAGAAGCTCTACTTACGGTGCAAAGCAGGAGAAATCATTAAACATCCACTTGAACCTCATGAATCTCACAGGTTTTACGTGCAGGTTTTTTTTTTTTTTTTTTTTTTTTAAGAAACTTTGACCACACCTTTGTTTAATTTGTTTGGAAAGGGCAACTTTAGGCAATTCAATAGCTGAGGTCCAGCAGAATGTACCTGTTGGTGTTACCTGGTGTCAGTAAACCCCATCAAAGTGGGATGGAGCTGAGCTCCTGTGCTGTTCAGCAGGTCCTCAGGAGCTAGCTCTTTTACCCGTAATAGTGTATATATGCCAAAGCTAATCCCCCAGTTCATCCCATCCTCCCTCTCTCCGCATCCTGTGTCCATTCATCCAGTCTCTATGTCTGTGTCTCTATTCCTGCCCTGGAGCTAGGTTCATCTGTACCATTTTTCTAGATCTGCATGGCAGAGTCACTTTACGGTGCAGCAGGAACTAACCCAATACTGCAAAGCAATTATAGTCCAATTCAAAAGAAGCCACACACACACAAGCAACCCCCAAACACACTTACAGGGCCATACCAGTACACACACAGGAAGGCTGACGTTAGAAAGTCCGGCCATCAGTTCAGTTCACGTCAGTCGCTCAGTCGTGTCCAACACTCTGTGACCCCATGGACTGCAGCATGCCGGGCCTCCCTGTCCATCACCAACTCCCGGAGCTTACTCAGACTCACGTCCATCACGTTGGTCATGCCATCCAGCCATCTCATCCTTAGTTGTCCCCTTCTCCTCTCACCTTCAATCTTTCCCAGCATAAGGGCCTTTTCAAACGAGTCAGTTCTATGCATCAGGTGGTCAAGGTATTGGAGCTTCAGCTTCGGCATTCGGTCTTTCCAATGAATATTCAGGACTTATTTCCTTTAGGATGGTTTGGTTGGATCTCCTTGCAGTCCAAGGGACTTTCAAGAGGCTTCTCCAACAACACAGTTCAAAAGCATCAATTCCTGGGTGCTTAGCTTTCTTTATAGTCCAAGTCTCTCATTGATACATGACTACTGGAAAAACCATAGCTTTGACTAGATGGACCTTTGTCCAACCATACTAAATGTACAAACCGGGTGGGATGGAAAGGGGTTGGCATTAGAGAAGATGCCTCTTTGCAGGTGCTTGTCTCTACTGTGTGGGGTTACGAAGCAAACTACAGCCCAGACTCCTTGGTTGCACTGGTGCTTTAAATTAGGTTTCCTCTTCTCCTTCTGTGTGTACATGTGTGTCCAGGGGGCTTTCCTGTTGGTTCACACGGTAAAGAATTTGCCTACAGTGCAGGAGACTCAGGTTCTCTGAGTCCAGAAGAGCCCCTAGAGAAGAGAATGGCCACCCACTCCAGTATTTTTGCTTGGAGGATCCCAAGGACAGAGGAGCCTGGTGAGCTACAGTCCATGGGGTCGAAAAGAGTAGGGCATGGCTGAATGACTTAGAAAACAGACAAACCCTATCATCCCTCAGTTTGACTGATTTGCTCCCCACAGTTTTGCTTCTGCAGTGCCTTCCGCTCCAGCTTCCTGGCGAAGGTCTCCCTTAATTCAAGTTCTAGTTCGAATGTTCCTCCTGTGAATTTTTCTTTGACTCTACTGCCCGAACTCAGGCAGAAGCCATTTGGGTTTTGAATGACAAGCTTTATCTGGCTTCCTCCTATGGCTGATGTTATAGGAATATTCTGTTTTTTTCCCTGGAGGGACAGCAAACTTTGGAGACTGGACTACTTTCTCCTTTTCCTTGTGTCTTCAGAATCTAGCTCCAGGCTTGGAACATTGTGGTCCTTCAAAAAGTGTCTGTGGTTTTGCGAGCTCCCAGGAAGGGTGTGGGCAGTGTGTCTACGCCCCACAAACAGTCTTGTGTGTGGGCTTGCTCCTGACCACAGCAACATTCTCCCTACTCAGAAAGCTCCCCTCCACTCCTTGGCCAGAGGTCTGGGACTCTCACCCTGGCTGACACCCTGTGAGGTCTCCTCACTGCCATGGTGGAAGCCCTTTCTGCACTTCAAGCCTCTGTACATGCCCCTCTTTCCAATGGAAATGCACTTCTCTCTCTCCTGGGCACTGGAGGTAAGCCAGGGGCTGGGAGAAGGGACAGGGCTTTGCCCCTTGCTCCTCAGTTCCACAGGGTTAAATGTTGTTGGTAAAATAAAGCTGAATTACATGCATTTATTTCAAGAACTCAGGTGGTTTGTGACCACTGAACAACCACTGTAGACCCCATTTTGATGACCCATTCTCCACAAAGTTCAAGGACCACTCCCCAGAGGTTGAAATTCATCAGCTGATGAATACCAGGAAACTGTGTCAGAAGTGACATTAGTGGGGCAATTACCAGGGGCTAGGGATCATTCACACAGCATGGCCCTGACTGCATCCTCAAAGCAACATTTGCGGTCAGTTGGGCTCCAGTCTCGTTTCCTAGAGCTTATCCACAGCCCTTACCATGCAGCCCTACCCATCTTTAAAGCCCCACATGGAAGCCCTCTTACTAATCAAATCCCTCTTATTCCTTGAAATGACCTCTCCTGACAGGAAATGCTTAGTTAGTTCCCTTTAAGGATTCACCTGATTTTCCATCCCAACAAAGACACTTTCATTCTCTAAAGTAAACAAACTTGGAACCTTGATCACATATTAAGTGACCTCCCTCCCAGTAATAGTTAGATTAGTGTTTTACGTAATAACTGGAAGAAGACGTGCAAATACCAGAGATGGGAGAGTGAGAATGTTAGGGGCATCACAGAATTTCATCTATCATAAGAAATGCAACCATATTGTACAATCATCTATTCTTTCATTTAGCAGATATTTACCTATTTTGTTCCATGTACTGGTCAAGTAGTGACCATAAGTCAGAATTCTTATGAGCTTATGAGTTCACTATATTGCATGAGCAAGGGATATAGAAACAAATAATAAATGAATAGTGTAATAAATGCTACACTCTGTTAAATGTGCACCTTTAAGTGTAACATACTGGTAACCAAAAATGGTATAAAACATCTTTTAAAAGTTAAGCCAAAAGGATTTGTTGATTAATCAGAAAAGTAATGGAAAAGTCAGTGGTATCCAATCATTAACTGGGAGCCAGTATCTAAAAACTGAGCCAGTAACTAGGAGGGGAAGGGAGAATAAACGGTGGCTTTGAGGAGAAACAATTAATCCACAATTTGACAGTCTGAGTTTGAAGCACCAAGAGGCCATTCAGGAAGGTTTTCTGAAAGTATATAGTCAGAGAGATTTTGAGTGTATAACGTTGATGCCATTATTCTAAAGTTGAAGGTGCAACCATGATTAAATATGAACAAAAGGAGATAAAGGGGATGGGATGAATCGGGAGATTGGAATAGACACAATGTGTAAAGTAGATGACTAATTAGAACATACTATATAGCAGAGGGTGACTGCAGCCATGAAGCTGAAAGACGCTCGCTCCTTGGAAGGAAGGTCATGACCAACCTAGATAGCATATTAAAAAGCAGAGACATTACTTTGCCAACAAAAGTCCGTCTAGTCAAGGCTATGGTTTTAGTTATGTATGGATGTGAGAGTTGGAATATAAAGAAAGCTGAGTGCCAAAGAATTGATGCTTTTGAACTGGAGAAGACTCTTGAGAGTCCCTTGGACTGCAAGGAGAACCAACCAGTCAATCCTAAAGGAGATCAGTCCTGAGTGTTCATTGGAAGGACTGATGTTGAAGCTGAAACTCTGATACTTTGGCCACGTGATTTGAAGAACTGACTCATTGGAAAAGACCCTGATGTTGGGAGAGATTGAAGGTGGGAGGAGAAGGGGATGACAGAGGATGAGATGAGATGGTTGGATGGCATCACTGACTCAATGGACATGAGTTTGGGTAAACTCCGGGAGTTGGTGATGGACAGGGAGGCCTGGCGTGCTGCGGTCCATGGGGTAGCAAAGAGTCAGACGTGACTGAGTGACTGAACTGAACTGAACTGATCTAGCACAAGGAACTGTACTTAATACATCGTGGTGACCTGAATGGGAAGGAAATCCAAAAGGAAGGGCATATATTTATACGTATGGATGATTCACTTTGCTCTACAGTAGAAACTAGTGAGCGCTCCAAGAAAATTAACTTAAAAAAGATAAATCAACTTTCCTGAGAGAGCATATGGACAAAATGGCAGACACAGTTAAGGTCAAGATTTCAGATAATACTAGCTTTTCTCCTGAGATTTGAATGTTTGGGAATGTTTGTTTCATCGTCTAACGTGAAATTTCTTTCAGTTCAAGTTGTCATGTGTTGCTTTTTTCCAGCTTCTCCCAGGTTATATCACAGTCAATGTAGTGACTGGCCTACAGTAGCGGCTCAAAGCCTGTTTGTTGATGGGATAATGATAGATTTGTAAATCAGAGTTCCCCAGATGTTAACTTATGCCTAAGAACTGTGCCAAATCCTTAGGCCAGATGAGATAATGTATCTGAAAGTATTATAAACCCAAAAAAGCTCTAATAATACAAGTTATTACAAATAATGGAAGCAAATGTGACTAGTCCAGATAAAACAGTATGTGCAAGCGTGCTCTGAGGTCTCCCTCCTAAGGGTTTTGCTTTAAGGCACCAAGTTGCAAATCCATGTGAGCCCAGGAAAGTATGCCCGAGTGAAAGCTGGGGGGCGGACTGACAGACCTGGAAGTCATGGAAGGTAGTGAGAATCACTGCTTCACGAAGAAGAGAATCTCTGGATAGACTTTGACTTTCTCTTCTCAGAGCCACTTTGGGAATGTTCTGAGGGCCAGAGTTTGAGCAGGAGTTTTCAAACAGAATTAGGATCCTCATGGGACTTATTCTGTCTATAAGGAACCCCACAGTATTGGCAATTATCTAACAGAAGGCCCTCCCAGGCGATCTCCATGTCCCCCAGGCAGTGGCTTTGGCCTCTGTGAAATGTCGTGGTTTCCTGCCCACGGTCACCGCGGCGCCATGTACAGAGATGTGTGTGGAGAGTCCCTGAAGGCTGCTTCTTCACTGACGACTAGCTTTCCCTCAAGAACACCTTCTGCAATCCTCCTGTCCACCAAGGCTTCATGTCTCCAGGGCTCCCATCTCACATCTTTAGAAAAGCACCGTAGCTGCTTCCTCAACCCTGTGCCGATCTCATAAAAGAGGTGATTCCGCAACTGAGCACTTAATGTGTAAGTCGATGAGTGTTTGTGGTTTCAGGTTTAAAAGCATCACAATCTGATGGATTCTCCAGCCCTCATATGGACTTTAGAAGACAATGCACACTTTAATCTGGGGTGCATCCCTGCACCTGGAGGTGGGAGAAGAGGGAGGAAGTGCACATACGGAGACAACCACGTTGGGAAAATTATGAGTCATTGTCCGCGTCTGCTGGGTGGAAACTTGGTGGGGAACACTATGGATGGCCTACACGCTGGTAGAATAATTTAGGGCAGTGGTTTCGTATGTATTTATGTTAAGACTTTCATGCTTGACTCCATGGTTATACACATTTTATGATCTTATGCATACTTTCAGTGAGAACACTCAAGCATCTAATTCTTAAGCAGTAGTGAATATGCACTGTCTGTGAGAAAGATTTATTAAATCTCTCTGTTGTATGTTGAAGCTGAAAATCCAATACTTTGGATATCTGATATGGAGAGCAGACTCAGTGGAAAGGATCCTGATTCTAGGAAAGACAGAAAGCGAAAGGAGAAGAGGGCAGCAGAGAAGGAGATGGTTAGATAGTACAACTGACTCGTGGACATGAATCTGAGCAAACTTTGGGAGACCGTGGAGGGTAGAGGAGCCTGTTGTGTTGCAGTCCCCATGGCTGCAAACAACAACTGCGGTTCTATTCACAAGACAAGGAAAACTCTTTTCCTTTTATTTCCTGTCCGGACTTGTCACCAACTCTTGATTGTCCCATTTTAATTTCTTCCATATTCTCTCTCTTTCTCACTCGGTACTGCTGTCACCTGAGTTTAGGCACCACCTCATGCTTGGTCATCACTGAAATAAGGGCGGAACTGGTCCATAAGACCACTTAAGCGCAGTGCAAAACAGTGGCGAGGTATAGCCACAGGACCCAACTCTTCCCCTTCTCCGTCTTCCACTCACCTCTTTCCTCCTTCTTTTCCTTTTGCAGACATAAACTGAGCACATATCTTGTGTTCTCATCTGAGTTTGCATAGGTAAAGAGTAAAATCCTTATCCTTAATGGAGGTAGTTAAAAAACACTGTCATAAATGTCACAGCAGAAGACAGGGGATTGCCTTTCCACTTGGAAAGGACGCTGGGTCTCTAAGGCAGTCATTCTGAAAGAGAATTTACCATCTCAGCTGAAACTTAAAGGATGAACAGGTGGTGAACAATGAAGGAGGAGGAGTTTACCGCAGGTCCTGGAAGGAGCAGAAACATAGAAAATTTCAGAACAGAATACTTTGTTGTTCTGTCCCTAAGTCGTGTCTGACCTTGCGACCCCATGGACTGCAGCATGCCAGGCTTCCCCATCCTTCACTGTCTCCCAGAGCTTGCCAAATCATTGATTTGGTGATGCCATCCAATCATCTTATTCTCCATCGCCCTCTTCTCCTCCTGCCCCCAATCTTTCCCAGCAGCAGCGTGTTTTTGAACCAGTCAACTCTTCGCATCAGGTGGCCAAAGTATTGGAGCTTCAGCTTCAGCATCAGTCCTTCCAACGTATATTCAGGGTTGATTTCCTTTAGGATTGACTGGTTTGATCTCCTTACTATCCAAGGGACTCTCAAGAGTGTTCTCCAGCACCGTAGTTTGAAAGCATCAGTTCTTTGGTGCCCAGCCTTCTTTGTGGTCCAACTCTTACATCCATACATGATTACTGGAAAAACCATAGCTTTGACTATTTTGAACTCTGAGTAGAACATATATGGTCCAGAATGACATGAGAATCAGATTCAAGAGAAAGAGCTAAAATAGAGAGCTCAAGTTGCAGCTGAAGTGAGATTTTGATGGAACTTCCAGACCATGCCAAGTGCAGATTCCTTCCTAAGTCAAATGATGAATGAACAGAACATTTAGACAGAGGGTCATGAATGGGTTGCTCCTTCCTGGTTTGTTCATCCTTCTAAAAGTAGATTCGGAAGAGCAAAGACATCGCTTTGCTACCAGGATCAAGGAGAGTGCCTGCTGATAGTAGGCACATGATAAGTATATGTAGTATCCATGAACAAATATGCATTTGTCAAGAGCTTGAAGTGGAAAGAACTGCAATGGCCAAGACTTTTTGTGGATTTTGGAAGAAAATGCAAGTAATCCGATGTGCAGAGTCGTAATAAGACACAGTGCAAGTAATCCGATGTGGATGTGCAGAGTCATTATAAGACACATAATAATGTAAAAACTTACCTCGTAACTAACTGAGAAATACTCTTAGAGGGGAGGCTCTGTAGCATAAAAGTGGTCTTCTTTAATCAGTGATGGCATCTCCCCATGCCTACTCTTGAGAGTTGCCGGGAAGCATGCCCATCACTGAGGTTCTTACTAGTAAGGCAGGAGAAATCTCCAACTGCACAGAGAAAAATGTCAAGTATGGGGAATGGGCAATGATTAAGCAAAGCGACCCCGAATGGTAGGCTCTGTGGGTTCCTCAAGCCATGTCACATGCAGTGGAGAAAGAAGAGTTAAGTTCTCTGGCTCCTCCGATGTCATCACACCAGTCCACGGGAATAGTCCCCCAGGACGTCTCTCTGGTTCTCATCTCCACTCCCACATTCCTGGTCCAACCAACCTGCACTCCATCAGACTAATGCTCCCCAAACACTCATTTCATCATGACATTGCCTGGGTCAAATAGTTACAACCTAGACAGCATTCATCTCACAAATATTTATGACTTGGCAGATGGGGCGGCTGGGCTACAGCAAAGCACATCTAGATAAGCCACTGCCCTGCCCTCACAAACCTCAGAGCCGGGGAGGTGCTGGCCACAGGGGAGCACCTGGGTTGGCGGCTTCGGCTGCTGCTCTGGGCAGGACTCGGCTGTCCTACACGCTGATACGAGCTGGGACAGGCGCTCCATCCTGTGCTGCTTCAGGTTGCTCACCTGCCAAGTGGAGACCGGGACTGCCTCTCCGAGGGTGGTCCTGGGATTTCATGTGAGAAGGCATGTGAGGGATGAACTACCGCACAGGTTCATTGAGTGTCAAGAGTGGTCCTGATGCTGCCATCCAGATGATACAGGATGGCAGGATGCTATCATCCAGATGATACAGGATGACATTGTTTAGGAACTCTCTTACTTGGCTCTTGATTATCTTGCAAGTTTTTTCCTGACTCTTCTAACAGATCCACTCCAGGTAGCTGTTCCCACTGTCAAGTATTTCATATTTCATGCAGGGAAAGGGACCTTTGGTTGTCTTTAGAGTGAGAGAGAAGATCTCAAGGTCACCAATGACTTGGTTTCTTTCTCTGTCACACGACAATAAGACTCTCTCTTTCTCAAGTGCTGGTTCTAAGTACTATTATAAGGTTAATCCTAATTCCATCTCACTTATCTGAGGGTGGGGTGCAGAGGCAAAGATAAGTAAAAATGGATTCATGTTTATGATGAGCTTCCCTGATGGCTCAGATGGTAAAGAACCCTTCTGCAATGCAGGAGATCTGGTTTCCATCCCTGGGTTGGGAAGATCCCCTGGAGAAGGAAATGGTAACCCATTCCAGTATTCTCGCTGAAGAATTCCATGGACAGAGGAGCCTGGCAGGCTCCAGTCCATGAGGTTGTAAAGAGCCGGTTATGGTCATGGTTGAATATTTCACACCACTCTGCAGAGGGCAGTTTACCACACCAAATTTTTGGATGAGGCACTTGAGACTCATGGAGATGAGATGATTCATCCCCAGTCACTCAGTTAGCAAGTGTCAGAGTCACCTTTCATGTCCTTGCTCCAAAGCCTCCATTCTCTCCCTTCATGCTGTTTGGACTCTCAGAAGCGCATACGATCATTTCTTGACTGGCTCCTTGAGTTGCCATAGAGGTTGGTTCTTTCAAAGCTGGCAAAGAGCTTCTTGGAATTTGAGTGATGAGACAAACCTCCTCCAGAGTGGTTGGCCATCAGTCTAGGAGGATGGCCTTGTCCTCCAGGGCCCTGACAAGAAGGCTAACAGGTACTGCTTACAATGTCTTCTTAAGTGGAACCAGTCTGCTAGTTATTAAGTGTCTGGAAGGATTTCCCAGTTTTTAAGTAGCCAGAATATGCTGCTGATACAGTCAGAGCCAGCATGACGCTCACTGCTCATAAATGACTTACTTAGAAAGAGGCAAGACTGTTGTGACTTGGCTGTCTTTCCATTCTTCAGAGATAAGGTAGAAGTTCCTAGTAACGAAACATGGAAACAAACATATTACAGCTCTTTAACATATGTTACAAGTAAATAATTGGATAATGTACATTTGCCGTCTCTTTCCTCTGCCTTTTGTTATTACTTCCTTTGAACTAACACATTCCCCCAGCTGCCAAGCACATGTTGTTCGGGTGATGGAGTCACTGGGAGGGGCGGACCCAGCACGCTTCTTCATGTTCCCATGCCCAGCGGGTCAGTGCTGAGAGGATGAGATTACACTCCGACCCAGCTCAGCTGTGACCAGAGTCCTGCCAGGCTCTGGTAACGGATCCAGTCCAAGAAATCCTCGCTTGTTACTTGCCACAGCACAGCAGCAAAAGGTGCTGTCTCCAGACTCGCCCGTGCTGTAGCCAACTTGTGACAGATCCTGCGCCTTCCAAAGGGTCCACGACCTGCCCTTTTGGGAGTCAGTCTGTTCATGGAAGGCAGCGCTGCCTGGTGGATGTACGTGTGTCCTGTAGGGCGGAAAGCTTAAGATGAATCCTGGTTCCACCACTAACTAACATGGGAAGCTACCAGCTTACCTATGTCTTAGTTTCCCCAACACGCCTTGTAGGGTGTTTGAATGGATTAATAGAATTAATTATATAAACTCTGAGGACAGTGTCTGACCCATGGAAACATCATGGAAGTGTTTGCTTATGGCAGTGATGAAAAAGAAGGTGATTAAGATGCTGATACTGATTCTGGTGCTGCTTGGATTATGTAGAAAATCCTTAACAAAAACAATAATTGGAGTGATTTATTGGAATAATTGGAGTGAAATTCTGGTAGAACTAACACAAGGAAGTAAAGATGATTGTAAAGTCTATTATTTTTTGTAAATATTTATGTTATTTACTTTAATAAATAAATGGATTGTATGTGTCTAAAGAGTTAAGATAGACCCAACAAGAAATATTTTGCTTTTCACTTGTCACTTGTCACCTCATTTTGGAATAAAAATGTTTTATAAAGTAAATTTAGCTTAGTTAAAATTATATGCTATGATTCAGTCATACACAGATAAACTATTTTAAAAAAATGATCAAAACCTCAAATTTTCCCTAAGTATCTCTCTGTTCAGAGAATTGAGTAGTCAAAATGACATTGCTGGTTTGTCCTAAGAGACTCTTGCTTTACCTCAGTCTCTTTGGCATAAGCGTCCAGTTTTTTTTTTTTTCTTTTTTTTGAGTTGTTCTCTTCATTAAAAACATATATTTTATTGTAGACTAGTTTTAAAATTACAGAACAATTGTTAAGGTCTTACAGCTGGTTCCCAAAGATCTGACAAGCAGTTTCCCCTGTAATTAACATCTCACCTCAGCACCGTGTGAATGTGAAAATGTCAGTCCTTCAGTAGTGTCTGACTCTTTGCCTCCCCATGGACTGTAGCCTGCTAGTCTCCTCTGTCCATAAATTCCTCCAGGCAAGAATACTGGAGTGCTTTGCCATTTCCTTCTCCAGGGGATCTTCCTGACCCTTGGAGAACCCAGGTCTCCTGAACTGCAGGCAGATTCTTTATCTTCTGAGCCATCAGGGAACCTTAGTTAGTAATAATATATCTATGTCCCTTGGACTGTAAGGAGATCAAACCAGTCAATCCCAAAGGAAATCAACCCTGAATATTCATTGGAAGGACTGATGATGAAGCTGAAGCTTTAATACTTTGTCTACCTGAGCGAAGATCTGACTCAATGGGAATGACCCTGATGTCGGGAAAGATTGAAGGTGGGAGGAGAAGGCGATGACGGAGAATGAGATACCTTGATGTCATCACCGACTCAATGGACATGAATATAAGCAAACTCTGGGAGATACTGGAGGACAGGAAAGACTGGCATGCTGCAGTCCATGGGGTCACAAAGAGTCGGGCACAACTTAGCATCTGAACAAAATACTTCATATCCAGGTTGCATTAGTTTTTAAGATGTCTCTTTTATATTCCAGAATTCCATCCTAGACAGCACATCGCTTTTAACAGACATGTGTCATTAGTCTCCACTTTGCTATGACAATTGCTTAGGCCCTTGTTTGATATCCCTGACAGTTTTGTATTCTGGTCAGAATGTCCATTAAGTGGGATTCCTCTGATGGTTTTTTTGATTAGACAGTAGTGGTATTCGGGGAGGGCTTTCCTGGTGACTCAGCAGTAAAGAATCTGCCTGCAATGCAGGAGACACAGGAAATGTGGGTTTAATCCCTGGGTTGGGAAGATCCCTTGGAGAAGGGCATGGCAACCAGTATTCTTTCCTGGAGAATCCCATGGACAGAGGAGCCTGGCAGGCCATAGTCCATGGGGTTGCAGGGTTGCAAAGAGCTGCACACGACTGAAGTGACTGAGTTCACACGCATGCACGCTGCTTGGAGAAGAAGGCTCTGTAGATAAAGAGCAGTTTCCATCCTATCACAGCATCATTTCATATACTACCAGCCTGATGCATCACTGCTGATGCTGACCTTGACTTCTGGATGAGGGCATGTCTCTTGAGTTTCTCCACTCTCAGGCTCCTCTTTTTCCCCATTGCACACTGTACTCTTTGGAAGAAAGTCACCGTTTAAAGCCCACATTCACAGAGTGGACTCTTCTCATTTAAAAGTGGAGTACTGTCTTAGTCTGTCCTGGATGGTATATCAGCAACAACAAACAAACAAAACTTAAGAGTGGGGGGCCCTGTAAACAACACGTTTACAATTCTGGAGACTGATCTGGAGGCTGACAAGTCTGAAGGCAAGGCACTGGCAGACCCTGTGTCTTCACAAGGCTCCTGCCTAGCCCACTGATGGCCATCGTCTCCATGTCTTCACAAGGCAGAAGAAGTAATCCCTTCCCAAAGAACCTATGTCTCATCCACTCATTGAAAGGTAGGTTTTCATGCATGAATTTTGCAGAGGTTTTAATATTTGAACGTTCAGCTCAAAGCAAGTGTCTATGCACATTTGCGGTTCTTCTGTGTCTAATATTTGCCTGTTTCCCCCCATTTTTAAATTTGTGTCATCCTTTATTTATACCAGCGTGGGCCCATGGATATTTATTTTACAAATTATAAGCCAACCTTGGATTATAATCCAAGACCACTGTGTTTATTTTGCCACTTTGAACATTCCAGTTTTGGTCACAGGGAACCTTCCTTTTGGCTCCTGCATCCCTTAGACACACCCCCATCAATTGTGCGTTTTGTATGCTTGCTTGTTTTTGAGAAACTCCTTTCTGGCACTAAAAGATGCTGCAAGCTCATTTTTATATCTCAGTTACAGTCCTAAAATCAGCCATTTCTCCAAGTAGTTCTGCTTCTTTATCAGGGAGTGGACTTAGAAATCATCACCCGAAAGCCCCATGTACTGGTTCCCGCTCAGGTGTGGCTGCTTCTTTTCTTTCTCAGCTGACACGGCAAGGGAATATATGCTTGTATTTTAACTACTGAATATATCTTTTTATATATCAATGAATAGCTGCAAGTATTTCTATATGGAGCACTGTTTGTGACCCCATGGATTGCAGCATGCCAGGTTCCACTATCTCCTGGAGTTTCCTCAAATTCGTGTCCATTGTGTCAGTGACGCCATCCAACCATCTCACCCTGTCACCCCCTTATCTTTTGGCCTTCAGTCTTTCCCAGAATTAGGGTCTCTTCCAGTAGGTTGGCCCTTGGCATCAGGTGGCTAAAGTACCGGAGCTTCAGTTTCATCATCAGTCCTTCCAATGGATATTTAGGGTTGATTTCCTTTAGGATTGAATGGTTTGATCTCCTTGCTGTCCAAGGGACTCCCCCAGCACCACAGTTTGAAAGTATCAATTCTTTTGTGCTCAGCCTTCTTCATGGTCCAACTGTCCTGTCTGTACGTGGCTGCTGGAAAAACTATAGCCATGACTCTATGTACCTTTGAGTAGAGCTATCTGAATAGAGCTGGTAGCCAAGTCCCCCAGGGAGTTCTGCTTTTCGGAATTGTGGGCAAGAGCAGCATGCAAAACAATGACCTTTGCAAAGGAAGATTAAAACAGCAGCTCTTCAACAGGAGCACTTATTGGAAAAGGGAGTCTGGTCCTGAGGTCCTGGTCTTCCACCATGAGCCCAGCTTCTCCAGCCAGAGCTCTGCAGTGGCTTCTCATGGAAGGATGCTAGGTGCAGCTGAAAGCCCCAGTCTGCTCAGCTGGCTTTCTGGAAGAGGAAACAGGGGCAAATGGGCTTCCCTGAGCATTGGCAGGTCTAAGAGAGGCCCAGGAGGCAAAGCAAGTCCAAGTTGAGCTTCATCACAGCGAAGACTCAAGAGTCACCTAACTCTCCCCTGACTGGGAAAAAGCGAGTGTGTGAGAGCCTGCCAGAGGGGACTGGAAATGTTCTCTGGGTCCTGAGGTGTCTTCCCAAGAGCAGGTGAGAACAGGTGGTAACTGTCTCTCTGTTGATGCCAACATCATGTTTTCCCTGTCTGTCCTGGCTGTTCCTCATACTCCAACGAGGACCTCATGATACACACGTTCAAACCACCCCGGTGGTAAATCTCAGCTGCCTTGCCCACCTGTGGCGGAAACAGCTTCCTGTTAACAGTTTTGGCCTCTGGCTTCTCCACACGGGGGCACCAGGGAAGTGAGTGTTGCTGGAGAAATCGCACCTGGCCATGCTCTTTGGGCTAGCTTGCGTTTCTGTGTCTGGTCTGTTATCCCCTCAGCACTGACATATGACCTAATCAATGCACACCTGCCGTCAGTTCCCTCCCCTGTTTGTCTAGCAGTTGCTCCCAAGGTTTCCGGGTCTGTGAGCCTCTGCTAACCCTCTCCTCTCCAGCATTTGCTCTTTCTTCAGCCTGTCCCTCTCCACTGCTTTCTTCCCCAAAGAAACACACCCATACCTACATTATAAACAACCTACAGAGAGAACCCCAAACCTTCTCTCAGTCTTAGGCCTTTTTCAAACACTGTCTGAAACGTCTCATTTTTTTGTGGTTCTCTGTCTAGAAATGCAAGCCTATGCTTGTCATCCTGTTTCCTCAATTCATATCCCCCTAAGATCGGCAGTCTGCCTTGTCTGCCACACCACTGAACTCTTCTCAACGGGATCCCGGTGAGAAACCAGGAAGCCAGCCAACTGGGTCCATCCCATCTTTACTGGTAGCCACACAAACTTGACACCATTGACCCCAAACACTCTGCAGACTGCATCTCTGTCCTGTTTGGTTCTGTGGTGTTTTTCTTTCTAGGTTCTTGCTGCTTCCATTGTTCCCTGCTCAGTCCTCTTTGAAGATTCCTCTTATCTACCCAGCCCTCCCACCTTGGTGGTTTTCAGTCTCTGCCCTTGACTCTCTGCTTACGTCTCAGTCTTTCCCTGGACAATCTGAGCTGCGTTTCTTGAACCACCCTAGTCTGATCTCGCTTAGCTCTCTCACTGACTTTTATTCATCTGTGTACAGATATTCTTCCACTGTGCACATTAACGTGCCTAACTGGCTACTAGACATCTCTGCCTGGCTGGCTTCAGTCTGGGCACTGTTTGAAACACACTCTTTGTGAACGGGTCACTGCTCTTCATGTCAAGTCTCCTACTTGAGATGAAGGACTGTATGTGTGGATCTCCAGACCCTAAGCAAGTCCGGGGACAGTACTTTAATGGAGTCCATTCTTTACAGAGTCTGTTCTCCCCAAGGTCATGTGCGGAGGCCTTGGAGCTGCCTACTTTGAGTATCTTTACTCTAGAACATCTTACTCTTTCTAACTATCTGTGCAAAGTCTTAGAGGTACCTGTTGTATGTAACCCCAAGTGGGTACCTCACCTACCCCAGGTAGCCCACCTGGCTACCTAATTTACATGAACACCTGACTTGTTGCAGCAGACAAACCTTCATTATATTTCCAGCTTTGCTATTGAAATTAACTGAAGAGCCTCACTTCCTAATTTTGATGGTGGGAAGTCAGATAAGCAGAAAGCCCTGATACAGCCTCATGGTTTCAGGAGCTTGTCCACAGTCTGTACGTGAACGTGGGCAGCTGTGTCAGACTTCATGAGGAGTCTTCCATGAGGTGTCCATCTGTAACGCCCTGAATCCTGTCCTTTGCCTACTATGATTATGTTTTTATTTTCTGCTTTAAAAATCTCTTTTAATATAGCTCTTTCTTTCCTGCAGTTCTGAAGAATCTCTCAAATGTCTGATTCATGGACTTGTCCCAAATTCTGCTCATGTTACTCTCAGCTTCACAAAACTTTAGGCAGACTTCTTCCTGACTCCTGGCCCCTAACCGCTCTTTCCTTTGGGCTTCTTCTTAGGAAACTCATCCTTGTAAATTGGTTTTCTTCACCTTCGATATACAGGGAACTCTTTCTGGAAGCCTCTTACCCATTTTACAACCCAGCAATGTGTTTTCTCAAGAACCTGGAAGCCATGCCTTTGAAATGTGGTCATCAAGGAAGACGGCACCCTTATCTCCTAGTCTCCACGAGACAGGAGAGCCCAGCCTTGGTGGGTGACAGTGAGCAAACACAGATGGCCTGATCACAGAAAGAACCATTTGCAGATGCAGAAATAACTCAAAGTGCTGGACACACCCCACTGATCAAACTCACGCCTAACATCCTCCAGGACTTTCCACTCCATCACTCCAGCAGATTAAACCCCTACCTCTCTTAGTTTCATCAGAGTTGAGGTCAGTCTGAGTTCTGGTCTCTCTCCCCTGTTGCAAAAGGCTTGTATAAAGTCTTCTTTGCCTGTTTAACCTTACTTAGTGCAATTTCTGTTCTGACAGACCACTCTAATGGGGTTACATTCTTTTCCTTTCTCAGATGTATCAGGTCAATGCTGCAACCGCAGAGTTTTAGAAAAGTGACTCGCAGAAAATGATAATGCCCACACGTAATCAACTATTAAGTAGGTAGGCTGCACAGAGAGACCGAAGACACCCAGTGAGACTCAGAACGTAGTACTGGAGGTTTTCCTTTTGTCTCAGGATGACTTCAGAGGGCTCACATTCACTCTCTCTTGTTTCTATGACATATGGTCAAGCTCCAGGTCACTGTCACCCATAGAGATCTCCTTTCTCTCTCGCTCCTGTGGAAGAGTCCTTTGTCTTGGGAAAGATACCCTGGACAAGGTTAAAAAAATTCTCTAATTTATTTCCAAAAAAGCAAAGAAGTGATCCTTCTGGGAACCCACATGCTCTGAGGTCATTTCTGGTGTTGAACTCCATCAGTCCCAATTCCCTGGAGAAGATGGGGGACCCTGCTGGCTTCTGGACATCTCCGACCCCTCTCTATCTACCAGGGTTCTATCTTTTTTTATTCTTCTCCAGAAGCTAATTATGAGCTTTCCTTGGGTACCCCTTTCCAACTGATTCCCAAAGGACCTTGTCTCCATAATGCATTTTTCACACAGCAAGATTAGATCTGTGTTTCAGGATATGCTGTGAAGCAATTTCTGCCCTTAAATGCCCTGTATTTTCAGCAAATGTAACGTTCACACTTGGACGCAGGGGCTCGCTGCGCTCACCCTTCTGATCCCATTGCTGGTTTAGGTTAGGTCACACGTGGCGAACTCGCCATGACACAGCAGGATAGGCTAGCTGGTAGGAATTTTTAAAAGTGCTCTGAAACTTTAAAAGTGTTTTTCTGCATCTGGATTTTCACTTTGAATCATCTGGCTGTACTTTATCAGATTAGGTAATGCCGAAGAAGAAAACCATCCCCACCTCTAAAAGCATACCTCAAGGGCTTTGTTTGTGGTGAAAGAAGCATTTGTTAAATCAGATACATTTGTGATTTTTGACCAGAAATTGCATTAAAGCTTGGTAATTAGAGGAATCTGCGTGAAACATCATGCATTGGGCAGTCTGATCTCCCTTGTGAATCCAAACAGTTGGAGGCCCATCAAGCAACCTGATTCATCAAATAAAGGGGATCCATCAGGGCTCTGAGTGTATCAGTGATTTACTCTGTAAGTAGCGAACTGTTAAAGATGACTTTTGGAATCATCTGAAATCTGAAAGCAAATGCCTACAGCTGAGTGGGCAGCTTGTTTCCTTAGGAACATCTCCTCCCCTCCAAAATAATGCATACATTCACATTTCCCCATGACTCAGTGACATCTGGGCTCTCTGTTTTCCTTTTTAGCTGAAAGATTAAAGTTCCTTAGACTTTTAGAAGAAGAATGCATTTCTAAGATATTTCAGTTCTGGTTCGTGTTTCATTTTGGTTTTCACCTGAGAGTCGTCTATTAGGGTTTGGCCCAGCCACGCTTTATGGCCCATTTTATATGTTCTGGTTTTTTTTGTAGGTCTCAATCGGGGGAGGTATTTTAACAGCAAGGAGATTTTCAATCAAAATGACGTTCGAATTTAGTAGTAGCTGTGCATATTCTGTGAGTGTCCTTTCAAAGTAGGACAACATGGTTCTCTATTTTTGCAGTCATACGTTTGAGCACATTGCTTTTTGCACAGGCAGACAAGGCATGATGTTCCAAATGCGTCACTGAGAGGTGAGAACGGTAATTGCATTTCCGGTTAGGGAGCGTTGGTGTGGCGTGAACTTTATGGAATCCTTCACTCAAAGCAGGTGTCCAGGGCACAAGACCCATCCTATCTGCGACACAAACAGAATGATTCTTCATCCTGCCCTGAAAAACATCTGCATCTGTGGTGCGTGCGTGTGTGTGTGTGGGTGGGTGTGTGTGTTCTAGTCCTGTCTGACTCTTTGCAACCCCATGCACTCTAGCCCCCCAGGCTCCTCTGTCCATGGCATTTCCCGGGGAAGAATATAAGAAGGGGTTGCCATTTCCTCTTCCAGGGGGTCTCCTCAACTCAGAGGCTGAACCCTTATCTCCTGCATTGACAGGCTGGCTCTTTACCACTGGACCCCCTTGGCAAGCCCCTGCATCTGCCGAGACAAGCTTAAATTCAACCCAGAGCAGCAATGGCAACTACAATGGCTCGGAAGGGATTCTTGGGCTTAGGTTTCTGTCTTCAGCAGCTGCGAATTGGGAAGAATGTTTGTGTAGGTTCTGAGATTATAATTTATAGATAGGGTCTGTGACCAGAAACACACACACACACACACACACACACACACACTTGAACGCATTTTCAGTTATTGTGTTGTAATCTGATGGCAAAGCATGAGTATTAGGGATGAATTTGTTTTATAATTGCACTGGGGCAATGAGATAAATGAACAAAACAATCAAAGTGAGCCGCTACTTTTAAATTTAAAAAGCATTACAAAACCCCTTAAAGTACATAATAAAAATAATTGTTCATATTCATTACCAAGTAGAAGGCAGCAAAAGAGAAGGGCTTTCCAGAAATCCCCAAGGTCACTGCATTTAAGTGCAAACCTTCTTTTCTTGTTTTCTGACCCTTGAAATGTGAAAATTCATTTTGATTAACGTTATCAGCATTATTTATTGGCTCTGTACCGTCTGAACCATCCACTTTCCAAACTGACCACTGTTTCAGCCTAACTAAGCCCAGAGGTCATCGTCGCAATTGCTAGGGTGCTCTCCCTCCTTTATTCAGACATGACGTTCAGTATTACGGTTGTCTTTGTTAAATCACAATGCTTATCTTTGCTCCCAATACATTTATTTTTATCACTAAACCAAAGGAACCTTGGCTTTTTTCACTCATTTCTATCTACCAATCGGGGCAGCATTTGAAGCCCGTCCCTCTTGATGAATTATGACGTGTGGGTGAGGGCTTCACACTTTGATTAATGCTGACACTCAGAGCTAGGAATATTTCACCCACAGCCTCTGACCATAGCTGATGCCCCAACCAAAGTCCAAGAAGAAGTTTGGGAAACGTCTAATACCTTGTTTCCCGCTGATGTTCCAGAACATCAGTAACGGGTTGTAGAAACTCTGTTGTGGTTCAGTAGCTCAGGCATGTCCAACTTTTTGTGACCTCTTGGACTGGTAGCATGCCAGGCTTCCTCATCCATCACCATCTCTCTGAGTTTGCTCAAACTTATGTCTATTGAGTCGGTGGTACCATCCAAGCATCTCATCCTCGGTCGTCCCCTTCTCCTCCTGCCTTCAGTCTTTCCCAGCATCAGGGTCTTTTCCAGTGAGTCGGCTCTTCACATCAGGTTGCCAGCGTATCAGAGCTTCAGCTTCAGCATCAGCCCTAAACTTTGAACTTGGAAAAAAAAAAATTGAAAAAGTGGCGGAAGAGACTTAAGCCCCTTAGTGTTTCCCAAAGTTTTTGGAATGGAAAAATATGCAAAACTATTTCTTCTTTTAAATGTCAGACTTGTTCACATCAAGGAAACCTGTGTTATATTGACAACATTTTGGAAAATGATGCAAGTTTGCACCAAATTTTAAAAATGTAATGAAACAATTAGTGGAGCTTAAATAGTCTAACTGTGTCTGTTTGTCAGAATTGTTGTGATTAAAAGATCACACAGTGAAGGGCCACTTTGTCAAGTTAACAATGAGCTTCAAAGTCCAAAAAGGACTAACGGTTCCTAAACACAGAATCGAAGTTCAGCTCTACACCCTCATTAAAGCAGGGACTCAAAGAACTTTGAGAAATGCGTTACAACCATTCGTTTCAGCCATTGATTTGTTTAGACATCTTTCGTGATTACTTAATGATTTTGGTTTGGGTGAGAACAACTAGCTCGCTGGGAGGAGAGCTTAGTTTCTAAAAACTGTTTAGATTATGTCCCACAAGTAGAAAATCATTCCCAAGAATTGTGAGATCGACGAGAATTCTGAATCATTTCATCTTATCAGTCAAAGATCTTTTAGAAGTTCTTGAACTCTTCTGACTTAAAAAAAATTCAGAAAAAAAAAAACTAAAAAAGAAAAACTTCATTAAACACTAGACAATTTAGCGTGTGTGCTCAGTTGCTGTGTTGTGTCTTACCCTTTGCGACCCCATGGACTGTAGCTCACCAGTTTCCTCTGTCCATGGAATTTTCCAGGCATGGATACTGGAGTGGGTTGCCATTCCCTTCTCCAAGGGATCTTTCCTATGCAGGGATCGAACCCACGTCTCCTGAATTGGCAGATGGGTTCTGTACCTCTGAGCCACCCAGCAAGCCCAATTTAGGCAGATTTTTAATAGTAAAATTCAGTCTTAAATTTTCGTGCTCAGAGACTCCATTTCCTTCACATGTGCTATTTGTAAAACACATCAGTGCGGACTCCCCTCGGGGCTCAGTTATTAGGGCTGCACCCCTAATGCAGGGGCGTGGGTTCGATCTCTGGGCTGGGAACGAAGACTCCACATATCACGCTGTGAGGCAAAAAAAAAAATACACACACACACAAAGCATCAGCTGGAAGCCAGTGGTGATCTCATGTCTGTCAAGAATGTCACCATCTATTTGTGGGAGATGTTGTGGTCACATTTCTTAGTACCTAAATGGATGATAACCAAGTAATTTTATAGTTATAAAAAATGTGCTTGTCTGTTTTATAGACTCGGCAAAAATGAGGCCTCGAAGAGGAAGTATTCTAAGTGGTTGCGTCCACCTTCTCAGGCTGCTGTGATGAAATGCCATAGACTGGATGGCTCAGACAACAGGGATTTCCTTCTCACAGTTCTGTGGCCTGGAATTCAGGAAGAGGGTGCCGGCATGGCTGGGTTCTGGGGATGGCTCTGTTCCCGGCTTGCAGACGGCCGCCTCCTCCCCGAGTCCTCTCACGACCTTTGCTCAGTGCGTGAGCCTGGAGGCAGAGGTTGTGGGACTCGGTCCTCATGACTACAGCTGATCCCAGTCACCTCCCAAAGGTCCTATCTCTAAATTCCATCACACGGGGAGGTGGGGCCTCAACACACTGACTTTTGGAGGTGCTGTGCTGGTCTCAGCCCATCCATTACGATGCACTTGACTTGGATGCCCAGGCCTGCACTGCTGCAGGAGCCCGAGAGACATTTCCCCAGTGGGAGCCAAGTTCGCAGCTGGACCAGCCCTTGTGATTCTTATAATAAAGACAGGATACATTTCAGCAAAACCCATCAGGGAACTTTGAGAGGCAAGCTGTATTACTCATATGTCCTGGAGGGTAGAGGGCACACCCAAAGCCACACAGTGAGGTCATGGGGAAGGAGAAAGGGAGACGTTGCCGATCTTGGGCACTGCCTTTGTTGGGGTCAAGGGTGGGGGCCTAGGGCTTTGTGGGTGCACTCTTAATGGGAAAATTTTAAACCTGAGAGCAGGAATGAGGGCATGGGAAAGGAAGGGGTCACTCAGGTGGTTGGTTATCATGTGATCCCAGGCTTTATGGAGGGGGAGCTTCATGGATGTGTGTATGTGTGTGCGTGCATGTATGTGCGTACTCAGTGATGTCTGACTCTGTGATCCCACAGACTGCTCTGCCCATGGAATTTTCCAGGCAAGAATACTGCAGTGGGTTGCTGTTTCCTACTCCAGGGGATCTTCCTGACCCAGGGATTGAACCCGTGTCTCTTGTGTCTAGCCCAATTTCTTATCTGGCTGTTTTGCTTTGCTGTTGTTCAGTTGCTAAGTTGTGTTTAACTCTTTATGACCCCATGGGTCATAGCTTGCCAGGGCTCCTGTCCTTTACCATCTCCTAGAGTTGGCTCAAACTCATGTCCATTGAGTTGGTGATACCTCCAACCATCTTATACTCCACTGCTCCCTTCTCCTTTTGCCTTTAATCTTTCCTAACATCAGTGTCTCTTCCAATGAGTCAGCTCCTCGAATCAAGTGGCCAAAGTATTGTTGCTTTAGCTTCAGTAGGGGTCCTTCCAATGAATATTCAGAGTTGATTTCCTTAAGGATTGACTGATTTGATCTCCAAGTCCAAGGGACTCTCAAGAGTCTTCTCCAGCACCATAATTTGAAGGCATCAATTCTTCAGCACTCAGCCTTTTTTATGGCCCATCTCTGACTACTAGGAAAACCATAGCTTTGACTAAACAGACCTTTGTCAACAAAGTGATGTCTCTGCTTTTTAATACACTCTCTAGGCTTGTCATAGCATTTCTTCTGAGGGACAAGCATCTTCTAATTTCATGGCTGCAGTCACCATCTGCAGCAGTTTTGAGCCCAAGAAAATAAAGTCTGTCACTGCTTCTATTTTTCCCTCGTAATATGACTGGTAATATGTCTAGTCGAGATAAATAACTTTGAAAAGGATTCCTCAGCAATCAAAAAGCTTAAGCTCCTTACACTACAAGTGGATACAAACTTTTAGTCTGTAATCAGGAGCTATGTAACAGATTTTACCTCCCAGCTAGGAAGCTGACATCACATCACCCTGAATCTCACGTTTCCATGCTCAGCTTCTGAGGCTGGTGCAATGACTATTCATGTGTTGTGGGTTCTAAACCTGGAGAGATTCCAGCCATTGTAAACACACCAGTGTCCTCTTGTTCCTTCTTCCAAGGTGGCTTTCAGCAATGAGGAAATTCTAAGCCTGTGGTCACAAAGAAGAATATCACTGTCACCTTGATTGCAGCAGGGGTGCAGAGCAAGTGCACGAAAAAGTTCGCTTGGCCTCTCTGCACTTTGGATATTCCAGTTCTAAAGTGGGAGCAAGGATAAAATTCTCATGAGATTGCAATGTAAAAGGAGATGTGATATTCACTATTGCTAAAACAGAAAAATATCCTCTGGATTTATGACTCATATTCTGTCAAATATCAGATTGCTGGAGGCCATCACCAACTCAATGGACATGAACTTGAGCGAACTCTGGGAGGTGGTAGAGGGCAGGGAGGCCTGGCGTGCTGCAGTCTATGGGGTTGCAGAGTTGGACATGATGGAGAGACTGAACAGCAACAAATTCTATCAAACTCAGTTAGATTATCTATTGCCTTTTGGACTATTCTTGTCCCATCACTTTCCTTCTCTCTGTGAAGGAAATTTGCCATCTACAAATGCTAACATTTTTAAAGGAAATTGATTGCGTTTGTAGAACAGTTATTATTTCCTACTGGACAAACCACTGGCTATATTTCTGAATTGCTCGATAGGAAAAGCTCCACTAATAAAACACAAAGACTTAATTTTCTGTTTATCAAATGAATTTTTTTTTCAGATTTGACTAAGGAATTTCAATCTCATGTGATGATCACATACTGGGATTTGCAATCTCCAATCCTATCCGCATGCGTGCATGCTTACTTGCTTCAGTCGTGTCCGACTCTGCGACCCCATGGACCATGCATGGCCTGCCAGGCTCCTCTGTCCATGGGAGTCTCCAGAAAAGAACACAGGAGTGCGTTGCCATTTTCCTTCTCCAAATATTAAAAGATATACTCATTTCTAAATTATATTGTCAGTTAGCCATCTGTTTTAGAAAAAACTGCCAAGCGCTTAAAATTAAACTTCACCAATATTTCATTTAAAAAAATGTTTGTGAAGATCATTTTTATTGATAGAAATTGCCCTCCTTTGCTAGATGAATAAAATACTAAATTCAGTGAAAGAATCTGTTGAAATGCTATTAAAGTGGTAAAATCAGCAAAATAATCCTTAAAGGCTTCAAACTGAACCTTTAAATGAGAGGAATGAGACCTTATTGCTCAAAGGAGCAGGGTGTCCACAGTATCAGCACGAGGCACTTGCTCTCACTGAGCATCTCATCACAGCAGGGATTCAGGCTTTGGCTACAAAAGACACGTGCCCACCTTAGATTTAAGCAGTGTCTGATCTTGGAGTGAAGTCTCAGGGTAAAAAAACCAAAAAAACATGCTAATGCCAATGCCCCTCCGAAGTGCTTTTCTATAGTCACACGAAAAAATTACCAGCTACTGGTGACCTCACCCTTTGTTATGGATCAAATCATAAATTCATGTCTTAAATTCATGTCATAAATTCGTCATAAATTCATGTCTTAAATTCATGTCTTAAAGCCTTACCCACCAGTGTGACTGTATTTAGAGACGGGGCCTTTAACAAGGTCATTACAGTTATTTGAGGTCACAAGGAGCTCAACCTGATATGACTGGTGTTCATAAGGGGAAGGAACACCAGGGAGTGCCTGCCAAGGGAAAAGGCCATGGGAGGACACAGCGTCAGCTCGTCAAGGACAGAAGCCTTGGAGAAACCAAACCTGCCGATGCCTTGAACTTGGACTTCCAGCCTCCAGGACGGCGGGGACGTAAACATCTGTGTTTAAGGCGCTCAGACTGTGGGGCTTTGTTACGCGGCCTAAGCAGCTTACCGCACCCCTTCTCCACTGGACATTTTCAGTGATACCTGAATGGTGGTGGTTGGTTTAGTCGCTAAGCTGTGTCCAACTCTTGCGATCTCATGGACTGTAGGCCAGCCTCCTCTGTCCATGGGGTTTCCCAGGCCAGGATACTGGAGCGGATTGCCCTTTCCTCTCCAGGAGTGGTGGCATCTTGATCCAGCTTGGGTTTGAAGCTGTGTCTTGCAGAAGATGCCCTTGGACCTTTAACCCTCAGTGTGATGTAGGACCTAGGCTCTGGCTTCTTCAACCACATACTGAACTGGACGGCTAGTGACCCATCGGATGTTGACTCCAAGCCCATGAAGGGCACCCATCTACCAGCACCCAGCCCCAACTTATACAAGGAAAATACAGCAGAGTGTCTGCCTCCATGGAGCTTGCAGCCAAATCTGACAACAGGCAGGGGTGACCTGACGTCGGATGAGCGGATCTAGGCAATGTCTTCGGCATCTCTGAACGTCTCTTCAGGCCTCTGTTTCTAGGCTGGTCCACTGGAGCAGCATCCCCTTACCTGGCTCAGGGGTTGAGCTCTGAGGTGGTGGTTGTTCAGTCGCTCAGTCGTGTCCAACTCTTTGTGACCCCAGGCACACCAGGCTTCCCTGCCCTTCACCATCTCCCAGAGTCAGCTCAAACTCTGTGCATTGAGTCAGTGATGCCATCCAACCATCTCATCCTCTGTCGTCCCCTTCTCCTCCTGCCCCCAATCTTTCCAGCATCAGAGTCTCTTCCAATGAATTAGCACTTCACGTTGTGTGGCCAAAGTATTAGAGCTTCAGCTTCAGCATCAGTCCTTCCAATGAATACTCAGGGTTATTTCAATTCAGTTCCTTTAGGATTGACTGGTTGGATCTACTTGATGTCCAAGAGACTCTCAAGAGTCTTCTCCAGCACCACAGTTCAAAAACATCTGTTCTTCTGTGCTCAGCCTTCTTTATGGTCCAACTTGCATCAACTCTAAGTTTAGACATCCCCAGTCCCTGTGATCCTTGCTGTCGACCTGCTGCCATAGGTCTGGAGTGAGCCTGCCCACGGGCCTCCACCTGGAAGAAATGGTGACGGTGGTCCCTGCCAAGCACTGCAGACCCGTCTGCAAGGTGCTGCTTCTGGGACGTCACCTCTTGGCTGCTGCAGGCAGGTGGCTTACATGCATCCTTTTGGGCTGCCTGGCTCGAGTCCTCCACATTTTGGTTCTTGCTGGGGTGACGGATCCCTCCAACCACCTGCCATGCACTGGCCTCACACGTGGTGCCTCTCTCCTACTGATGTTTAGGATTTCCTAAGTCAGCTGAATCAAGGTGTTCATATCTATAATTTGGTAACCGATATAGTCAGCTACTTATTTCAAATGTACACTATGCTATCAGAGGATGCCTTGGCTCACCTTGGACTCCTGGGACCTCAACAAGGCTGTGGTGTTGAGTCACAAGAAGACTGTCACCCTTTAAAAGGTAGATCACGCCTCAAGGCTTGTGACCTCCAGACTCTCACAACCCCTATTCCTGTAGGCTCTTCCCTCCCCTCATTGTTCAGATACAAAAATAGCTTCACTTAATGTCTTCTTTAATATGCCAAGCTTTTCTGAAACGTGTAATCCTAGGATACGGGTTTTTAATCAAGTCTCTGGCTCCCTATTTCTAAGAAGAGGAAGATAAAAATCCGGCATTATCTTGGTTATCAAATAAGAAACTATGAAAAAAAAAAGCTTCATAATCCACAGCGTCCACGCATGCTCCCCAGGCCTCTTTGCCTGTGCATCTCAGGGGTTGTTTTTGTCCAGAATTCCTGCTCTAAGAAGAGACACAGGATCTGATCTGTCCACCTTGCTGCTGTTACCTGGTCCAGGAGTAGGTCTGTGGACCCCCCTCGGTCTGCTGTAAAGTCTCAGCCTTCCTCTGCTCCTTTGTCCCTGCCCGTTTTTTGTCCATCTATGTTTGATTCCCAGATGGGCAGCAGCAAGACGGTGGTCCCTGGGGAGGTTTGAATACTGGGGAGAGTGACGCCCGCCTGTTCACTCCATCATGAGCTGGCTGAAGGCCGGAGCACTCTCAGGGGCAGCCACATTCGTAAGACCTAAATCCCAAGGCAGAAAAACACAGGACAGCTTTCAAGTCCGCCCCCGCCCCCAAAGTCCAATCCCATCTTTGCCCTTCTAAGCAGCCCTGGGGTTCTGGAGCCAGAGTCTCCTTTGACATAAGTTGTTTGAGTTGGATAAACCCCACTTGCAAAGCAAACCTAGTGAACATAAAAATGATGAGTAAAAAAAATAATAAAGTCACAGTCCCCACCCTGCCTGACAGGGGAACCAAGTGCCAACCGCACAGACTTACTCTTTCCTAAGAACCAAGAATTTGTAATCGAGTTATAGACTCTGTGATAGTATCATTATTTTCTGTCCACACAGCTTAAGGGTGACATCACCACCATTTCTGGACTTACACTCTTGCTGTGTGATTTCATATGTTGCAGTTCTGAGCCAAGGGAGGTGGGATTCCAAGCAGCCTTCCAGATCTTGATAACAGGGTCACTCCCTAGGTCAGGGTGGCGGCTCTCTAGGCCTGAGGATTCTATGTCAAGGGAGCATCCATCTTGGTCAGTAAGGGAATCCATTCCTCCTAGGGGATTTTTCCCTCCCATCCTTGATTTGGGCCACCTGCCTGGGGCTTCCCAGACCATCCACTAAGGAGAAGCTAGAGCGGGTATAAAATCCACATAGTCGTTGGGCTAATAAGGAATTCATGGACAATGTATTCCAGGAGAAGCAAACAGCAGAGGGCTTCAACTTATGAAGAAAAAGGCGGCTCAGCAGTTCATCATAAGTTGAAGACGTAGCATTTATAAGCGAGTAAATTGAGTCTTTGACTTACTCCCTGCAAATGGAACTGTCTCACAAAGCGGCACCTCTTTCACGCCAAACGCGTCATTCTTCGTGACCGAACACTTAGGTTTCCAACAGCAGAACTCGGTGCCTGCGGTGCTGACCACCCTGGCTCATTCCCGACCGTCGCATGCAACTGAAGCTTGTGATGCTCAGACTCAACTTGTCATTTCTGTTTCAAGTGGATGAAAACTATTTACGCATGCGTTCCGGAGCCACGCCGTCTTATTTACTCCTTTCTGGTAAGTAGATGAGCCCGCAGATTGAGACTCGGGAATGTGATCGGAAAAGCACTGTTCTGGCTCTTGGCCTTTCAGAAGTCAGAGTATAAACAGTAAAATGGAGAGGATCAAATTGTTCCTCGAGAAAAAAAAAAATATTGGATCTTAAATCTGATTATACAGAGCCAAGAGAAATAAATCATGTTGCTAGTGAGAAATAAAGGAATCCTGGGGTGGAAGTATTGGTCAGGAGGTTGGAAGACTCGAGTTGCAGCTGAGGGTGGGGTCCCTGAGATTTCTGCCACCTGGAGCTGAGGATCAGCCAGGGTCTTGTGGTCAAAGGACGCTTGGGTGACTCATGTCTTGGGGGAGCAGGTGACCCTCTCTCCTCAACAAGTGCCCGGACCCTTGGAAGTAGAAAGGGGTTACCTTCTAGGTCATGTACGGAAAATTATCCTTGACGAGGTAGAGAACTGTGTCCTAGAAGGAAAGAGTCCCTCTTCGCTCCTGAGCCTTGGACACTGCCTGGGTCAGGACACTGAGACCAGAAAATTCTTCTCCTGGCAGTGGGTGCCAGGGTGGGGTCCTGAGACATTCCGATTTTAGAAGAAGGTGGAGCCCCATCTCTGTTGTTCCTGTTGTTCGCTCAGTCATGTCTGACTCTTTGCAACCCCATGGACTGCAGCCTGCCAGGCTTCCGTGTCCTTCAGCATCTCCCGGAGCTCGCTCAAACTCATGCCCACTGAGTTGATGACAACATGCAACCATCTCATCCTCTGTTGCCCCCTTCTCCTCCTGCCCTCCATCTTCCCCAGCAATCCTCAGAATAAAGAAATGGGGGAAGACTCAGGGACTCGGGGGAGGAATTAGGAAAGAAAAGATGGGAGAGAAGGCTGAAGGGAGAGAGAGGGGCAAGGGAGCCACTCGCGGCACAGCATCAGGACCTGGGGACATTCTCAGGACAACCTAGACGGGAGCCAAGCAGCGAAGGCTCCTCTCATCCAGGGAAGGAGCCCAAGAAACCATATGTTTGGGACCCCACAGGCCTCCAGGAGATTTGCCTCCAGAAAGGCAGGTGGTGTGATAAGATGGAGAATTTTGGACACGATGGAGAATTTGTGCCATCTCCTTCTGCCCAGGCAGAAGCAGATATTCCAATTGTTCAGCTGGAGAAACCCCAGCCTCTGTGCCCCCGGCTCCCTGAATATCAGGAATGAAGCCTCTGAGACCAGTCACCAGAATATACTGGGGGAAGTGGCCCCTACCACTCAGACCTTGACCACCAACTAGAAACCTCAGAGGAATGTGAAAACATGGACAGATCGTTGGGGAGAAGCAAATCCTAACAAAAGAACAAATTAAAACCCATCAGATAAATACACAAACACGGGCTGATTTAATGTCTCCAGAGGCCACCCAAACAGATCCGTGGAAGTGTACACAGGTAACATGGCTTTCTGCATCAAGAGTTTCACGAGCGATGGGACTAGCAGAAACAAACAAGCCAGTATTTAACTTCTATTTCCTCTTCATCATAACTGCTTTGTGCCATTAACCAAATTATTTTTCAGTATCCTTCCCAGTTGACTGGGAACAATAATGTGGCCTCCTGCAGATATGAAAGGCACTGTGTAAGCGACACAGATCTTTACGCTTATGATACTGCACATCAGAATCTGAGGTTCGTTAAACCTGTTTGTGTGCCTGCTGGGTATTGGTTTTGCTTCATGGGAAATAGATGGGAAACAGTGGAAACAGGGTCAGACTTTATTTTTGGGGGCTCCAAAATCACTGCAGATGGTGATTGCAGCCATTAAATTAAAAGACACTTACTCCTTGGAAGAAAAGTTACGAGCAACCTAGATAGTATATTCAAAAGCAGAGACATTACTTTGCCGACTAAGGTCCGTCTAGTCAAGGCTATGGTTTTTTCCAGTGGTCATGTATGGATGTGAGAGTTGGACTGTGAAGAAAGCTGAGCACCGAAGAATTGATGCTTTTGAACTGTGGTGTTGGAGAAGACTCTTGAGAGTCCCTTGGACTGCAAGGAGATCCAACCAGTCCATTCTGAAGATCAACTCTGGGATTTCTTTGGAGGCAATGATGCTGAAGCTGAAGCTCCAGTACTTTGGCCACCTCATGCGAAGAGTTGACTCATTGGAAAAGACTCTGATGCTGGGAGGGATTGGGGGCAGGAGGAGAAGGGGACAACAGAGGATGAGATGGCTGGATGGCATCACGGACTCGATGGACGTGAGTCTGAGTGAACTCTGGGAGTTGGTGATGGACAGGGAGGCCTGGCATGCTGCAATTCATGGGGTCGCAGAGAGTGGGACACGACTGAGCGACTGAACTGAACTGAACTGAGGGCTTCCCAGGTGCTGCTAGCGGTAATGAGTCCTCTTCTGTCTCCTCTTGCATGGCCAGGTGGGTTCTTTACCCCTAGCGCCGCCTGGGAAACCCCATGTGACCTTGAGCACCAGGCCCATTGTGTTTAGAGACTGTGGACAAAGTTAACCTGCAGTGTGCTGAGAGATCCCCTAGGTGGCAGCATCTCACCAGTTGGCCAGACGGACAAACCTCGTCCTTCCAGCCAGGAGCGCCCATCAGGGCCCTGGCAGGAAGCTCCACAGAGCATCCTCGGGTCCATCAGGCAGGGCGGCCATCCAGGCAGTATCTCCAAAAGGGAAAGGACCCAAGGTTCCAAGGATGACAGAAAGCTCTTCCCAAGCAAGTGTTAGTCGCTCAGTCGTGCCCGACTCTGTGCGACCCTATGGATGGCAGCCCACCAGGCTCCTCTGTCTATGAGATTTTCCAGGCAAGGGTGCTGGCGTGGGTTGCCATTTCCTTCTCCAGCTCTTCCTAAGGAGGATCCCTAGTCAAGGAATGAGGCCGTGGCGGGGGGCAACATTGCAGATGGATGTGGGGCTAGACAAGGGGCGTTCAGAGAGGCTGTCCTGGGAGGCCAGAGGCCAGTGATGGAGGAGGAGACGTCGGGCAGGGGTCAGAGCATCCTGGTGCAGCAGCCTGGGCTCAGCCAGAGATGTGTGAGGCTGGGGGTCACAGGCCAGGGGACCAGCTGGACTGGACATTCGGTGAGAGATCAGAGGAAGTCAAGGTGTCACCGGGTTGCTCTGCCCATTGCAGGGTGCCTGAATCTTCCCGGAGGCAATGTCCAGACAGGCACAAGGGGCCGCTGCTCATACCACATGAGTCAGAAGAAGGTGTCTGAGCACACTGGGTTTGACTCAAACCATGATGTTACTTTAGAAATGACTGCTCAGCCATAAAAAGGAAGGAATGAGAGTCAGCTGAACTGAGGTGGATGAATCCAAAGCCTGCGATGCAGAGTGAAGTGAGTCAGAAAGAGAAAAATAAATATCACATATTAATACATATAAATGGAATCAGGAAACCTGGGTCCAGTTCCTGGGTCGGGAAGATCCCCTGGAGAAGGAAATGGCAACCCACTCCAGTATTCTTGCCTGGAAAATCCCATGGGCAGAGGAGCCTGGGGGGAGCTATAGTCCCTGGGGTCGCAAGAGTCGGACACGACTGAGGGGCTAAACCAGCACTACCACGGAATCTCGAAAAGTGGTGCTGGTGAGCCATTCACAGGGCCTGCATAGAGCGGACTTGCAGACCCAGGAGGGGAAGGGGAGGATGGGGACGTGTATACACTGCCGCCACAGCCGCCGCTGGTGCTGCTAAGGCGCTTCAGCTGTGTCCGACTCTGTGCGGCCCCACAGATGCAGCCCACCAGGCTCTCCCACTCCTGGGATTCTCCAGGCAAGGACACTGGAGTGGGCTGCCACTTCCTTCTCCAATGCATGAAAGTGAAAAGTGAAAGGGAAGTCGCTCAGTCGTGTCCAACTCTTAATACCGTGTGTGAAATAGATTTCTAGTAGGGAGACACTCTGTGGCACCGGGACCCCAGGGTGCGGCTCTGTGATGACTGAGAAACGGCGGGGTGAGGGGCTTGGGGGCAGGCTCAGGAGGGAGGGAATATATACGCCTTCATATATACTCATGGCTGATTCTGTTGTACGGCAGACACCAAAACAACATTGTAAAGCAATTGTCCTCCAGTTGTAAAAAAATTAAAAACGTACACACAACTCCATCTTTAAAGGGGTCTCACAGTTCCCAAAAGGAAACATCATTATTTACGTTTTAAAAAATCAACCCTGATGTGTAAGCTGTGTGCCTGATGACACGACTTTTCAGGTCATTCTAGAGCAGAGTGGGCTTTAAAGAGAAGTGAGACAGAGCGTGCTACGGCCACCAGGCGCCAGCTCGGGAAGACCTTGGAGTCTTTATCCCGCTGGCGACGTCACTCAGAGCAGAAGACTCACCATGGTAAGGGGTTGTGTGTGGTCTGTCCTGCCCCAGTTCAGCCGCTGTGTCCCAGGACCCGCACCAGTTACATGCAGAGGGAAGTCCTTATACACTTCTTAAATTGAGTCCAAACCGAGTATAGAAATCAATTACTTTTCAATACCACTGTGACTATCAATCCAACATCTTATGGCTGAGCATCCCTTGCTGTTCCCGGCTCTGTCTTCAGCCATTAAACAGAGGAAATTGTTGGGAGAGCGGGGAGGGACCAGAGGCTGAGGGAGGTGGGAAAGGATGAGTTATCCGGGGCAGGAGTGCCGTGTAGTGAAGCTGCAGAATCAGCAGGCCCAGAGAACACGGTTTTGCAGACATCCTGCGGCTCAGGGAGCCTGGCCCCACGGGCTGCCACATCGCCGAGCCTCCGTTTCTGCATTTGCACAAGATCACTCCTGTGCCAAATGGTGGGAAATTCTGCCCCAGGGGGCTCATGTCTCTCTCCCTTGATTTACGTGTAATGGTGTTCTTCCTCAGCTTATGCCCTCCATCCGTGACCTCAAGGAGGATCACAAGGTCGTAGGGAAATCCCACTGCTCAGTCCTGGGAAACCAGGCACAGGATCCACGTGCTGTCCGTTCACAGGTCGCCTCCCGGTGAGCCTGTGGACGAGCAGCTTTGGAAGAGTGCAAACAAGCTTCAGGACTTCAGTCTACCAGATCCGTAACTTTTAAACCAGTTTTTCTTTTCCCCTGTCAGCTTTTCATTGATTGAAAGACTGTTTCCTATTACAGACTCGTTAACTCTACTGTGATAGAAAGTTTAGGCTGATTTTCCCCCCATAAATATTGTACATGTATTAGAATAAGCAGTAGGAACAATAACACAAAGGTTAGAAAAATGAAGTTACAATGTGGCTCTCGTAGGCACATTCCCAAGGAGTCTATAGACATATTGATTATGTCCATACAGTGTCTCTGTAACGGGTGTAATCACAGCATAATGTAGACGTACTCAACAGACACTGTGGGCTGCAGCTGAAGTTCCAGGGTGATTAATGTCTGGAGGGACCTAAAAGAATTTAATAATCCTCAATAAACATATAGACAGGATTTAATGCTTGTGGCTAGATTTGACAGGGAGACCTGGTGTGCTGCAGTCCATGTGGTTGCAAAGAGTCTCTTCAACCGAGATTTCACTTGAATGAAATGTGTGGGAATCCAACCTTGTGATTCACCTGCTGCTACTATTCACCAAAGGAAGACTTTCTCTTGCTTGATGATAAGACGTCCTGCCTTCTGCTCGGAGGGAGACTGGTCCTCTTCCACTAAAAGCCGCTCCTTGTACAAACGTCCCTGTAAAGCTGGAACAAATGCAGTCAGCGCCTCAGCTCACAAGAAGCTTGGAAGCGGGAGAGCCCCACAGAGAACTGCATCCCACTCCTGCTCCATCTAAGATGCCTGAGAGGCATGGGCACGTGGTGCTGTAGCCACGCGTTCCGGGAAACAAACTCACTCAGAAGGACAGTGCAGAGAGTGGAGTGCAGTTTCTTACACCAGGGGCCCAAGGCAGAGTCTCCTCTTAGCCAAGGAGTCCGACCAGTTTTTGTGAAAACCTTATATACCCTAAGTGTACGTGCCCAAACCCACCTCCCCAAATTCCCTGAAACTAGTCTGAACAAAGGAAAAGAAAGATACAATCAAAGTTAACCCGTGATTCATATGCCTTAATCCTAGGTAGTTAACAGTGGACAGTTATCAATAGGCCTGTGGTCATACCCCAATAAGTGTAATAGAATGTATGATTCTATTCGGTTACGCAGATAATTAGGGTATTCTTTTAGGATGGAGAGTCTAGGCATGAGCCCTGGGGCTCTTCCATCCGGGGGCTTGGTTTTCCAGTTGGTATGCTGTTTCCTTAGATACTGGGCATAAAGCTCACAGTGCTCGAGCTGGAGTCTTGCTTTCAGGATGGAGCCTGTTCTGTCTGTTTCCTTCTTCAGTGGGAGTCATGTACTCAACACTTCCAAGCGTGTGCATACGTGAACGAGAGGCCAGCAATGGAAGAGACGCAGGGTGGCGGTCTGGCAGGTAGGCAGTTGGGTGGTCCCCCTCCCCTTCCTGTCTCTGCGTTGCCTGCTAACAGAGCATGTCTGAGTCCGACGGTGGGGCAGCTGTTTGGATGGCTGACTGATTCTGCGCACGGGATATTTACAAGTTCGGTGTGCAACACACGGGGAGTCCCCAGGCATGGATGCGCGATATATTTTTAGCCACAGTTGGTAGCATGACCTCAGCCCCCAGGCAATACCAGCTGCAGAGGGTTATGCCATTCAGATCTTGAACCACATGCTTTAATTCTCTGCCCTTGCTAGTTTAAATGCTAGTTTATTCTTTTTTATTCATTTATTTTTAAAATTTTGGCTGCCTAGGTCTTTGTTGCAGTGTGTAGGGTTTCTCTAGTTGTGATGTGCAAGGGATTTCTCTGAGATCTTGTTTCGCAAACCAGGGATTGCACCTATGTTCCCTGCGTCGTCGGAAGGCAGATTCTTAACCCCTGGGCCACCAGGGAAGTTGGACATGCTAGTTCCGAATGCTATGCTGGTGTAGATCCTCAGGAAGAAGGAAGAGCTGTTTGGGTGTGTTTGGAAGCCGACAGATTCGTATCAAGCGTGTCCCATCCTTGGTATGTTCATTTTTTCCCTGCTTTAGGTAATGAAGGCTGAGATAGAAGTTCCTCCCTGGGGTGATTTTTTACAATAATACAGGTGCCTCTGAGGCTTCTCTGATAGCTCAGTTGGTAAATAATTCTCTTGCAATGTGGGAGACCTGGGTTCGATCCCTGGGTTGGGAAGATCCCCTGGAGAAGGGAAAGGCTACCCACCCACTCTAGTATTCTGGCCTGGAGAAATCCACGGACTTGAGGTTGCAAAGAGTCAGACGGGACTGAGTGACTTTCACTTTCACTTTCAGAGGTGCCCCTGTAGGAAGATCAGATCTGCCAGGTTTGTACTGCTGTTGCCGTGGCAACCTGTTGTTATGCTGAGAAAGCCTTGGTCTTCAAGGGACCATTGCGTGCCTAAAGCAATGCTTGGGGGGTGGGGTGGGGTGGGTTGTGCTTCGTTTTAAATGACAAAGACCACTTCTCTGTGCATTTATGTGCATAGATGGTGCTGATTTACCAGAAGAGCCTCTCAGGGCAGCTTAGACACCCTTGAGTCTCTGAAGAGAGCTCAAAGTGATTTTTTGAGAAAACTTCCTGTTTTGCTCTGAAATCCCATCTTGGGACCTTTTTTATGTAGGAAGAATTCATTGGAAGGACTGATGTTGAAGCTGAAACTCCAAAACTTTGGCCACCTGATGGGAAGAATTGACTCATTTGAAAAGACCCTGCTGCTGGAAAAGATTGAAGGCACGAGGAGAAGGGGATGACAGAGGACGAGATGGTTGGGTGGCATCACTGACTCGATGGACATGAGTTTGAGTGAACTCCGGGAGCTGATGAAGGACAGGGAGGCCTGGCATGGGGTCACCAAGAGTGGGACACGACTGAGCAACTGAACTGAAGTGCTCAGATATAAAGTTTCCCCATAGACGTCTATGATGACGTATGTGTGAACTGCAAATGTCCCTTGCCGTATCAGTAAACAAGCAATGTCGCAGCCAGCAGGGCTTTCGGGCCTCCAACTGTGAATGAGGGCTCCCCAAACTGGGACCCAGCTGATGCTGCGACTCCCAAGGTGATGGCTCAGGAGCTGGGAGTTTCCTCAGTTACTGAGACTGTCTCCTGGGTGGATGCCTAAACACTCCCACCAAATAAAATAGCTCTCTACTTTCAGGTCGTGACTGTATTTCTTTGTCCACATACGCACTGCTCTGAAAACAACGACCTCGCTAGTGGAGCACTAGTGCGTAGAAGGGTGAGCAGCTGTGGTTTGAGCGGCACGAGAGCAAGACACCTAGCTGGACGAGTCTTTTTGAACTTTCAGGGGGTGTAATGGTGTGACATTACACCATGACATCACACCCTGACATTATACCATGGATGATAAAGACATAGGGCTTCCCAGGTGGCTCTGAAAATCAAAGTGTTAGTCGCTCAGTCGTTTCCAGCTCTTTGCGACCCCATGGACTGCAACCACCCCAGGCTCCCCCGTCCATGGGGTTTTCCAGGCAAGAATACTGGAGTGGGTTGCCATTCCCTTCTCCAGGGGATCTTCCTGATTCAGGAATAGAACCCAGGTCCCCTGCATTGCAGGCAGATTCTTTACCATCTCAGCCACCAGGGAAGCCCCGGTGTGGTGCTAGTGGTAAAGAATGTGCCTGCCAGGGCAGGAGAGACAAGATACATGGGTTTGATCCCTGGGTTGGGAAGATCCCCTAGAGGAGGGCATGGCTACCCACTCCAGTATTCTTGCCTGGAGACTCCCAGGGACAGAGGAGCCTGGCGGCTGCAGTCCCTGGGGTCCCAAGGACTGGGGCGTGACTGAAGAGACAGCATAGCGCAGCGCACGCTCTGCTTACAGAAAAGAACAGCCAAGTCTCTGCTGCTTCTAAGCGGTTCTAACATATGCACCCTTTAGCTGGTGGCTAAAATGGTTTAGAATCAGGATGTCGACAGCTTAGAAAGGCTGTGTTCAGAGTGGTATTCCATGGCATGCTTATGAAGCAATTATGGAGACACACCTAACGCGTTTTGTTTTGTTTTGTTTTAATTCAAGCTTGTTCAAGCTTTCTTGCACTTACCCTAGAGAGAAGGTGCTGGGGCAAAACGGCCATGTAGGGTTTTACCTGAGGGTAAAATCAGTGGAAGTGAAGTTGCTCAGTCGTGTGTGACTCTTTGCAGCCCCAGGAACTGTAGCCTACCAGGCTCCCTTGTCCATGGAATTTTCCAGGCAAGAGTACTGGAGTGGGTTGCCATTTCCTTCTCCAGGGGAACTTCCTGACCCAAGGACCAACCCAGGTCTCCCACATGGCGGGTAGACGCTTTACCCACTGAACCACAAAGGAAGCCCCCAAATCAATGGAAACAGTCATAGAAACTAACGGATGATTACAATACAGGGTGACAAGTAAAAGCAAGGGGAGGAGAAGACAGTTGTCAGAGCAGATGGTTCAAGGACTCTGGCGTTCAAGCTGAGACTTGAAGGTACAGGAGAAAGAGCAAGAAAGCCTGTCATCAGGAAGGCAGTGCATGGACGTGTGTGTGTGTGCAACTCTGAAATGCCCTAAAATATGAAAAATGATTAAAATATAAAAGCCACACTGTTGACATTTTTGGTCTTGGTTTCAGGAAATTAGCTTTCCCTAACATTGGAAGTAAAAGATAATAGAGGAAAAAAGAAGGAAGATGCATTTTGTATACACAAAATAAAAGTACTTCATGTGTCCTATCACAGTGAATTCTGACGTATCTACCACAATAAAACTAGTATTTCCACAACGGCACTTTTGTCAGAACTTGAGCCACCTTCCCACGACCCCACCTGGTGAGCTGCATGTCTAGATCCAAACACACACCTGCCAGATGCCAAAGTTGGAGGATTTCCACTCTCTCATGTGGCTTTATCTGAAGCTTTTAAAACTAGATGGAGTCCAAAAGTCCGTTATACACATCTGTGTCTTTTTTGCTGTCTTGCATACAGGGTCGTCGACTCAGAGGGAGAGGGAGAGGGTGGGATGATTTGGGAGAATGGCATTGAAACATGTATACTATCATGTAAGAATCGAATTGCCAGTCTATGTCCGATGCAGGATACAGCATGCTTGGGGCTGGTGCACGGGGATGACCCAGAGAGATGTAATGGGGAGGGAGGTGGGAGGGGGGTTCATGTTTGGGAACGCATGTACACCCGTGGTGGATTCATGTCAATGTATGGCAAAACCAATACAGTATTGTAAAGTAAAATAAAGTAAAAATAAAAATTAAAAAAAAAAAGAAAGAAAGCAAAACCAAAATCTAAAAAAAAAAACAAACAAACAAAAAAACTAGATCGAGACCTTATTTATAAACAGTATGCCTGTTAGGATAATGGTAGTGATAAAGTTTGCTATTGTTCAGTTGCTAAGTTGTGTCTGACTCTTTGGGACCCCATGGGCTGCAGCACACCAGGCTTCCCTGTCCTTCACCATCTCACGGAGTTTGCTCAAATTCATGTTCGTTGAGTCAGTGACGCCATCCAACCATCTCATCTTCTGTCAAACCTCTTCTCCTGTCTTGAATCTTTCCCAGCATCAGGCTCTTTTCCAATGAGTCGGGCTCTTCACAGCAGGTGGCGAAAGGATTGGAGCTTCAGCTTCAGCATCAGTCCTTCCAATGAATATTCAAGACTGATTTCCTTTGGGATTGACTGGTTTGATCTCTTTGCAGTCTAAGGGACTCTCAAGAGCCTTCTTCAGCATCACAGTTTGAAAACATCAGTTCTGCGGTGCTCCCTTAGGAAAATTCTAAACTCTCTGTGGCTTCTGTGGTGTCAGGTTTCTTTCTCACTCCCTCCCTTGTGTGCAGGGTGCTGGGCAGAGTCTTTCCTGTGCAGAGTCAGGAGCCTGCGTTCCTGCTCCCTTGCGGGTCGGCCATCTTCAGATGTCAAGGGCTTCCAAGGTCATCAGAGAAAGGGATTGTGTACAAACGGCCTGTGAGATACATTTACACATTTACCCTGCCTGTGGAGAGAATGCTCAACACCCTTTGTCTAGGACTCAGCCAGTGTCTGGACCACACCTGACTGGAAGTGTCTGGAAGAGGACTTCTCTGCTTTCCCTGGACCCCTGTGAATGCCCCTCTGATCAGGCCCGCAGCTGTATATAGGAATGGTCTGGTCTTGGAGACGGGCACTGCTTGTTCCTGGCATCAAAGCCGAGTGAGATCAGAGCACATTTCCACGGCTGGTGCTGAAATCAAGCGCCTCCCTCTAGGAACAGTTAGGGCCTGGGCAGAGAGAGGACTCGCCCCATGTCCCTGGTTTCCTTTTACTGCTGGGCTGGCCGCTGATTGCAGTCGATGCTTCCCAGATGTTCCTGCTCACATGAGCGCCTCTCCCAGCTCGGCACCATGCCCCATCCCCGTTCAGAGGGAAGACTGGCTCTCAGGGCAGAGCAGCTCTCCATAGGGCAAGCAGGAGCTTGTATCCTGCAGGAGCAGGGCTGCATGTGGGCATCATCAGCAATTTCACCCTTAGACCTGTACGGGATATGCCGCTGTAGAGTTCCATGGTTCCTGTGCCCCAAGGGGAGACAGACAATCAACGAGGAAAATGCTGTGAACTGCTGGGCACCCAGTGGGCAAGGAAGGATAGGAGCATCTGGGACTGAGAGGGCTGGCAAGACCCCAAATGGTGCTCGGTTAGCAGTTTAGTAGCAAAGGCAGGAAGACCCTACCGCCTTGAGCAGCATATGGGCAACAGGGCTCCAGGAAGGACGTCTCCCTTGCTTACAAAGTAAGTCAAACACAAGGTACAGGTGCAACTACAGTCTACGAACTGTGCCTTCAGTAGACTTTCCTGCTGGAAGCTCTCTTTCGTGACATCTGTGAAGCTCTCGCATGACCCCAGCATCCTGTGTGGCAGCCCGTGTGTGTGTGGCTGTGATCCACTGTGGTGCCGGGAGGTGGGGGGTTCTATGTAGAGCAGTGTTGCTCTCTCTGGATCCCACCCTCGGTTCACCTGAGCAACTTAACTTTGCTGTGCTTAAGTTTCTCCCTGTGTGAAGGAGGAAGAGAGACAGCATCAGCTGGTACGAGTTGTTTTAAAGCTTAAAAAAAATACACTTAGTCAAATACCTAGTGACTATAATGAGCATCACTGACCTATTTTTCACTATTTTGTTACTCTAGAGAAGAGATTCCCATCTGGGGGCAATTTTCCCCCCAGGGGCCATTTGACAAGGCATGGAGATGTTTTTCATGTTCACAGTTGGTGAGAGTGCTTCTTTCATCTCTTAGGGAGGACAGGAAAACTGCTAAGTGTCCTGGAATGCACAGGAAACCCTCTCCCCCTACTCGGCTCAACGGCCAGTTATTCAGCTCAAACTGTTAGTAGTGCTGAGGTCAAGAAACCTGCTCCAGGGAGAGAAGTGGGAAATGAAGGTGAGAAATCTGCAGTCTTAGAGGGTATGGTTTCTAGAACATTCTTTCACTCCTCTCCCCTGAGTAGAAACGCATCTTCTCCACCCGCTCCCTGAGATTCTGGAATTCTGATTTTCTGCTTACCCATCAGTGAAGGTGGCAAAGCTCAGCTGCTAGGGAGGCATCCATGTTTCCTCATGGTCTGGCAGAGACCACAGGCATCAAGGAACAGGAAAGCATTCAAAATACTTTCTGGAGACCTCTCCACCATGTCAGTGAATACCTCCTCCCTGAGCCCATAACTAGAGCTACTCAATCTTTGCAATTTATGCCTCTGAGCTCTGAGCAGCACAGAGTCGGTTTGGTACCTACATTTCTCAGGCAATATGCTAACACTCTACACAGAGAAGCATCAGAAGAACACGGCACTTTCCATCCATTCAAAAATCAGCCCGTGAAATTCACAGGTACATCGTCAGTGTCATCTCCATGACTGTAATTGAGTTTAGCACTCAAGGTTAATGGTTGGAAATACTCAAAAAAGACAGAATTGGCTATTGGACTCCTGGGCTCTTGCCATAGGCAAAGCCAATTGCTGATGTATTTCTATATCCCCAGTGGTCTAGTTCCAAGAAAAACTCAGTGCCTTAAGCAGAAAAGTCCATAAAATAGAGCTGGAAAGAATTACTCCTGGTGATGCCATAGCAAATAGTGAGTTGCCTCAGAAATGGAAGCTCGTATACCAACCCCACCCCATGGGCACCTGAGCAGATCCTGCACAGAGCAGAAGAGCGGAAGTAGGGCCCAGAGCACAGTAGAAATCCGGCTCCTTGGCTGCTTGTTTAGAGAGGTGTTACATCATGTTAATCCACCACCCCGCCAGTCTGTAAAATTGACACCTCAACGCCAGCTGCCTTGACATCACGGAGGAAGGAGAGCAGAGAGGGCACAGTAGCCTTGCCGGACGTACAGGTCCTTACACGGGGAGGTCTGCACCTTGCAACTCAGTCCTGCTTGTCCTTCATGCTCCGTGCTTTGGGCATTGCCAAGGCACCAGCCACCAGCATACAACGGCAGGCGTCACATGCACGGAGTCTTCTTCTCCAGGGTTGTCCTGTGTGGTCCTCTTTGCTCTGGAACCCTGCCCAGTCGGGGACTGGCCAGTTAGACTCCCTTACAAGGAGCTTAGCAGAGCTGCTGTTTCCACGCCGAGGGCTGCACCCCTGCTGTAAAGCTGCTAGCAGGGATATTTAAACGCAGGAGGCAGCCTGGCCTTGAACAGTATGAAGCTTTGATTCAAGCCAGGACCTCAGAAAGTGCAACGGCCCTTCTTAGCAGCTTTGGAGAGTATCTTCCAGAAAGATTTGAGAACTCTCTCGTCTCTTGTTTTTCCGTTGCACGGTATCTCAAGGAGGAGTCTTATGCCAAATATCACAGCAGAAATGCAGGTGGAAAAAAACCTACGGTTTCACTTATCTTTGCGTGTTGTTGTTATTTAGTTGCTCAGTCATGTCTGACTCTTTGTGACCATATGAACTGTAGCCCACCAGGCTCCTCTGTTCAGGAGATTCCTCAGGCATGAATACTTGAGTGAGTTGCCATGCCTTCCTCCAGGAGATTCTTTGCTGCTGAGCCACAGGGGAAGCCCCATAAGAGGTGCCTAGAATAGTCAAATCCATGGAGTCAGAAAGTACGTACGCAGGTAGGTGCCAGAGGCTGGGGGATGCAGGTAAGGAGGGGAGATGGGGTGTTAGTGTTTAATGGAGACAGAGCTTCAGTTTAGGCAAGGGAAAAATTCAGGAGATGGATGTGAGAGTTATTCAGGAGACGGCATGTGTTGCCCAACAGTGTGAATGTGCTTTCCGCCAGTGAGCTGCACAGTTAAACATGGTTAAGAGAGTATGTTTTATATTATGTGACTTTTACCGCAATAAAAACATTACACTTTTTTAAAATGCAAAATAAGTTAGATATCATTATCAGAGCTAAGCTAAACTTTCTGATGACGGATGCATCTGCTTATCTAATAACTTGAAGGTTTCTCAGAGATCCTGGCACTGTCTTATCAGAATGAATCACAGATGACATGGTCAATTTATGTTGGTATCCTGTCTCCAGCAGTTTTTAATGCATTACTGGACACTTTGGAGCGAGGCTGGGTGTCTTGGTTTCAGAGCTCATAAGGTTTCACTCAGCAGGGGATGTTCCCATATCCCAGCTGGGCAGGGGTTGAGAGCCTGATTGTGCCAGTTAATGGGCTTTGAGATTTCACCTTATTTAGAGCATCTACGGAGGCTACTCTGACTCCAGGGATGCTTGTCCAATCCGTTAACTCTGTCTCTGGGGTGTTTGGGTTAATATTTGATTATGACATGAGTGGCTGCCTGCATGCAGGCTAAGTCACTTCAGTTTTGTCCGACTCTTTGTGACCCCTGGACTTAGCCCACCAGCCTCCTCTGTCCATGGGATTCTCTAGGAAAGAATCCTGGAGTGGGTTGTCATGCCCTCCTCCAGGGAATCTTCCTGACTCAGGAATTGAAGCTGTGTCTGCTGTGTCTCCTGCATTGGCAGGAGGGTTCTTTACCACTAGCGCCATCTGGGAAGCTTGACATAAATGGTTATAATAGATCATTTCAAAGAGGGCTGGGGGGACCCAACCCAGGAGCCTTCAACACTGCGACCAAAGATTGACTTCCCTATTGGCTATACTAGTCACTGAGAGTGCTACATTTTCCTGATGGAGACATAAGCCACTTATGTCTATGATGGGTCATGTGGGGAAGTGAGTGAGTGAGTGAGTGAGCGAAGTCGCTGTCATGTCCGTCTCTTCGTGACCCCATGGACTGTAGCCTGCCAGGCTCCTCTGTCCATGGGATTTTCCAAGCAATAATACTGGAGTGGATTGCCATTTCCTTCCCCAGGGAATCTTCCCAACCCAGGGATTGAACCCGGGTCTCCCTTATTGTAGACAGATGCTTTACTGTCTGAACCAGAAGTAAAAATAAATGTAAATATCTTCCAAGTATTTTTTGTTTTAATGGCTGCAGCAACCATATTTTTTATACTCTAAGCAACCCCTGGAGGCGGGGGGATTTTCTTTTTCACTCTCTCTGATCTTTCAAAATACCGGTTTTAAAGTTAAAGGGAGAACTATTGTCCCTTCCTGGCGGGTTTATCTCCCCATGTGTGTGTGTTAAGCCACTTGAGTCATGTCCAACTCTTTGTGACCCCACGGACTGTAGCCCGCCAGGCTCTTCTGTCCAAGAATCCTGCAGTGGGTTGCCATTTCCTTTACATAAATGGATCTTCCCAACCCAGGGATCCAGCCTGCATCTCTTAAATACCCTACACTGGCAGGTGGATTCTTTACCAGCAGTGCCACCTGGGAAGCCCCCTTATGTCCCCACTGGCTGACAATCTCATAGCTGTCCATCACTTTTAAACAGTTTGAGAAACCTGGTGTTCTCCCCTTCGGAGAGAGTGTTATATTGGCTGAGATACCAGGAACTTAGGGATGATGTATGGATGCTCACTCATAGCCCACCATCCTGTAGTATATACCAGATTATATGTTCATTTTAAAGTCCTGGTTTGGAGTTCCTGACACGTTCCCCTCTCAGGATATAACCAGAAGGTTTCTTCTTAGCTCATCTTGACTTGCTCTGCAGTTTACTATGTTACAGTTGGTGGCATCTCCAAAACTCGACAGTCTAAATGGGCACCATAGCTTCCAAGGTACTTTCAAGGATAGTTTGAGATTTTATACATATAAATAAAATATCTTAACTATTTGAATTTGTCCACCTGAAGGGAATACTTTCTTCTTTTAAAGGTGGGTTTCTAGCAAGAAACTTGAACATTTACAGATTTTTTGCACTTTTGCCACCACCTCTGATTCCAGGAAACCTCTGATGTGCTTTCTATTGCTATAGATTACTTTGTTTTCCACAGAATTTTTACATAAACGGAATAATATGTTACGTACTCATTTTTGTCTGGTTTCTTTCACTCAGCATATAGCTTTTTGAGATCCATCAAGGTCATCGCATGTATCAATATTCCACTCTTTCTTACTGCTGGGTGGTATAGGTGTACAAAAGTTTGTTTATACATAAAAAAATCTACTTCTGCTTCATTGACTAGCTAAAGCCTTTGACTGTATGGATCAGAACAAACTGTGGAATACTCTTGAAGACACGAAAATATGAGCCCCCTTTATCTGCCTCCTGAGAAACCTACATGCAGGACAAGAAAGAAAAGAACTGGACGTGAAATAACAGCCTGGCCCAAAACTGGGAAAGGAGTGCGTCAAGGCTGCATATTGCCGCCCTGCTTATTTAACTTATATGTGGGGTACATCATATGAAATGCTGGGCTTGATGACGCACAAGCTGGAATCAAGATTGCTGAGAGAAATATCAACCACCTCAGATATGCAGATGACACCACTTTAATGGCAGACATTAAAGAGGAACTAAAAAGCCTCTTGATGAGGATGAAAGAGAGGAGTGAAAAAGCTGGCTTAAAACTCAACATTCAAAAAGCTAAGATCATCGCATTCAATCCCATCACTTTATGGCAAATAGATGGGGAAAAAGTGAAAACAGGGTCAGATTTCATTTTCCTGGGCTCCAGAATCGCTGTGGACTGTGACTGCAGCCACAAAATTAAAAGATACTTGCTCTTTGGAAGAAAAGCTATGACAGACCTAGATGGCATATTAAAAAGCAGAGACTTCGCTTTGCTGACCAAGGTCCATATATTCAATGCTATGTTTTTCCCAGTAGTCATGTATGGATGTGAGAGCTGGACCATAAATGAGGCTGAGTTCCTAAGAATTGATGCTTTTGAATCGTGGTGATGAAGACTCTTGTGTATCCCTTGAACAGCAAGGAGATCAAACCAGTCAATCCTAAAGGAAGTCAACCCTGAATATTCATTGGAAGGACTGATGCTGAAGTTGAAGCTTTGATACTTTGGCCACGTGATGTGAAGAGCAGACTCATTGGAAAAGACCCTGATGCTGGGAAAGACTGAGGGCAGGAGGAGAAGGGGACGACAGAGGATGAGATAGTTGGATAGCATCACTGACTCAATGGACATGAGTTTGAGCAAACTGAGGGAGATAGTTAAGGAAGCCTGGCGTGCAGCAGTTCATGGGATCACAAAGAGTTGGGCATGATTTATTTAATGATTAAACAACAACAACAAATCTGTTGATGGAAAATTGGGTTGTTTCTTAGCTATTACAAATAAAGAAGCCGTGAACATCTGTGTTCAAGGGTTTGTATGGGTGTGGACTTTTTTTTTTTTTTCTTTTGGATAAATGCCTGTGGCTAGATCATAAGGTAGGTGTAACTTTAGCTTTTTAAGAAAGACATTCATTTTCAAAGTGACTGCTCCGTTTTGGGTTTCCATCGGCTGTCCCGTGCATCCGAAGCTTGTTTCCCAGCTTAGCAGAGAAGCACTGATTCTTTCGCTTTGGGAACGGCATCATCTGTACCGTGGCTTGTTCACAGACACCCACTTCCAGGTTAAGACTGTAGCCTTCTACTCTTCATTTACTGAAAGAGTTTATAAAAATCTGATGTCGAGTTTTGTGAAATGCCTTTTCTGCTTTTATTCAGATGTTCATTGCATTCTCACTTTGGTTAATGTTGTAAATCATGTTGATTGATTTTGAATGTTAAACTCATTTTGCATTTCTGGGAATAATCTCACTTCGTTATATTTCATATACTGTTGAAACAGATTTGGTGACACTTTTGGCTTAGAATGTTCACTCTTCTATGTTCATAAAATCTATAGTTCTCTTTCCTTGCAATAGCTGCCTTTTAAAAAGTGATGGCCTCATAAAATGGGAAAGTATAGCCTCCTTTTCCATTTTCCAGTTGAGCTTCTGTGGAATTATAATTTTGTCTTTCTCCCATATTGGTGGAATTCAGTGGTGAAACCATCTTTTCCTGATATGTCTTGGAAGGGAGATGTTTAACTGTAAATTCAGCTGCCTTAATAGACATGGGGCTGATTTAGGTTATCTCTTTCTTCACTGTGTTTTGATAGTTTTTTGTCTTTCAGGGCATTTGTCCATTTCCTGCCAGCTGTCAAATTTACTGGCATAAAATTGTTCATAGTAGTCCCCTATTATCTTTAAAAATGTTTATTTGTGGTAAAAATATATATAACATAAAATTTACAGTCTTAACTGTTTTTAAGTCTGTGATTCAATAGTGTTAAATACATTTATATTGCTATATCTCCAGAGTTCTTTTCATCTTGCAAAACTGAAATGATATCCTTTAAAGAACTCTTCATTTCCACCTTACCCATCCCCCTTCTGTTTCTAGATAACTCATATTGGGGGAATTATACAGTATCTGTCTTTTTGTGACTGGCTTATTTTTATAATGTATTGGGCTTTCCTGGTGACTCAGACAGTAAAGAATCTGCCTGCAATGCAAGAGACCTGGGTTCTATGTCTGGTTGGGAAGATCCCCTGGAGAAGGAGATGACAACCCACTCCAGTATTCTTGCCTGGAGAATCCCATGGACAGAGGAGCCTGGGGGGCTACAGTCCATGGGGTCACAGAGTCAGACACGACTGAGCAGCATTCACTTTCACTTATTTCACTTGTTAGAATGTCCTTAAGTTTCAACCATGTGTGCAGCATGAGTCAAGATTCCCTCCTTTTTAAAAGGCTGTTTATCCGTTCTGTTTATCCACTCCTCCACTGATGGACACGCGGGTGCTTCCTCCTTTTGGCCACAGTGAATAAGGCTGCCATGAACAGATAGCGCTTAGAGCCCCTGCTGTCGTTTCCTTGGATATACACGTAGAACTGGAATTTCTGGAGAAAATCAGTTCAGTTCAGTCGCTCAGTCGTGTCCGACTCTTTGCGACCCCATGAATCGCAGCACGCTAGGCCTCCCTGTCCATCACCAACTCCCAGAGTTCACTCAGACTCACGTCCATCGAGTCCGTGATGCCATCCAGCCATCTCATCCTCTGTCGTCCCCTTCTCCTCCTGCCCCCAATCCCTCCCAGCATCAGAGTTTTTCCCAATGAGTCAACTCTTCGCATGAGGTGGACAAAGTACTGGGGCTTCAGCTTTAGCATCATTCCTTCCAAAGAAATCCCAGGGTTGATCTCCTTCAGAATGGACTGGTTGGATCTCCTTGCAGTCCAAGGGACTCTCAAGAGTCTTCTCCAACACCACAGTTCAAAAGCATCAATTCTTTGGCGCTCAGCCTTCTTCACAGTCCAACTCTCACATCCATACATGACCACAGGAAAAACCATAGCCTTAACTAGATGGACCTTAGTCAGCAAAGTATTGTCTCTGCTTTTGAATATGTTATCTAGGTTGGTCTGGAGCAAATGGTAGCTCTATATTTAATTTCTTGCAGAACCTCCATCTTGTCCTCCATACAGTAATGCATCATTTTACATTCCCACAAACAGTCCACAAGGGTTTCAATTACTCCACATTCTCACCAAAACTTGATACATATTTTTTTACAGTAGTCATCCCAATGTGTATGAGTTGATAGCTCACTGTGGCTTGATTTACATTTCCTGAGTGATAAGCTGAAGCTCCAGTACTCTGGCCACCTCATGCAAAGAGCTGACTCATTGGAAAAGACTCTGATGCTGGGAAGGATTGCGGGCAGGAGGAGAAGGGGACGACTGAGGATGAGATGGCTGGATGGCATCACTGACTCAATGGATGTGAGTCTGAGTGAACTCTGGGAGTTGGTGATGGACAGGGAAACCTGGTGTGCTGCGATTCATGGGGTCACAAGGAGTCAGACACGACTGAGTGACTGAACTGAACTGAACTGAATGATTAGTGATACTGAATATTTCTCTAATATACTTACTGGCCATTTTTATATCTTCTTTGGCAAAACGTCAAGTGTCTTAATGTGATTGTCTTCATGCATTTTGTTCTTGTGCCTCGTGGTGTTTCTTGAATCTATGAGGTTGTATTTTTACCATATTAGAAAAAAACATCTTTTAACCATTAAACCTTGTTTCTTTTGCCCTCACTCTCTCTTCCTTTTTCTTTCTCCCTTCCCTCCTCCATTCCTTCTTTTCGTCTTCTGTCCATTTTCTTGCAATGACTCTAACGACTTGTGTATTATTCCACATATATTTGTCTTCAGTCACAGATAAAACAGACTTCAATCTGTTTCTCCTGTTTTGTTTGTGAGTCACTGTGGTATTTGTAATTTTTTCTGTCATTATTCCTATCCGGTGTATTTCAAAATCTAACGTATATTTTTCATCTCTAGAAATCTGATTTGGGTGTTTTTAAAATAGTCTCTGTCTTTATTTACCATTTCAAGCATGTGAAGTATAGTTACAATAATTGCTTCAAATTGTCTGTTTACATATCCACCTGTATTAGTATTGGATCATTTTCAATTGATTTGGTTTTCTCCTTATAGAGCATGTTTTCTTTTTTATTTGAAAACTTTGTAAATTTTATGTAATCCAAGATACTGTGATTTGATCTTATGTACTGGATAATTTTGTTTCCTTTTAAATATCTTGAACTTTGTCCTGAGATGCTATTAATTTACTTGTAAATGTTTTCATACTTCTGTGCCTTGCCCAGGAGATCTGTTATACAGGGCTGGTAAAGTCAGTCTAAGACTATTTATGTAAGACTGGTCAGTCTAAGGCAGTGGTGTTCAGTGAGGAATGATTTTATCTTCAAGGAACATTTGGCAGTGTGTGTGGGATTTATGGAATTTGCATCTAACAGGCTGATAATCAGTGAGGGTGTTAACCCTTCTACAATGCACAGGACAAACACTCCATAATAAATAATTATTCAGACCAAAATGCCAATGATGTGAATACTAAAAAACCTTGGTCTGGGGCTTAGACAAAACTCTTCTGTGTACTCCGGCCAGCAGTCCATAAATGGTGAATTTTCCTGCTTCCCTGGTGGGTACAGGCTCTGTTTTCAGCCCGTGGGAGCTCCTGATGCTGCTCCTCCCACACTTCCCTGGGGTTCTTGCCCCAACCTTCAGCTTCTTCCCCACAAGCCGTCGCACTCAGCCCAGTTGTTCCCGGAGACCCTCTACAGGTCTCTGGAGGTCTCTCTTGGTGCTGACCTCTCTTTGGTGCTCTCTGCAGGGAACACTGCCTACTGCAGGCCTCTTTGGCCCACCCCGCCTTGCCTGGGCCTGGAAACCCAAGGCAGGAACTTGGCGCAATTGTAGGGCACATCCTTGGTTTTTCATCACTCAGGGATCATTGTTTGATAATGCGGGTTTCATTTATTTCTTGTATTTCATTTTTTTTTATTCCTTCAGGTGAGAGAGTAAATATAGTCCCTTTCTCGGCAGGAAGTAAAAGTTGCTCTCATATATGCATCTATTATAACAGTCTTATAAAGGAGTCATGCATGCACGCATGCTAAGTTACTTCGCTTGAGTCTGACTCTTTGCTGCCCTGTAAACTGCAGCCTGCCGTGCGCTTCTGTCCAGGGGATTCTCCAGGTAAGAAAACTGGAGAGGGTTGCCAAGTCTTCTTCCAGGGGAATCTCCCTGACCCAAGGATCAAACCTGTGTCTTGAATGTGTCCTATTTAGGCAGGAGGATTCTTTACCACTAATTCTATCTGGGAAGCCCATAAAGGATGCATATATATGTATATATTATATTTTTCATGAAACAGTGTTATTAGTTTGCTTATATATCTTCAGTTCAGTTCATTCAGTCGCTCAGTTGTGTTCAACTCTTTGCGACCCTGTGCACCACAGCACGCCAGGCCTCCCTGTCCATCACCAACTCCCGGAGTCCACCCAAACCCTTGTCCATTGAGTTGGTGATGCCATCCAGCCATCTGATCCTCTGTCATCCCCTTCTCCTCCTGCCCTCAATCTTTCCCAGTATCAGGGTCTTTTCCAATAAGTCATCTCTTCGCATCAGGTGGCCAAAGTATTGGAGTTTCAGCTTCAGCATCAGTCCCTCCAATGAACACCCAAGACTGGTCTCCTTTAGGATGGACTGTTTGGATCTCCTTGCAGTCCAAGGGACTCTCAAGAGTCTTCTCTAACACCACAGTTCAAAAGCATCACTTATAAGGAAATGTTACTTTATGATCTACTAATGCAACTCTATAGGAATTAGTATTCAAAAAGTGAAATAAATATAGTATAATACTTTCAAAGTTTCACTCAAAATGCTTTTATCAGATTAACAAATATGTTTTTTATCTTTAAGATCTTGGTTGTTCATCTGGATTGGATTTAAATTTTACTAAATAAAGTGCAATGAATGAGAAAATTGATCTTTTGAAATTCCAAAGTGAAATTACTAAGAAAAGATGACAAGTTTGATTTTTTTTAAAGTTAATACAATACATACCAGGAACGGACAGAAAAAAATACATTTCCTTGGCATTAGGACACTTGAGCCTGTGGGGCTCCTTGCCTCATGCCAGCACTTTGGTTTTTAGTTTCTTAGAGAATGACTCACAGGGGATTAATTTTACACTTATGTTCATGAAACCATAAAGTGCCATTGACATCAAAACAAGCTGGAGGAATCAATCCCTCTAGCCCTGCCTATGTTCCATCCCCGAATTACTCTTGTGAAATGTATTGCTTAACGACTGTGCTTTCAATTTTTCAATCATCTTTTTTTTTCTCCTTTTAAGCTTTTTATTTTTATTGGAGTATAGCCGATTAGCAAACAATGCTGTACTAGGTGAACGGCAAAGGGACTCAGCCAGACATATACACGTATCCCTTCTCCGTCAAACTCCCCTCCCACCCAGGCTGGCACTGAGCAGAGCTCCCTGAGCGGTGCAGTAGGTCCTTGTTGGTCACCCAGTTTAAAGAGAGCCCTGTGTACCTATACCAGACTCCCCACCTACCCTTTCCCCTCTCCTCCCCTCCGGCAACCGTAAGCTTGGTTCTTGACGTCTGAGCGTCTATTTCTGTTGTGCAAGTTCATTCTGTATCATTTCTCTCTTTAGATTCCACATACAAGGGCTGCCATGCGATATTTCTCCTGTCTGACTTACTTCACTCACTATGACATTCTCTAGGCCCACCCATGTTGCTGCAAATGACATTATTTTTAACAACTGAGTAATAGTCCACTGTATCTATGTAATGTTTAATCTTCTTTTTGATGTATGTAGTTGGGGGTGGGGGAGTATGTTGGTCTCAGTCTAGAAAATGTGCAAGTAAGGACCAAGATGTCAGACTTCTCCTGAAATTTCATGGGGACTTGGAGCCAGAGAGAAAAGCTTAGACAGTGCGATGGTGGGCAATTGTGCAACTAAGTCCTCCACAGAAACAGACTTCAAACCTTGTCCTGTTTACATCTTTTCCCAAGACTAGTCACAGCTTCCTTATCGATTTACACAGAAAACTCAGCCAAAGACTGAAAGCCTCACCAATCAGTGCTTCTTTTTTTTAATCTTTACTCTGTGTTAAGCTTTAAAGAGACTTGAGCAGGGGCACAGTGTTTCCTTGCACGTAAATTCACATATGTTTACCTTTGTTTTATACCAGCCTTAGGTCTATATTATTACAAAAGAGTTTACCCATCTTGATAACGAAGCTTAGGTGCGATAGAAAATAGAAAAGGGTACGATTTTAAGAACTTGAAGATTGGAAACGGGATGAGATGTCGCACCTACGATTCTTGACTAAACCTTGCTTTCTTTGCTGCCCAGTGCTACCAGGCCGAGACGGAGCACCTCTGAGCCTCACTCCTCATTCTCCGGCTGCTCTGAGAGGTTAGAAGGCCCAGTTTCAGCGATCTCAGTGTTTTCTGTGCTTTGGCAGTTTCTGGTTGTTCAGTGAGCTGAGGAAATTACTATGCCACTAATATAATCACAGATGTTAATTAGTTCTAATCGTTGAACTGCTCTGCCTTGATATATCACAAAGACTTGGACAAGATATCCTGCGGGGTGCATGCCTTTAAGCTCAGTTGCTAAGCCCTGTTCAACTCTTTGTGACTCCATAGACTGCCACACACCAGGCTCTTCTGTCCATGGGATTTCTGGGGCAAGAACACTGCAGTGGGTTGCCATTTCCTTCTCCAGGGGATCTTCCCAACCCAGGGATCAAACCCACATCTCCTGCATTGGCAGATGGATTCTTTACCACTGAGCCACCAGGGAAGCCCATATTGTTGGTGGGGGGCCAGGCTTGGTGAGTTTGGTGCTCACTTGTGTGCATTATAAAAAAAAGAAAAAAGAAATCTGAGAAATCCTCAGGCAGAAGTGCTAAGGAGAAAGCATTCCCATCCAGGCTGATGAGGTTTCAAATGCTCTGTAGCCAGTTTGCTTTACCAGCTTCCTCCCATCCCACATAAAGTCTCCCTTCTCCCTGACACAGCATCTGGATACAGAGGTGAATGCTGGTGTTTCCATTTTGTGAGGAGTGAGGGGTAGTAATATGAATGGTTTTCTGGACCTAAGGACAACTCCTCAGCAAAGAAGAGCTAAGTGCAGGCTCAGACTCTCTGCCTCTCCCAACTGCTTCGAACCTTCCCCTGGTTGGACCTGACTCCCAGGCTTATGGCCCATAGAAAGGCAAGCATTTTTTTGTGTGGGCGGCTTCATGGAGATAGCCACACAGCATGAAATGTGCAGGCCTGAGCCCTGTGATGCTCCCTGGGAGGCTGTGTGTCTGTTGGCATGAAGGAGAAGGAGTCCAGGGCAACCAGCTGCAGCTCCCACCAGGGAGGGTGTGTTCGAGTGAGAACAGGAAACAAATAAGCCCAGAGCTCCTCTCCATGACAAATCCCCAAACACAGCCTCCCGTTAAGAGGAAAATGCCGAATAATAACTCTGACGCTCCCCACGGAGCAGTGTCACAGTTCTTAAGCCTCTGTAACTGACAACACGGGATGGTGACTTCATGCTAAGTTTTGGACTTTGTAACGTTAAGTAACAACGCGATATTGAAAGTGACAAGCAGACAGTGCCTGGTCCCCACTGGATACTAATTGCTGCGGTAGGAGGAAGCGTCCGGGCCATAAAAACTGTCATCTGTTGGCGTGAGTTCCTGTTGCAACCAAGTCGGCTGCATTCCTTGTCCACACATGTTTCAAATCAAGCAAGGGATATAAATGAAAAAAAAATCGAGCTCCGATTCTCTTTCAGTTTGGCAGAGTGACAGGGACAGTCAGCTGTCCCTGACAGTCCAATACCAGCTCCTTCCAGACTGGTGGACGCTCTGGATAGAAGGAGGCTGCAGTTGGTGCGAGTTTACTTTGCCGGAACCTAGGGCAGGAGGGTGGAGACGTTGCCGAGATGTGCCTTCCTCTCCCACCTGGCCCACACCTGGCTCCTTTCTCTGGCCCAGGAATGTGAGTCCCCAGGAACTCCCACAAACACTCTTTCCCTCGTTCCCCTGCAGGGAAGCACGTGAGGACTTCCTGACTCAGCCTCCCATCCACGAGTCTCTTGGACCATTGTGCCCCTACTAGAATGAGGGCATCTCCTCAGGGGCTTGTTTTATCTCCTTTCCTCTGGGTGATACCCTTTCCTTCCACACTCTAAAACAGAAATGAGCCATCCTCTCAACATCATCAGTTCAACCTCAAGAGGAGCCTGCCGCAGTGCATCCCAAGAAAATTACTTCAGAGCAAAGCCTGTCTGATCCTCGCATTTTTTTTCTTCTTTTGCCACAATCTTGTTGCCTTTCGGTCTTTATGTTTGTAGATACGGGTGTCGGGAAGAGGGGTCTTGAGAATCCTGGGCATCCCTGGTAGCCTGGAAAATGATGATGCTGCTGCTCAAAAGTAACACACTTCAGAGCCTGGAAAGTGGGCAGGCTCATCAGCATCTTGTCCCCATGCCAGCTCTCCAAGGAGAGCAAAGCGCACATTCTGAAGGAGAAGCAGGTCATTTCCCAGGGCACCATGTGTGGTGTGGAGCCCAGGCAGCTTCCCGGAGCACAGGAGCGGTACCCCTGCCCTGGGGAGCCACAGACCTGCCAGTGAGTGTGTTCCGTGTAGAGTCTCCTCACCTTCTGAATGAACCTCTAAGAAAATGGCTTTGTGATTTTTAGTGTTTATTTCATATATATGACCTGTGCTTTCACCTCCCGATTTTACCCATTTGCTCTTATATAAAGTAAGTGTGTCTTTTATTTTTTCATAACTCGTGGCCTTGGGAATTTTCTGATTCTAACTGGGTACTCCGCAATGGCAGCCCCATCACCCAGATCTGTGTCACGGGAACACTCTATGTCTTAAGATGGTGCATACATGAAACCTTCTTTGCACTCCAGGACTCAAGACATTCTCACGCTGCGATTTATAAAGTGAAAATGAAAGCTGCTCAGTCGTGTCCGACTCTTTGTGACTGCATGGACTATACAGTCCATGGAATTCTCCAGGCCTGAACACGGGCATGGGTAGCCTTTCCCTTCTCCGGGGGATCTTCCCAACCGAGGAATCAAATCAGGGTCTCCTGCATTGCAGGTGGATTCTTTACCAACTGAGCTATCAGGGAAACCCTAAGTTTGATGCTGTTATTGAAAACTGTCAACTGTCCAGAACACAAAGAAAGTAGCCCCTTCCTTGCCCTGTAGGAGGGCACATGCTTAGTGTCTTGGAAATATGAACACATGACAGGTTAATAGACCACTTGGTCTTCTGCCCCGCTTAAGCGGACCTCCCAACTGATGTCCCCAAGGGCAGTCCCTCCACCCAAGGAAGCCCTGGCCTTTCACTGGGGACCAGGCATCCCTCAAGAAGCAGGACTGGCCCATCTTCCACTCATTTGTCTCAGCCACCAGAATAGGGGTCAGCAAATGTTTGCTGGTAAAGAGTCAATTAATATGTTCAGTTGTGTAAGTAATATGGTCTCTGCTGCAGCTCGTCAACTCTGCATGTAGTTCAGCAACGTTGCCCTGGCCAGTAAACCAAGAGTGAGCGGGCATGGCTGTGTTTCAGTAAAACTTTATTTATACACTCTGAAATTTGAATTTCAGATCATTTTCATGTGCCACCAAGTAGTATTTTCCTTTTATTATTTTTTAAAAAATTAAAAATGCAAGACTCGTTCTTAGCTTGTGGACCAGGCAAAAACAAGATGTTTTGTCAACTCCTGCAAGAGACTAGTATCTGAAGAACAAAGTAGTGTGTGTTGGGCTCAGCTTTTTAAACTCATCTTTTCTGAGTTGGGTTGTCAGGCACCAGCGAGAATTCTGCTCATGGGCGAGGTCAGAGAGGCTGAGACACCATCAAGTGGTGACTAAAATTTCAATTAATGGAGCTAAATGAAACTCCTGTGAGTATATTTAGCCAAATGAGCCATCTAAATGTTTCTATTGAGAATTAACTAGATGACATGTGTACACAGCTTTCTAAAGCCTTGTGAAACTCAGATAGGTTTATCAACACAACTTTTTAAAATTATTGCTGTTTTTGATGATGAAGCTGTTTTAAATTGAGTCAAATTACGTTAAGACATGCTGTTGATGCAAGGCCTTAAATTTGAAAATCCTGTAAGGCATGGGAGAATATTGTTCATTTGGGAGCTGTTGTCTTATTTTCCTACATACGATACTGATTACATTTTCTAGCTTGTTGTTTCTAAATCTTGTCCTTGGCAGGCCATTCCTTGTTTGGCAATTTTCCATTGCTTTTACTTAGGAATGCATATTCATAAGATACTTCACTATTTTGAAGACATTCCAGTGTAAAGAAGGAGAGGAAAGTTTTCTTCCTTTAGTTTTATATCAAATTTTATTGACACTTTTAAGTCCCTATGACATTTGTAGTCATCCACTCCCCACCCCTGAAATTTTCAATATTTCAGAAATGTTCAGCAAATATCAAGCTTTTTTAAAAAAATTTTTTGCTTAACATAGAGAATTAAAAGAAGTACATTTTATGCAGATTCTAAATTCAACTTGGTTGGAAGTTTTTTATCAAGTCATTTTTATTTTATCAAATCACTTTAAGAGAAGGACACAATCTTATTTTTTGGGGGGATAGGGTATAATTAAATCAAAGATTTTGATCTTATGCTGTTTTTGTGAACAATTAGGAAACTATAAGAGCAGGTTAAGCTTCTGAAAAGAATGTTAAAGATACATTTTAATACGGGCAATATTCTGGATGCTGCTGCAGAGGAAGGCTGGGGTTTCTTGCTCGCTGCTGCTGTGATTCTTATTTCCCTGTATCTTGGTTTAAGGTTGTCTCTGTGTAGCTGAGGACTGAAGAATTGATGCTTTTGAACTGTGGTGTTGGAGAGGACTCTTGAGAGTCCCTTGGACTGCAAGGAGATCCAACCAGTCCATTCTAAAGGAAATCAGTCCCGAATATTATTGGAAGGACCGATACTGAAGCTGAAACTCCAATACTTTGGCCACGTGATGCAAAGAGCCGACTCATCAGAAAAGACCCTGAGGCTGGAAAAGATTGAAGGCAGGAGGAGAAGGGGAAGACAGAGGATGAGATGATTGGATGGCATCACCAATTCAGTGGACATGAGTTGCACAATCTCTGGGAGTTGGTGATGGACAGGGAAGCCTGGCATGCTGCAGTCCATGGGGTTGCAAAGAGTTGGACACGACTGAGCGACTGGACTGAACTGTGTCGCAATACCAGGCCTTTCTGGCCAAGGCTGTCATGGTGCCAGGGGTCCCCGGCAAGTCCTCTTTCTCCAGCTACAGGCAAGAGTCTGTTTGCTTAGCCGGTCAGAAGAGGCTGCGGACAGGCCAGAGGCTGGGGATTCAAGGCTCGGCTGGCCGTTTTCCTTTTTGACTCTGTTTCTTCATCATCAATCTCACCCCTGAAAACAGCTAGCTCTCTCACAAACACATGCCTCTGGTCACAAGGGGGACTGGGTGGGAGACTGTGGCTGGACCAGTGCAAATCCATCTCCCCCAGTGGGAAACTCCTCAAACCACATGGCTAGGCGGCCCTGAGCCACCCAAGTCATCCGTGTGGACAAAGGCAGCAGGTCAACATTACTAACCCAGTGGGGCTGCCAGAAAGCTCCACAGCTCAGTCCAATGTGTTTCTTTCTTGCCACCGCTCCCACGTTGTTTTCTGCATCATTTTAAGCATCATTAAGAAACCGACAGAATCCCTTTATCATTTTAAATTGCACAATACTGATGCTATCAGTCAGCATTCTGGAGAAAGTAAAATGCCATTATTCCAATAAGGAATCATTCCAACCCATGTTTACATGCATTTCTTCAACCCACGTCCGTGAGTGCTCACTTGTAAATAGCTATAGTTTATTATTATTGGCGCCAATTAATTATTGATTAAATACGATCATTTGTGAGACAGTTTCACTTGGCGAGCAGAATACAACTTCATTTTTTTAAAAAAGATCCATTGGTTTAAATCTAGCTTGAGACATTCAACTTTCTTTTTCACCTGTTTCTTCCCTTCTCTGTTCATTCAGACTGTTAATTGTTATTTTTTTTCTTTCAGTTACTTACACTATATACATTTCTCTATTATTTTCCATTTTCACTTTTTAGGGTCATGTAGATTCAAAATGATGAGAGAAGGAACTTCCCTGTCACTGATGCCAACTTGAAACTAGAACCTCAACTGATACAGACGTTGTGAAGCTGGTGATTCAGACAGAGAAACCACACGAGGTGTACAGAGCATGGTGCAGGATGGAAGGAGGCTTCAAAACTGGGAAAGGCAGGAAGTGAAAGCCCAGGGGCAGGCGGACTCCCGTCTAGGTGTGACAGGCCAGGCGTGGGAACCTTCCTCTGAACCCCCACGTGAGCCACTGCGTCTGTGACCAGTCTGTGATCTAATTTCAGGTTTCATCGATAGGTGTCCCATTGGGTTTTCACAGGGAGAATGCGCAGTGTGTGTGTGTGTGTGTGTGTGTGTGTGTGTGTTACTGCCCGTGTGTTCTTGTATGTATGTTCTTGAACGTGTATGTTTGTGAGTGGGGGCTGTGCATGTGTTACTGAACCTAACTTGGGTACTTACCTGTGCAAAGTGAAGCCAGTCCCCTGACACCAGCCTGTGGTGAAGGCCAGTGCCGTATATTGCAGGTGCCAGCCTAGGAGCCCAGGCCGCTCACGTGCAGGAAGCGGAACCCCCGATGGGCTTCAGAAGACCATGTTTAAGTCCAGGTGAGGGAGGGGGTCAGAGCGTATATGATCAGCTTGTGCACAATTCTTTGGTTGTTGATGGCGAGGTAACCAGGCTAACCTTTTCAGTTGTCATGAGTTCTACGTGCTCCTGGTCATCAAGTGCTTAATTTCTTCCATTTAGTTGAGGCTTCTGCATCTGTAAAACAACTCAGGAAAAGTGCATTATATTCTATTATCTGGTTATGATAGGAGCTAAAGCAGAGGACATGGGGGAAACAAGCTAAAGCTGAAGACGGGGGGAGGGGTCTGTACCAGGAAGTCCCCTCCTTGCTTACATTACACAGGGTCCCACTCCTTGCTTACATTTGCATGTGTGTGTTTGGGAGTGGGGAGAATAGTCTAATTTTTGATTAAAAGTATCTAGTTTGAAAAGTATCAAGTTATCTAGTAGCTATGGCAACAAAGTTACGACAAACAGCATATTAAATGACAGAGAAATCACTTTGCTGACAAAGGTCCGTCTAGTCAAGGCTATGGTTTTTCCTGCGGTCATGTATGGATGCGAGAGTTGGACTGCAAGGAAGGATGAGCTCCAAAGAATTGATGCTTTTGAACTGTGGTGTTGAAGAAGACTCTTGAGAGTCCCGTGAACTGCAAAGAGATCCAACCAGTCCATCCTAAAGGAAATCAGCCCTGAATATTCATTGGAAGGACTGATGCTGAAGCTGAAGCTCCAATACTTTGGCCACCTGATGCAAAGAGCCAACTCATTGGAAAAGACCCTGATGCTGGGAAAGATTGAAGGCAGGAGAGAAGAGGGCAATAGAGAATGAGATGGTTGAATAGTATCGTTGACTCAATGGAGATGAGTTTGAGCAAGCTCTGGGAGTCAGTGAAGGACAGGAAAGCCTGGTGTGCTGCAGTCCACGGGGTCACAAAGAGTCGGACATGACTGAGCAACTGAACAACAACAAAGAGGAAAGGTTATGAAGAAAAATTATGACAAGTATCAAGTGTGATGTCATGGGAGAGATGCACATGAAAGAGGAGAGGGGAGTTAAAACAATCAAAACTTGGTTGCTGATAAGAAATAGCCACATAACCAGTCTCCAGAGTCATCATCATTTCTATTATGTGATAGACAATTGATACACAGATATTGAGCACATGAAACAATAAATCAATTTTAATTCAGACTAAAGCTTTTAATTCAAGTTTCTAATTTTCTAACATCTGGAGAAGGATATTAATTTTTATATATGTATTAAAATACATGGGCCTTCCCTGGTGGCTGAGATGGTAAAGAATCTGCCTGCAATGCAGGAGACCTAGATTCAGTCCCTGGGTCAGGAAGATCCCCTGGAGAAGGGAGTGGCTACCCCGCCCAGTATTCTTGCCTAGAGAATTCCATGGGCAGAAGAGGCTGGTAGGCTAAATACACAGGATAACAAAGAGTTGGACACACTGCGCAACAATTCTTTCACACTTCCATAAGTGTATGTATGTATTGTTTTTGTATGTATGTTTGTGTGTGTGTGTGTGTGTGTGTGTGTGTGCACGCGCTACTTGCTCAGTCATGTCTGACTCTTTGTTACCCTGTGGACTGTAGCCTTCCGGCTCCTCTGTCCATGAGATTCTCCAGGCAAGAATACTGGAGTGGGTTGCCAGTCCCTTCTCTCTCTCTCTGTCTCTGTCTCTCTGTCTCTCTCTTTCTCTCTCTCTCTCTCTCTATATATATATACATGCAGACATATATGGGGCTTCCCTAGTGACTGAGTGGTAAAGATTCCACCTGCAATGCAGGAGTCACATGTTCAATCCCTGGGCCGGGAAGATCCCGTGGAAGAGGGCATGGAGAATCCTAGGCCTCCTATCCTAGGCTGGAGAACCCATGGACAGAGGAACCTGGTAGGTTACAGTCTGTAAGGTAGCACAGAGTTGGATATATATATATATATATATATATATATATATATATATATATACACACACATATATAGGTATGTACACATACAAATATATGCATATATACACATACATACACAGGCCGTCTAACCTGCAGGACACAGTTTGTAAAATAAATATGAACTTAAGCATCTTTGAAATTCAGGGAATGCTAATTTAGGCAAATCCGTTTCTCTTCCTTTTAATCATGATCACACCTGGCGTCCAGATTAGGCTTTGGAGCCTGTTCATTCTGTGAACACCACAGAGCACATATGTGTCCTTTGTCTTGGTATGTGCTTGGGGAACACATTCGAGTCTAGGGTCTACCACTACACACATAAAGTAAAAAAGTAGGTGACTCTCGTTAATCATTTTACTGTGAGAAGTAATATGTTCCCAGCCAAAAGGGTGTTTTAGTGTAGCATTCAAGGTAACAAAAAATTCACCTAACTTTGCTCCATAAATGTACTTATAGGGTCACTCTTTGTGTTTTCCAAATTGTGTATTTCCTAATTTCTCCTGTTAGTGAAATGAAGATGTGATACCCGAACTAGTGTGCTCGTTGTGGTAGTGTTACAAAGGGCTATCTAAGCCAGACTTTTCCAGGTTATATCTATGTTTACATAGATTACAGCGTCTATGTTATAAAGTATTGAAGACAACCATCATTCATTTCTGTAGTGAAAGATGGAAAAAGTTAACTGAGAGCTATTGGAAGGGTCTACATTTCCATGGGCGGAGCAAGACCGCAAGGTCTTAGCATGTAGCTGAAGCACCAGGCTCATGGGTCATTCACAGTCTTTCTTCTACGCGTTGCCTTGTTGCTACTTAATAATTGCCAAGTCGGCGTCCATATCTCCCCGTGCTCAGTGTGTCTAAATCCTCATTGAGATCACACTTGATCACAGAACAATCCTCTTCCTCTGTGCAGGCCCTGCTACTGTGTCTTTCAGGAGGAAATAGCAGTTCTGAAGCTCATGGACGTTTGCTCTGGAGGGTTGTGGAAGCAGTGAATTAGCAGTTGATGCATGCAGATGCAAAAATGGTGACATAAAGGCCGTGGTATATGACAAGGGGGGCCTCTCAGGTCTGGCCAGAGAGTGACTTTATCATTCTGCTCTGAACCGGCGCTCCCTGGCGGGGAGGAGTGGTTCTCTTTTGCAGCCTGGGATTGGGCTCTAGTGATGCCAGGTGGAATGATTTAGGTCTGTGTTGTAGAATTACAAAGACTACATTTATAGAGACAGGAAATTGAGGAGCCAGGAAGAGCAGATCCCATGCCGGGAACACGAAGGGCCTGGAAGGAGATATAAGACGGGAGCAGACCTGAGCACATAGACCAGTCACCGAGGTCTGGGGTTATGATCCCAGAGGCACGGGCTGAGTCTGTGAAGCAGCGTGCAGCCCTGACCTCAGTCAGTGTGCTGTGCACGTTCAGTCGTCCAGTCGTGTCTGACTCTTTGTGACCCCATGGACTGGAGTCTGCCAGGCTCCTCTGTTCCAGGAACTCTCCAGGCAAGACTACAGGAATGAGTTACCATTTCCTCCTCCAGTGGATCTTCCCAACCCAGGGATCAAACCTGAGTCTCCTGTACCTCATGCATTGCAGGCAGGTTCATTACCCTGAGCTCCCTGGGAAGCCCAGTGACACTGACCTCTCAGCAATTGCCAGATGTTGGGATAAACATAGACAAAGACACTTAGAAATCAGTGAGGCAATAAGTTTCCTTGGCCTTGGTGCTGGGTCAGGACACAAGAAAACACAGTCTTAGTATCAGATTTGCAAAGTACACTGTCATTTCACATGCTTGCACAAATTGCTGAGTACAAAGTCCCAATCCCAGTCGTCAGGAGCTCCTATCAACACCTTATGTGAAAATATTGCTGGGCGGCGGCCCCAGGGACTCCGTGTGGCAGGACTAGCTATGCTTGGAGTTGCAGCAGAGGGCAGAGAGCTGATGAGATGGATGGAGGCAGGGGGCAGGCTGGCTTCAGACAATAGCGTGAAGCAATTACCGAGTCAAAGCTGCATGTGGAGAACGCCATCAGGGTGCAGGGATTGAGTGGGAAGGAGGGCATAAATGAGTTCTGCCAGGTCCAGGACAAGGCACTGGAGAGAAACCCAACAGAAGAACGGGCTAGCCCTCCAAGACGCTCAGAGGCCCAGTCAGGGTGCCAGGGAACAAGCAGGTGCTTTTCTACTCAGCAATGAGGGGCCTGAAACCAGTCAAAGAGTGGAGGCAACAAGGAGCCAGAATATCCACACAGAGGGAGGGGGTGAAGACACGTCATGTAACCCCTGGCATCCAGGATCAGGGCTCATGAATCCTGAGACCGGAATAGAGGAGTGCCCTCAAACGAACCCAAGCAGGGAGCTGCAGGAATGCTGTCTTTCACACTCGGGAGTGTAGGATCGGAAATTTGTTTTTAGATCACAGTGCGCAGTACACATGAGAATGCTTGTTTTAAATGAGAAAATAAATCACAACAAATTATTAGTTAAGTCGAAATATTAGCTTAAATGGAAACACAGATAGATGAAAGGGTGAAATGCTACAGATTATTTTATTTTCCTGTCATTTTGGAGTGTGTAGTACTCACCTTTTCAAGTGACTGTGATAAAAAGAATAGAAAAGTGAACGAGTCTTTGCCTCAACGTACTTGCCTAAATTTTACTTTTCTATTCTTGTTGTTGTCACCAAGTTGTATTCCACTCTTTGTGGCCCCATGGACTGCAGCACACCAGGCTCCTCTGTCCTTCTTTCTCTCCTGGAGCTTGCTCAAACTCTTGTCCTTTGAGTTGGAGATGACACCCAACAGTCTCATCCTCTGTCGTCCCCTTCTCCTACCTCCAATCTTTCCCAACATCAGGGTCTTTTCTAACGAGTTGGCTCTTTGCATCACATGGTCAATATATTGGCGCTTTAACATCAGTTCCTCCAATGAATATTCAGGGTTGATTTCCTTTAGGATTGGTTGTTTTGATCTCCTTGCTGTCTAAGGGACTCTCAAGTGTCTTTTCCAAGACCATTTTTCTGGCTGAATATAAAACCTGCAGCTTCATCTGGAACAGTCTCTGCCATTTGTGGTGTTGAAGTGGGTGTGTGTTCTGCAAACACAAGCATCCTAATAAATTCTGTTTCAGGAAATTTCCATCAAAAGTGAAAAAAAGATTATGAATGTATTTCTAAATATTATTGCTGCTTTTCTGACAACATCCCTGATGAGGGGGAACATCCACCGTGATAAGGAAATCTGCTTACAACTTAACACATCTGGCGATTGGAAGACATTCCCATGGACGACCTTCTAAGGCCATGAGATTTGAAACTTTTCTCCTCTGTTACTGCAGTCTCTGGTGCCAATATTTATGGGAAATTTTCCTCTCACAGGACCCTGGCCTGTATCTTTGCTCATGAGCTGATGGTAGGGACAGCTGCCAGCAACTAAATTATACAAAGAAATAACCACAAAGTCATTAAATATGGATTTGTTGTTGTTGACTTGACGTACTTAGTTGCTCAGATGCCTGCAACTCTTTGTGAATCTGTGAACTGTAGCCCACCGGGCTCCTCTGTCCTTGAGATTTCCCAGGCAAGAATACTAGAGTGGGTTGCCATTTCCTTCTCTAGGCCACCTCCCTGACCCAGGGATCCAACTCCGAACTGCAGCTTTGGCAGATGGATTTTTCTTTTTATCACTAAAGATCAGATTAAATTTCTGGCTAAATGTGTCTTTAGAGCAGTTCAATAGACTAGGTCAGGAAATTGCCTGCGGCCAATATATACCCCCAGTCACTAGGGGAGGTGTAAGCCCTGGTGGGCTGCAGTTCACGGGATCCCACAAAGTCAGCTATGACTCAGTGACTGAGCATATATGTTGAGAAATACAGACATATTTATGATAACTGCGCCTTCCCTGGAGGCTCAGATGATAAAGAATCTGCCTGCAATGCAGGAGGCCCAGGTTTGATCCCTGGGTGGGAAAGATTCCCTGGAGAAGGGAATGGCTACCCACTTCAGTATTCTTGCCTGGAGAACCCCTTGGACAAGACAGCCTGGCAGGCTATCGTCCATGGGGTCACAAAGAGTCAGACATGGCTGAGTGACTGACATGTTAGCATTTTATGATATATCACTCAAAGCAGAGATGCGGAAAGAATCTTAAGTCAAGCAAAGTCTTATTTTTGACCAACAGTGACCCAAAATAGGCATCCATGGGTGTGCATCATGGAGACAGAGCCAAGGGTCAGTGACCAGATTGAGCGGAAAAATGTAGATAAAAATGCACGCGTGCAAAGCACCTAGTGAAGGACAGGGAGGCTTGGAGTACTGCAGCCCCAGGGACCGCAGAGTCAGACATGGTTGAGCGACTGAGTAACGGTAACAGCGGCAACAGCACCACACACTTTGTGGACATGGATTTCTATTTTTTGCAAGAGATGGGGAAACATCCTGGCTGGCCACGTGGGTCCAGGTGGGTGAACGGGAGGTTGCTCCGTGCTTGAGATTGGGACCTGACCTGCTTTCTGGCTCTGTTCAGACCACACACCTTCTCCGAGTCTGCTTTGTCAATACCTAGAGATAATATTCCACGTGTTTCACCTTCTGTGCTGTGCTAGCCGAGGAATCCCAGCCGTAAAGCTGTGGCTAAAAGATGACATTTCTCCCAGCTGAAACCAGGTGCAATCACGTGACCTGGACTACTTCCTCAAAGATTAACTGGGTTAGTTAATGCCACCACCAGCAGACAATAAACTTAGCACTAGGAGGCGCTGACGTGAGGCCTAGCTCACTAGCAAAACAGAGCTCAGCCTGTGCAAAAGGCCTGACGCCATGGAAATGATCTGCGATCAGCGACTGGACTCTCGAATAAATGAGTCACTGCCTTCACAGGCTCCATGCGGCATCTCCAGCTCTGCACCACCAGACCCAGGACAGCCATGCTTGTTGAGAGGGAACTAATCCTTTTCTGATGAGGAAACTAAACGAAATTATTTACAACAGATTTATAAGACTCAGAAGAATGAGCAGTATACTACTCAGTGCACTAAATCACATCTCTTCCAACCTACAAATCACCCCCTAGACAGTGCGATATTCTAGTGAAAGCCCTCTTCCCAGGGGGACTCGGGAGAAAGAGACAACTTCTGGGAAGATGAGAGTTGCAATGAAAGTACTGTAGAGGAGACAGAATTGAGTCAGTGGAAAAATAGCTTGTTGTTATTTCCCTGGAGTCACTTAACAGAGATAATTGCATACATATATAATATTTGCAGGAGCTCTCAGTCTGACAATGGTAAACACTGCCTCCGAAAAAGTTAATCATAGTCATCATCATAATATGATTAATGCAATGATATTTTAATGGGGTTGGGGATTTGAGAATATTCACATGACAGCAGCGAAAACAATCAAATGCTTAGAAAGTAGATCTAATGAGCAAAGGCCAACTGGACTGTGATGGCTGAGCTCAGAAGGGAGATATGAAACCGAGTGAGCCTGGTAGACACACATTGACGAGCAAAGAGGAAATGAAAGAAAGATGATAATAAAAAAAAGAAGCAGTCAAAGCTAGAAAATACCTCAGAAACTATATTTGGAGGCCTGCCTGGTTTGCCAATGAGAATACATGAGGCTAAGGCCCATCAATCTGTAAAAAAAATCCCAATTTTTAAAGTGTATCAATTGCCAAAGTGGAAGCTCCTGATCACTCCTCTATTACAGACAGACCAGTGACATAGTTGGAAGGGGAAAACAGGCATTTTGATTTCATGATTAATTAGAATTTAAGGAACTCTACTGTATAGATTCTATATATATGGGAATGATGCTGAAGCTCCAGTACTTTGGTCACCTGATGCCAAGAACCGACTCTTTGAAAAACACTCTGATGCTGGGAAAGATTGAGGGCAGGAAAAGAGGGAGACAGAGGATGAGATGGTTGGATGGCATCACTGACTCAGTGAGCATGAGTTTGAGCAAGCTCTGGGAGATGGTGAAGGGCAGGGAAGCCTGGCAAGGTTCAGTCCACGGGGTTGCAAAGAACTGGACGTGACCGAGCGATTGAACAGCAATAACAATTATACAGATGCTATAACTGAGTTCCCAAGCAACTCAACGAATGTCTTTCCTATCTTTTGCATGATGAGGACCAGGACTCCATGGTCGGGTTGGGATGGACACAAATCAGAGAAGCTGAGCATCCCTTCCAGTCCTGGTCATGGAAGGTTAGCCAGGCCTAGCATTTTATTGCAATCAGGAAGACTCTGTACTTTCATTTCCCTCTGGACTTGGATGTGTGCTTGTATTATTTTCCTTAGATACTTGTCAGCTCAGCAAGAAGAGCCTCCCTAACGCAGGACACTTGACTTGGCCGAACCTGCACTGTTTTCCTTATCAAGCAGAGTGCTTGGGAAGCACCCACTTTGCATAATGGAGTGCTTGGCACTGAGATCCCACACGCAGCCGCTGGACGGGTCAGCGCGTTTGTTGTTCTTCAAGGGGACGCATGCTGAGTTTTGAAATTGCATCCTGACTAGTTTATACACGAATCATTCTTGTCTTAATACACATCGGTTTCAGTTGCTAACATGTTAAAGATGCTCTAAGTTCAGCCCCGTGGGTTGGAAAGGTGGAAAGCCTTGGGAAACAGTTGGACACCATCCTGCTCACTCAAGTTGATAATAACTGGATGATAAGCATGTACAGATGATGCTGTGCTCCCAGGGAAATGAGAAAGCACCAAAGAAGCAGCTTAAATTGGCTCCATTTTGCAGTTTGATGGTTCTATTAAAGAGAGACATAATTATGTCCTCATATTTGTTAGCAAATCACTTTTTACCTACTGGCTGTTCTTGCCTCTTGGGCTTCAGGCTGTTAGTCCCAAATCTGCTCCGGATCAGTCTTTGCCACTTGGCTGCTCAGAAGTCACTTACCTTGCTGGTTCTTGGTTCTCTCACCTTAAAGCGAGAAGAGTAACATCTACTTTGTAGTGTGGTTGCTGCTGTTGTTCCGTTGCTGAGCTGTGTCTGACTCTTTGCGACCCCATGGACTGCAGCATGCCAGGCTTCCCTGTCCATCACCAGCTCCTGGAGCTTACTCAAGCTCATGTCCATTGAGTTGGTGATGCCATCCAACCATCTCATTCTCGGTCATCCCCTTCTCCTCCTGCTTTCAATCTTTCCCAGAATCAGGGTCTTTTCTAATGAGTCAGCTCTTTGCATTGGGTAGCCAAGGTATTGGAGCTTTAGCTTCAGTCCTTCCAGTGAATATCGAGGTATGCGGTGCTTGAATTCATTGGAGGACTGCACGTATACGGCAGTAATGGGACCAGCCTTCCTTCCTGGGTTGTGGGAGTAACTGCACCTTTGTATATTAGTGCTCTGGGGATATTCCTATTATCTCTCTCACCCTTTTTTTTTTTTTCCTCTCTCTCTCTCACCCTTTTAACCACATCTAATATTTAAATACTGGAAAAGAATCAACATGTGATGGTAAGTGCAGGGGAAAGAAGATCGTTTGAAAGTGTCAGAAAGGAAATTCTTTTGCTCTCATGACCAAATCTTCTAAGGGTCACCGGAGGCATTAGGAAACGCAGCCTTCCTTGCATTCCGTCGGCCGTTCCCTGCTGGTTGCACCATTTATACATGAAGGCGTAGAGAACCCTGGGAAAACAGATCATCCGAGGCTCCCCCGTCAGCAGTGTGGTCTGCCAGACTGTATTTCAAGGTGGATCCTGTCCCACAAAGCTCCTTCTGCTTCAGAACCTTCTGGCTGGTTCCTCTTCGACCCACCTGCCAGCTGTTCTTTTTCTATGGGATTGTTTTCTCCACGGAAGGAAATCTGTTTACCAGTCTTCTAAATCATCCTGGCTGGCTGCATCCGGGTCTTGCTGCTGCACTTCCACTTGGGATCCTTCCAGGAAATGGCCCTGCTCAGCCTGGCAGTCAGGAGTGTCCCTTCTGGACACTACAGCATGACCACCACGGGAATCCTGCCCTAGATGTTTCTCTGCATTTCATATGTGATGCTCATCTTGCCGAAGCCTAAGGACCATTTTCATCCATAACCTAAGAGGACCCCTTCAGAGAGAATAACACCTGGCTTTTGGGACAGTCCCTTTTCCTAGCTCTCCTTGGAACTCACCCTGTGTCTTATTAAGGAGCTCCTCCACCTCTGATGACCGCTTAGACAGCGGGACCCCGAGGGCTCCATCCCTAGTCCACTGAGTAAAGTCTCTGCCTGGGAGAGCCCATCCTTCTGGAGATGTCATTTTTCATGTGTCCAGCACACACACACGTACATCTTTCATACTCTCCCAAAGGACCTGCTGGCTGCGGCACTTGTGGGCTCCAGGAGGTCCTCTGGCAGCAAGGCTCAGCCCCTCCTGGGCCCACTGAGGCAGAACTCCCTTTACATACCACTCCTCACCTCTCTGGGCCTCTTCTCTCCCTCCTGATTGGTGAGCTTGGGTGGAAATAATAGACAACAATGGGCTGCAGACCTTCTGGGTCTTCTTTGGGATTAACATGTCTTCAGAGTGTGTGGGACTGATGGTGGAAGGATTGTTAACGCAAAGTCAAGACAGAACATAATCGTTGCTTATGGTTTAATGGGAACACGCATTTTAAAATGTCTGTTGGTTAGAGGGACGACATCATCCTCTATAGAAATCAGTAATATCTAAAGGCTGTACTGAGAGTGTTTCCAGGAGCTGAAAATGCATACACGAAAAGCTCTTACAGGTCAGTTTTGTTGTTCAGTCCCTAAGTTGTGTCTGACTCTTTGCAACCCCATGGGCTATAGCACACCAGGCTTCCCTGTCCTTCACTGTCTCCCGTAGCTTGTTCAGACTCATGTCCATGGAACTGGTGATGCCATCGAACCATCTCATCCTCTGCAGCCCTCTTCTCCTTTTGCTTGCAATCTTCCCCAGCATCAGGGTCTTTTCCAATGCTTCAGCTCTTCACTTAAGGTGGCCAAAGTGTTGGAGCTTCAGCTTCAGCATCAGTCCTTCCAATGCATATTCAGGGTTGGTTTCCTTTAGGATGGACTGGTTGGATCTCCTTGCAGTCCAAGGAAATCTCAAGAGCCTTCTCCAACACTGCAGTTCAAAAGCATCAATTCTTCAGCGCTTAGCTTTCTTCATACATTACTGAGTTTGAAAAGAAAAAGGAAACCTACTTAGATGTTGATATCTGACAGATGGATCCTGCAGAAAGTCAACAGTCCAATGTTCAGAAAGGTGGTACCAGTTTCAACAAATGACTGGTTCTACCAGTGAAGTGAAGTCTTAGTTTCTCAGTTATGTCCAGCTCTTTGCAATCCCATGGGCTGTAGCCTGCCAGGGGATTTCCAAGGCGAGAATACTAGAGTGGGTAACCACTCCCTTCTCCAGAGGATCTTTCTGACCCAGGAATTCAAACCGGGTCTCCTGCACTGCAGGCAGTCTTTCCATGTGATGTTCTACACCTTATAGGGTCACCTCATTCTTTCTTCTCTTCCGACTTTTTCTTACCCATTTTCTTAAGGTTACAAATCTTGGGTGGTGTTTAAAAACATATTTTTTCTAATCCTGACCAGCTGCCTTTCTTTGACTATTGAGGAAAAAGAATTCACGTTACGCCCTCTTCATTGTGTGCAAGACCCCATTGATATCGATTAGCAGAAAAAAAGAAAGTATTGGAAAGTGAAGTCGCTCAGTCGTGTACGACTCTTTGCAAACCCATGGACTGTAGCCTACCAGGTTCCTCCATCCATGGGATTTCCCATGCAAGAATACTGGAGTGGATTGCCATTTCCTTCTCCAGGAGATCTTCCCAACCCAGGGATCGAACCCAGGTCTCCAGCATTGTAGGCAGACAGCTTTCCCGTCTGAACTGCCAGGGAAGTTCATTAATTAGCAGAGTTAATATCAATTCCTCTTCAACAGTAATCACTCAATATTTCTTCATTATTAATTCCTCTTCCTTATCTGGGATTAGAAATAACCTAGTAACTCTCTTAGTTGTTTTCTCTTTTGTAAAAGAATTCTCAATCAGAAGATTGTCCTTGTCATGCCTAATTTCAGTGTTGTATATGAGTCATTTTAGTTTTTAGCCTTAGATGCAGGTGACCTGTATATTTGCTTCCTGTGCTCAGCGTTTCTCTCCATGCCATGGGAATGCCCCCAAGCACACAGAAAACCATGTTCGGGCCATGCAGCCGGCATGACCTGAGGAGGTACCCGGTGCCCCATTAGAAGGGTCCTCATAGGCAGCAAGTACAGCACAGAATGTCCCATCGATGCTGAAGGAGGAGCCAGCCGGGGAGCTGGACTCTCCAAGGCCTGAGGGAGGAGGCGGCTGCAGCTGTAACATATCCGAGTGGCCCCTGACACATGGGCTTATTAAATTAAAATTATTGGCACAGAAACATGGGCAAATGTCATGCGTTGAATATGAATCAAGGATTCATATCCTGACTCACTCATGAATCAAGTGCTGCCTTTTGGGGGTGACAGTTATACGATCCCCTTGAACTCTGGCTCTTTTGTGATATTAACAGGATGCCCTTTAGCTTGTATGCTTGAGATTTATTGAGTTCTCTGTGCTCTGTGCCTCCTGACAGTACTCTCCCTGGCTTGCATTTCCATTTGTTTTAAACAAATAATCGCCAGATTGCAATCGCCTCACCCTCTTCAGGGTAGTGTCCATCTCATATGGTATTTTTAAAGTTCCCTCTGTCAAAAATGAGTCCATGCAACCAAAGTCCCCAAGTAGTTACTGGGAAGCCAGTGAATAAGTCATACAATCCACATAAAGTTCCTGGAGGCAGTATTTTAGGTAAACCCCTGTTTAGTTACTGAGTCATGTCTGACTCTTTAGGACCCCATGGACTGTAGCCCACCAGGCTCCTCTGTCCATGGGATTCTCCAGCAGGAATACTGGAGTGGGGTGCCATTTCCTCCTCCAGGGGATCTTCCTGACCAGGGATCAAACCCACGTCCACTGTGTCTCCTGCATTATAGGCAGACTCTTTACCCACTGGACTTCCCTGGTGGCTCAGATGGGAAAGCATCTGCCTACAATGCGGGAGACCCAGGTTCAATCCCTGGGTTGGGAAGATTCTCTGGAGGAGGAAATGGCAACCCACTCCAGTACTCTTGCCTGGAAAATCCCATGGACACAGGAGTGTGGTAGGCTATAGTCCATGGGGTCGCAAATAGTTGGACATGACTGAGCAACTTCACTTTCTTTTCTTTCTTTCTTTACCCACTGAGCCACCTGGGAAGCCTGGTAAATTCCTACCTGGTAGAATTTCTTGATTACAGGTAAGGCCAGGGCACCCAAAGCCTGGCAAGAAGCAGATGGTTCTCGTCTACCAGACTCTGGGAGTCTCTTTAAACATCTCTATCCACTACAGTGGTTTCAGCAGCTCGTGTTCAGAGGATGTCCACTCTATGTCCACCAAGCAATCATGCTGGAATCTGGATTCAAGCATTGAGGCATGAGATGGGGTATCCCTAGCTGCCTCCTCCTTGTCATGCCCATGATGACCTTGTCCCATGACCCAAATATCCCTCCAGCCCTGCGTCTGCCCAGGGTCCACCTCTCTTAAGCTTCCATGTCCATTTCCATTGGCACCGTCCCTAAACTCTGCTCCAGGGAAAGCCACCTCTCTGCTTCCCTTCAGCTGCACACGCTTGGCGCCTGTCTCAGGCTTTCGCATCGAGTTGTAGATGTTCATTCCTGTGACTGTCTCCCCAGGGGCAGGGATAGGGTGAGCCCCCCCTTACAGGACCTGCTCTTGAGCCCCTCAGGGAGGCAGGGCTTCCTGCCCCAGGGTTATGGGGATGGCCAAACGTCCTCCACCCAACACTGGACAGACAAGACCAGTGTTGGCTTGTGAGTCACATGTTCTCACATCTCAGGGGTAGAAGACACCGTGTGTCACAGGCCACCTGGGGCCACCCGGAGATTGTACTCAAAACAGGGAGTAACTGGGGCAGTGGCGGGGGGCAGGCTTTGTAGTAACAAGAGGGTAAGGCGACTTCTGGTTCCTGAGGGCAGACGTGACTGGCTTGTCTGATGACATCACGGACTGGCAGGAGCTGGTGCCCGCTCCTTGGGGAGATGCAGGCGTGGTGCCTGATCCCTTAGGCGGGGGCGGGGGTGCTGGCTGAGGCACTTTGTCCAGGGAGTGGAGTGTGGAGAGGGTTTGTGGTGAGGACATCCCAGTTTCACCAGATGTTAAGGCAGCCCTTGTACATACTCGCATGCTAAGTCGCTTCAGTCATATCCAACTCTTTGTGACCCCATGCACTACCTACAGCCCACAAGGCTCCTCTGTCCATGGGATTCTCCAGGTAAGGATACTGGAGTGGGTTGCCATGCCCTCCTCCAGGGGGTCTTCCTGACTCAGGGATCAAATTCACCTCTCTTCTGTCTTTACCACTAGCGCCACCTGGGAAGCAGCCCCTAGGTTGGACCTTAATTTTGGGTCTGAGGCTGCAGAGCCTGTGGACCAGTGGTGGTCTTCGGGGCTGCATGCACTACCTAAGGGCCTGTGGTCACCGGCTAGGAGGTCTCTGAGGACCTCCATCCCTGCATCGCTTGTTTTGTGTTCCCTGGTGTCCCGCACGGCTGTAGTCTGGAAGGTTGTGAAGATCTCATCTTTGGCACCCCAAGGCATCTAAGATTAGTGAGAACTCCCTCTGATGTGTGGCAGGCCAAAAATTTTACAGAGTGGGGATGGACATGTGAATGTCAGCAGCTGGTTTTGTTCTTTTCCCACCTTCATTTTCTAGACATTCCACCTTTCCACAGTAGTCACAGCACTAACATTTCAGTTAGTTCTATTATTCGTTAAAGGTGTCTTAGGTATTTCCCAGCAGACCTGAGTGATGGAGAATTATCCAGGACAGGGCATCACCTGGGGGGCTTCACCTGCTGCTCCAAAGGGCCCACGTCTCATGCCCACCTGGATTCTACGCTGGGTTGACCCTGTTAGCTCTGAGATGTTGGACAAGTGACGTAACCCATCTCAGGTTTTCCACCTGTCAGATGAAAGTGAAGTGAAAGTGTGAGTTGCTCAGTTGTGTCGACTCTTTATGACCCCATGGACTGTACCCCTATAGGCTCCTCTGTCCATGGGGCTCTCCAGGCAAGAAGACTGGAATATTCAGTAGTAATAATGAAGAGAATACTGCCCTTCCCTTTTCCAGAGGATCTTTCTGACCCAGGGATCGAACCCAGGTCTCCTGCATGGCAGGCAGATTCTTTACCACCTGAGCCACCAGGGAAGACCCTGTCTATAAAATGGGAGTGTTCATAATAGCACGAGTCTCTTCGGGTGGTTCTGAGAATAAAAAGTGGAAAGAAAAAACAAAGTAGGCAGCATAGGCCTGATGCCAGGTCAGCACAGATGCTGTTATCACAGTGTGCAGGCCATTGAACCATGTCCCCCGCCACTGAAATTCACACCCCCTGAAATCTCAGAATGTACCTTACTTGGAAATAGGCTCTTTGCAGATGTAATTAGGGTAGGATGGAGTTGAGGTCATGTTGGGTCTGAGTGGGCTTAGTCCACTGGCAGCAGTCTTTCAAGAGGCGAATTTGGACACAGGGAGGCGTGGGAAAGAAGACGGTGGCTTGTGCAAACGGGTGTCGAGACGAGCGATGTGGCCGCAAGCCAAGGAGTGCAGGAGACTACCAATAGCCCTTGCAGCTGGAAGAGGCCGGGGGGACCGTCCCCTAGCCCTTGCAGCTGGAAGAGGCCAGGGGGACCGTCCCCGCAGACTCTGGGGAGAGAGTGGCCCTGCCAACACCTTGGTTTTGGACTTCTGGCCTCCAGAACTGTGAAGGAACACATTCTCTTGTTTAAGCCACACCGATTATGGCAATTTGCTACGGCAACACTTACTACAGTATTATACCATTGAAGCTTTGAATTGTGGTGCTGGAGAAGACCCTTGAGAGTCCCTGGGACAACAAGGGGATCAATCCAGTCAATCTTAAAAGAAACCAACCATGAATATTCATTGGAAGGACTGATGCTTAAGCTCCAATACTTTGGCCACCTGATGGGAAGAGCTGACTCATTGGAAAAGACCCTGGGGCTTGGAAAGATTGAAGGCAGGGGAGCAGGGGGTGATAGAGAATGAGATGGTTGGATGGCATCACTGACTCAGTGGACATGAGTTTGAGTATACTCCGGGAGGTAGTGAAGGACAGAGAAGCCTGGTATGCTGCAGTCCATGGGGTCGCAAAGAGTTAGACACGTCTTAGCTACTGAACAACAACAACAAATTCAATTGAAAGTGCGTAGGGAAGAAAACAAAGACTAAGCTCTCCTTTGGACCCTGTTCTTGAGAACCAGCCTGTTGGGATAATCGCTCATCCTACAAAGTGTCCTAAGTGCCTACTACGTGTCAGGGACCACTGTGGAAATGATGAGTGAAATTATAGGCACCCCTGTCCTTCAGAGCTCGTGGGCCTAATTCCCAGCTTTCAGCTGGTTTGCATTGCTCTCTGATACTGAGGGGGTAGGGGACAGGCCCACCCAGAGCTGTCTCTTTGGGCACAAGGGCTGAGTTCCTGAAACTGACCTTGCAGGTATGTGCTGCATGACGGGGTATTCTCAGAGGGCTGGGTGGGCACACAGCAGGGCCAGAGAAGAAGCCCAGGCCAGACACTCATTCCTGGTGCTGCCCTGAGCTCAGTTCTCTCCTGTAGCCTGGAGCTGTTGGCACGTGCCCCCTTGCAGGTCTCAGGACAGGAGAAGAGCCCTGTGTAAGTGCCCAGGATGGTGCCAAGGCCACGGTGGCCCAGCTGAAGGGCTGCTGTCCAGCCCTGGTGGTCATCTCCTGCTGACGAGACTTCTCCACCCCAGAGAGTGGAGCAGCCTGATTAAATAACCTCGGGCCTCGTCCAGCTGTAAAGCCGCCCAAGATTTTTAAGGGCCTGCCTTCTTCTCCACATTCCAGATGAAAATATGTCATGTACTTTTATCATTTCCAAAATCATAGGATGACATTTCTGCTGAACTACCAGAAATCTTCACCCTTCAAATATCATGCAATAAAAAACAATTTCGCTGAAGACTTTACTTTGAAAAATATCAGAATTGACTTTGTAGACATCTCACAGACCCAGATGTGGCATCCTCCTTTTCCCCCCAAGAATCACAAGGTTTATCAGTAGATGGGTGTGTTCAGTTGCTCAGTCGTGTCCAACTCTTTTGTGGCCCTGTGGACTGTAGCCCATCAGGCTCCTCTGTCCATGAGATTTCCTGCAAGAATACAGGGGTGTGTGGCTATTTCCTTCTCCAGGGGCTCTTCCCCACCCAGGGATCAAACCCATGTCTCTTACATCTCTTGCATTGGCAGGCAGATTCCTTACCACTGCCCCACATGGGAAGTCACCTGATTGATAGATACTAGTGTACAAAATCAGGACATAAACAAGATTTGATAAATTAAGTAGACTTAAATGTCAACGGACACGCATTTGGGTAAACTCCAGAAGTTGGTGATGGACAGGGAGGCCTGGCGTGCTGTGGTCCATGGGGTCGCAGAGAGTTGGACACAACTGAGCCCCTGAACTGAACTGAAATGTCATTGTTAGAATGCGAGTTGTGGAAATTGTTAAAATGATGATTGTTAAAATCAAATTGTCACCATTGATGTACACCCACAAAACACCTCAAGGACGTTAATGGTCTCTCAAAATTCAGTGTGTTGTGCCCGTAAACCATGTTTTGTTTCCCTTGGAGATAAGTAACTTACATTTCTTTAGTTTTTTATTGATTTATAGTTCCTGTGGAATATTATGTTATAGGTGCACAATACAGTCAGTCGCAGGTTTTCAAGGTTACCCTCCATTATGTTGTCATTGTTCAGTTACTAAGTCCTGTCCAGCTCTTTGTGACCCCATGGACTGCAGCATGCCAGGCTCCTCTGTCTTCCATTATCTCTTGGACTTTGCTCAAACTCGTGTCCATTGAGTCAGGGATGCCATCCAACCATCTCATCCTCTGTCTCCCCCTTCTCCCCCTGCCTTCAATCTTTCCCAGCATCAGGGTCTTTTCCAATGAGTCAGCTCTTTGCATCAGATGACCAAAGGACTGGAGCTTCAGCTTCAGCATCAGTTCTTCCAATGAATATTTATTTATAGTTGTTATAAAATATGGGCTATATTCCCTTTGTTTTACAGTATACCCTGGTCGTTTATTTTATATATACTATTTTGTGTTTCTTAATCCCCTACCACTGCCTTGTCCCTCTTCCTTTCCATCTCCCCACTGGTGACCACTACTTTGTTATCTGTATCTGTGGGTCTATGTCTTTTTTGTTATAGTCACTGGTTTCTTTCTTTCTCTCTTCTGAATTAATTTTTTTAGAGTACAGTTGCTTTACAATGCTGTGCTGGTTTCTGCTGTACAGCAAAGCGAGTCAGCTAGACATATGCATGCGTGTACATCTACATATCTGTATTACATCTTCTTTATCCCTCTTTCTGATGATGGACGCTGAGCTTGCTTCCATGTCCTGGCTATGGTACGTAGCGCTGCAATGAACACTGGGGTGCATGTATCTTTCTGAATTATGATTTTCTCCAGGTATATGCCCAAGAGTGGGATTCCTGAGTCACACAGTGGTTCTAGTTTTGCCTTTTTAAGTAACCTCCATACTGTTCTCCACAGTGGCTGTGTCCATTTACTTTTCCAACGACAATGTAAGAGGGGTCCCTTTTCGTCACACCCTCTCTAGCATTTATTGTTTGTAAATCTTTTAATGGCGGCCATTCTGACTAGTGGGAGGTGACACCTTATTGCGGTTTTGATTGCATTTCTCTGCTAATTAGTGATGTCGAGCATCTTTTGCACGTTTCTTGGCATCTCTATCTCTTCTTTGGATGAAATTCTATTTAGGTTTTCTGCCTCTTTTTGGATTTTTTTTTTTTTTTTGATATTGAGCTGAATGAGCTGATTGTATAGTTTGAAGACTAAACTCTTTTCTGTGAAAATATTTTCTCCCACTCTGAGGATTATCTTTTTGTCATGTCTATGGTTTCCTTTGCTGTGCAAAAGAGTTTAAGTTTAATAAGGTCCCATTTGTTTATTTTTGTTTTTATTTTCAATATTCTAGGGGATAGAGTAATGAAAAAAAAAAGCTCTTGCTTTTTGACACAAAAGAGAGTTTTGCCCATGTTTTCCTCTGAGAGTTTTATAGCATCCTGCCTTACACTTCAGTCTTTACTCCATTTTGGGTTTATTTTTATGCACGGTGTTAGGGAGTGCTCTAGCTTCATTCTTTCGCATGGAGCTGGCTAGTCTTCCCCGCACCACTTGTTGAAGAGACTGTCTTTTCTCCACGTGTATTCTTGCCTTCTTTGTCATAGATTAGGTGACTAGATGTGCATTGGTTTATCTCCGGCCTTTCCATCCTGTTCCACTGATCTATATTCCTGTTTTTGTGCCAGGAACACATTTCTTGATTACTGTAGCTTTGTAGTATAGTCTGAAGTCAGGGAGAATGATTCTTCTACCTCTGTTTCCTCGCCCCACCCCCCACCAAGATTGCTGTAGTTCTTCATGGTCTTTTGTGTTTTTGTAGAAACTGTAAAATGTTTTGTTCCAATTCTGTGAAAATTGTCCTTGGCAATTCAATAGGAGTCACATGAAATCTGTAGATTGCTTTAGGTAGTATAGTCATTTTCACAATATTGATTCTTCCAATTCAAGAACAGAATATATCTTTCCATCTGTTTGTGTCATCTTTGATTTGTTTCATCAGCATCTTTTTATTTTTCACCAATCTCTTATAGTTTTTTGAGTACAGGACTTTTGTCTCTTCAGGTAAATTTATTTCTTGGCATTTTGTTCTTTTTGTTGCAATGGCAAATGATATTATTTCATTAATTTCTCTTTCTGACCTTTCATTGTTGGTGTATAGAAATGCAAGAGATTTCTGAGTATTAATCTTTTATCCTGCAACTTGACCAGATTCATTGATGAGCTCTATTAGTTTTCTGGTGGCATCTTTTGCTGAAGCTCCAATACTTTGACCACCTGATGCAAAGAGCTGACTCATTAGAAAAGACTCTGATGCTGGGAAAGATTGAAGGTAGGAAGGGAAGGGGACAACAGAAGACAAGATGTTTGGATGGCATCACTGCCTCAATGGACATGAGTCTGAGCAGACTCCAGGAGATGGTGAAGGACAGGGAAGGCTGGTGTGCTGCAGACCGTTGGGTCACAAAGAGTCAGACAATGGCGTCTCTAGGAATTTTTATCTATAGTGTCTTGTCATCTGCAAAGAGTGAAATGTTTACTTCCTTTCCAAGTTGTATTCCTTTTGTTTCTTTTTCTTCTCTGACTGTCCTGTCCAGAACTTCTGAAATTATATTGAATAATAATAAGGGGGAGAGTTGTCTTGTTCCTAATCTTAGAGGACATGCTTCCATTTTCACCACTGAGAATGCTGTTTGCTGTGGGTTTATTATTTATGACCTTTATTATGTTGAGGTAGTTTCCAGGGCTTTGTTTTTTTTAATCATAAATGAGTGTTGAATTTTGTCAAATATTTTTTTCTGAGATATGGCTTTTATTCAGTTTGTTAACATGGTGTATCACATTAATTGAATTGTGTATGTTGAAGAATCCTTGCATCTTTGGGATAAAACCGACTTGATCATGATGCATGATCTTTTAAATGTGTTGTTGGATTCCGTTTGCTGGAATTTTGTTGAGGGTTTTTGTGTCTGTACTCATCCATGATATTGGCTTGCAGTTTTCTTTTTTGGTGCTATCTTTGTCAGATTTTGGTATCAGGTTGCTGGTAGTCTCACAGAATGAAATTGGGAGTATTCCTCCCTCTGAAAGTTTTCAGAGTCTATTCCTTTTTTGTTTATTTTTTTTCTAGTTCCTTTTATTTTTTTAGATTCCATATATATGTGATATAATACAGTGTTTGCCTTTCTCTGTCTGAATTATGTCACTTAGCATAATACCTTCTAAGTGCATCTGTGTTGCTGTAAATGGCAAATTTCCTTATTTTTTATGACTGAGTAGTAGTTCATGGTGCACAAATACTGCATCTTCTTTGTCCGTTCACCTGATGGTGGACACTTAAGTTGCTTCTTGGTTGTAAATAATTCTGCTATGAACGTTGGAGTGAATGTGTTGCCTCAATGTGTTTGAATTAGGTTTTTTTTTTTTTTTTTCAGTAACATACCCAAGAGTGGAATTACTGGTTGCACCAGTTTGCATCCACAACAGTGTTTGAGGTTTCCTGTTTTCTCACGTCTTTCTCAGCATCTGTTATCTGTTGTCTCTGGATGGTGACCATTCTAACAGGTGTGAGGTGGTGTGTCTCCCTTATGATCAGCAACACGGAGCTTCTTTTCACTTGCTTGTTGGCCATTTGCATTTCCTCTTTGGAAAATGTCTATTCAGTTATTTTGCCCAATTTAATAGAATTGCTTGTTATTGAAGAATCCTTGCATCTTTGTGATAAATTTCACTTGGTCATAGTGTATGATCGTGGTAAACCGTGTTTGTCTTAAAAAGACCGTGCACATGCCAAGGTTTCAGGATAGCAAGGCCTGGCACATTAAAGCCCATCACTAGAGGGAGAAACATGCATTATTCTGGCAACAAGCCATGACTTACAGTTAAGAGATTTTCTGTAATAGCCAAATGGACAAATAGTCTGGGTTACAGAGATGATCTTCTGCTCCCACCTGGTGGCCATGTCCGGAACATCAGGATGAGGCTTCTTTATTCGAGCCCCAGGGTTTCTGTGGGGTTGGTTTTGACACCCTCTAGCTCTGCGTCCATTGTGAATGGATCTTAACTCCAAGTCAGGGTGGCCAACTGAGCTAGCTAGGTAAGGATGGGATGGGAGACTGCCCAGAATACGGGACTACCAGTGTCTACCAGTTTCTCAGCAGATTCAGCAGCATCCAAAGCAGTAGTGACATCACTGGGGTTCTGCCACAGCCTGGACCCAGCCCTGCTGCGTGACTGCAGCCTCTGACAGGGGGTGCCTCTTTGTCGGGAACACCCCATGGGCCTCCTCTGCAGGCAAAGTCCAGCCCGTCCTCTGAGCCAGGCCATCTCTCCCTGCAGGGGGCTTGCTTCCTCAGCCAGAGCTCTCATCTGCCTGAACTGTCTGAATTCCTTCATGCCGTCGGGCTGGGCTGATGACCTGCTGATGGACAAGGGCTCACCCAGGTTAGACGTTTCATGAGAGCAAGGCCTGCCGTGCTGTGTGACCTAACGGTGACCACCTCCCAGCCTCTACAGCCGCCACAGCAGAGGTCAGGCCTCATGTGATCATGTCAGGGGCATTGACCCTCCGCTGAGGTTGCAGAAGCCCCTGCCACCCTTTCTCGGATCTGGGAGGTGGGGCAGCTGGACATGGTGGGGCCAGCCTCCAGGTCAGGGACTCTGTCCTGGATAACGCGAGAGCCAGAGCATCACGTGGTTCTGGAAGAAGCTTCTAAGAGGTCCTCTCTCCTCAGTCTCAGCTCCTGTAGAACAGCCCCCCGAGACTGCCGGGGGTCTGTTAGAAAGAAGCAGACACCCAGGGGAATTCAATGAACCTGCTTATTGCCAACAGGGTGGTCATTGCCCACCACTGCCCAGGACTGGAGAGACCACCTACCTGCAGGGTGAAGAGACTGAATCCCCCATGCCTGCCCTGCTCTCTGGGGTGTGGCCTGAACCTGCAGGCATCACGTGTACCCCACCACGAGATGTGTTGCTGTGGAAAGACACAGGGCCAGTCTGTAACCTTTCTTTCAATTCTTGTAAAAAATTTTTTTTCATTTCATGAGAATTTTGAGAAATGAGACAGGCCCAGCTACCTTTGTAGGAATTCAGAGTCTGCCAGTAGGCATGTTTCTGGCACACACCTGATTTTTTCCACTGGCTACCTGTCGCCTCCTGTTTGGCATCAAGCGAGGAGTCGATGGATGAGACTAAAATGCAAATTTCAGTTAGGGGTCGAGTTCTGGGAGGGGGGAACCTGACCCTCCCTTCGCAGGGAGAAACAGGAATTGGCAGAAAGAAGGCCATCACTGGGTGTTGTGGAAGGCAGTGGGTGCCCCCGTGCTAATGAGGGAACTCTCTTGTCCATGCATCTGCCCAGCTGGGTGTGCAGTGTCTTCCAGGGTGGAGGGCGGGGGAAGAAAATAGAAGTCTGTGGGTTTCCTGGTCCAGCATCCTCGGGAGGATGAACTGGGAGAAAGCTCTTGGTGGGGCACAGGATGGTTGGACATTCTTTGTAGAGAGAAAAGTGAGAGGCATGTAGCCAGGGCTTTGCCCCCTCTGCCCTGACCCCTCCGAGAGGCAGAAACCTCCAGCCAAGCACCATCGTGAAGTGCTGCAATAACCCCGGAGAAGACTCGCGGGGCAGATTCAAAGCGATTACCGCGGGGCTGCAGAAAAGAGGGTTTCCTGGCCATTTCTTCTAAAGGAAGGCAATGATTTCAAAGCTCCTTTTCCAAATAGAACCTTTTTCATCATAAAAGAGCACCTAACATTGACAATTGGGAAGTTAACAATAATTTTTTTTTTTTTTTTACCCTTGCCTTCAAGTGAGCTGCTGACCTTGGGGAAACAGGTCAAGGCTGTGTGCAGTTGCCAGGGAGACTGGTCTCAAGAATGAGCCTCCCGGCTCCCAGCAGCAGGGAGCTCCTGTCTTCAGTCCCACAGGCTACACACCCTCAGAATTCCTAAACGAAAGCAAGAGAGAAAAAGGGCAAAAAGTTCTGAGTCCGTTCATACAAAGAGCCAACATGGCAAGCTGTGATGAGGGGTTTGCCCCATCAAAGGGCAGTGGGTGGGGGGCATTTTTTGCAAATATCACGGCCTCCCAGCAACAGCCCTTTCTGTCTCCTGTCTCCCCAGCCAAGTCCTAGAGACCAAAGTACAAAGCATCAAAGTTGCTTTTCATGGCAAGATGAATAATTACAGAAAAACAAAGATGCAGATAACAAATCTGACAATGCACACATAAGCCAGTAGTCGTTTACACTTCCAAGTGGATATCTCTAAGTGTGTAACACACACGGGGCACGACAGGCCGCCAAGAGAGTCCTCAGAAATGCATATGGCAGATAAGAGGTTTATTTTTGTTTCAGGTGGTGGAAGTTTTAGGAACTTTAAGCAAAGCATCAGAAGGTAAAAATCAACACATACACAAATAATGTAGCTGATGAAAAAAAAAACAAATGAACCCTAACCTATGAAAAAAGAGACATTTTTATTATTTGTACTTTTATTTGTAAATACCTGTTGGACTGCACCCAACAGGCCTGCAAGCCTTGAAGTTGCTGGGCCGGCAGACCTAAGAAAGAGCCAGCAGACAGTGACAGAGAAATCCATGGTTTATTGGTTGGTGGTGGGGGGGGGGGGGGGGGGGTCTTACTTGTGTAAAGCAAAAGTCTCGGAGAGACACCCAACCATGTAGAGCAGATAGCAGGCAGCACACGGCAGCGAACACTCTGCCCAAGGAGGTGAAGGAGGCTACCACTCCCAGGGAAAACGGAAGTCAGGACGGCTCATCAGAGACCAGGAAACCAGTGGCAGGGGTGGGGGGCAGGCACCCAGGTAGTTCCTGATTTCAGCCCTGTGGTTAAGAGGACTGGGTGCTCAGGTGGTACCGAGATACTGCCTGCAGTACCGAGATACTAGTAGACACTTAGTACCTGGGTGCTCAGGTGGTACCGAGATACGGCCTGCAGTACCGAGATACTAGTAGACACTTAGTACCTGGGTGCTCAGGTGGCAGATACCCATCTAAACCCTCAGATGCGTAGGGGTAGGTGGAGTGGGGACTGGCCGGGCAGCCTGACCCTACACTGGGTTTCATGTCCTTCCCAGTTTCCATAAGCATCTCATGCCAAGCCTGACCATGTTATCCGAAGATGCAGAGTTGCGATTACAGAACAGGCAGTGTCCTGCGTCCTGGAGTGTGGGGGTGTCTCCCCCGTGAGTAAGCCCTGTGGGCTTTGAGGTCCTCTTGGCCCTGCACCACGCCTCCAGCCTCCCCCTGGTGACCCACCCTGAGCAGCCCTTCCTGGCATGGGGAGGGCATGCACTCCGGGTGTAGTGGCCCTGGCCTTACTGACTCCTGCCCCAGGGAGTGCTGCAGGGCCCAGCCTGGAGCGCTGGCCGCGTGAACTTCAGGGCTGACTTGGGTGACACCTGCACCCAGCACCACCCTTGCTCACCGCTGTCACCTGCCCCCATCGCTGCTGCCCCAGGTTCCGCCCTCCAGGAGGCTGAACCCCGGGGTCCCAGCAACACACCCCAGGTCAGCCACAGGCTGGTCTCTGGGCTGGCCTTGGCCCTCGTCTGTGACCCCGCTCACCAGATCTCAGCTGCCCACACTTATCACAGGCCTCTGTGGTTTGGGCAGGCTGGTTCACCTCCCAGCATCATGTGCCCGGTCGCTCAGTCCTGGCCGACTCCTTGTGAGCCCCTGGACTGGGGCCCGCCAGGCTCCTCTGTCCATGGGATTTTTCAGGCATGAATACTGGAGTGGGTTGCTGTGACCTCCTCCAGGGAATCTTTCTGACCTGGGGTTTGAACCCTAACCCCAGCATCATATCGAGCATCTTGGAAAGAGGTTAGTGCTTTTTCTCCCTGAAGACAGTTTCTGGGTGAAACTGGTTATCTCCCAGTGACGGGGCTGAAGACAGTTTCTGGGTGAAACTGGTTATCTCCCAGTGACGGGGAGGTTCTCTGCACTCTCTTTGCTTGATCCACCTGGATGTGGACTTGGAAGCACCCTTCTTCCCCCTGAGCCCCTGGCAGCTCAGAACCCCTCTTCCTGGCAGCTTCAGGGGCATCAGGGGTCTTGATGTTGCACCCCGGTTTCTGCTCAGGGACAGGCTCTGAGTGGCTTGAGAAGGTGGCTGGAGCCTGCAGGATAAGCAGAGGGTAGAGGACGCTGTGGTCCCAGGGCTGGGTTGGGATGGAGACTGGATGTCCAATGACCTGGGAATGCCAGGCTTCCCAGCTGGAGCTCTGGGGGCAGTCTCAGGGCGGTTCTACCTGCCGGTCCTTCTGAAAACACAGTCTCTCTGCCCGCAGAGCCCTAAGTCCTCCCCGTGCCCCCTCCCTCACACTCCTCACAGGGAAAGGTCTTTGTGGAGCAGATCCTTCCTGGCAGGTCCTGAGGCTGCACCCGGAGGGCACAGATCCAAACACGGGGTGCCATCGGCAGCAGGGAGCTGGCAGTCTCCGGGGAGACAGTCCGGTAACAGCTCATTTTGACGCAATGAGGCATGGTGGTGACTGGCTCAGGTGCTAGGGATTGGGGCCAGGGCTCCGAGCTGATATCCATCAGTGGCTTGGCACTGTCGTCCCAGCTCATCCATCTTCCCTGGAACTTGAGGAGGAAAGAATGGGGCAACCTGGGATTTTGGCCAATTATCTTCCTGTTTCAATATGACAAATAGAAGTTGGGAAGAAATAAAGAATCGATACAACTTGGGGAAGCTTTTCTATCCCTGCTGGAAAATGATCCTGGTCAGAGCTCAGGGGAACCCTGTGTTCTGATAGGAGGTGGCATTGTTGGTGGAGAGACCTCACCCCACCCCAGGTCTGTGACGGGCCCCGGGTTTGAGGGTTGGTGGAGAGACCTCAGCCCCACCCCAGGTCTGTGATGGACCCCGGGTTTGAAGGTTGGTGGAGAGACCTCAGCCCCACCCCAGGTGTATGATGGACCCCGGGTTTGAAGGTTGGTAGGAGAAGGCAATGGCACCCCACTCCAGTACTCTTGCCTGGAAAATCCTATGGACAGGGGAGCTTGGTGGGCTGCAGTCCATGGGGTCTCTAAGTCGGATACATACGACTGAGCAACTTCACTTTCACTTTTCACTTTCATGCATTGGAGAAGGAAATGGCAACCCACTCCAGTGTTCTTGCCTGGAGAATCCCAGGGACGGGGAAGCCTGGTGGGCTGCCGTCTATGGGGTCGCACAGAGTTGGACATGATTGAAGTGACTTAGCAGCAGAGACCTCAGCCCCACCCCAGGTCTGTGACAGACCCCAGATTTGAAGGTTGGTGGAGAGACCTCAGCCCCACCCCAGGTCTGTGATGGACCCCGAGTTTGAAGCAGGCACACTCCTGGATACAGAAGGCTGGGAGAAGGGGATGATTCAGCACCATCCTAGGGGACGGTGATAAACTGCTGTAAAAGGAGAGAGACAGCCTGGAACATCCGTCTTCAGTCCTCCCACAGAGGGCTGGCATCTGTGTCCCTCCCCTTGACCCTGGGTGGCCCTCTGTCTCTTTCTAAAAGAGAGTGGCAAGATAGCGAGGCAGAATTCCTGAGATGAGATCTTTTTAAAGGCCGTGGCTCCCCTGAGGAAGGTCTCTGGGCACTCCAGAAGGCAGGCCCCAAGGGCAGTGCTCAGAGACAGAAGGTGCCGAAGAGCCCAGCCCTGCAGAGTGGCCAGCTATGTAGGAGGGGAAACCTGAGAGAATGCCAGACATCCCCATCTTCCTAGCTGAGGTCTCAGACCTGGGAATGAAAGGTAAGCTGGTCCTCCATGCTGCGCTCAAATCAAACCAGTCAGTCCTGGGGAAATCAGCCCTGAATATGCAACATTGGAAGGACTAATGCTGAAGCTGAAGCTGAAGCTCCAATACTTTGGCCACCTGATGCGAAGAGCTGACTGATTGGGAAAAAAACCCTGATGCTGGGAAAGATTGACGGCAGGAGGAGAAGGGGCTGACAGAGGATGAGATGGTTTAATGGCCTCGCTGACTCAATGGACATGAGTTTGAGCAAGCTCTGGGGAGATGGTGATGGACAGGGAGCCCTGGCGTGCTGCAGTCCATGGGGTCGCAAAGAGGTGGACACGACTGAGCAACTGAACAACAGCAAGATACATCTGCGTGTTCATATACCACAGCATTTTTATCCATCCATCTGTTGATTCCATCCTTCTGTTGATAGGCACTTAGATCGCTTCCGTACATGGACAATTATACATAATGCTATGAACACAGGGGTGCGTGTATCTTTTTAAATTAATTTTTGTTTTGTTTTTTGGGTATACACCCAGGAACGGAATTGCTGGGCTGTGTTGTAGTTCTATTTTTATCAACTGGGGAATTAGGATAATAGCTTGTTCTACATTTCATAGGATTTTAAGAAATTCTCAAAACAGATTTGGAGGACTGGTTTTGAAAATTAGAAATTGTCATTTAAATATGGTGGCTTGTAACTTTTTACTGCATAATAAATTGCCTTATGCTGCTGTTGCTAAGTCACCTTAGTCGTGTCCGACTCTGTGTGACCCCATAGACAGCAGCCCACCAGGCTCCCCCGTCCCTGGGATTCTCCAGACAAGAACAGTGGAGTGGGTTGCCATTTCCTTCTCCAATGCATGAAAGGGAAAAGTGAAAGTGAAGTCGCTCAGTCGTGTCTGACTGTTCGCAACCCCATGGACTGCAGCCCACCAGACTCCTCCATCCACGGGATTTTCCAGGCAAGAGTACTGGAGTGGGGTGCCATTGCCCTCTCCAAAATTGCCTTATAGCTTAGTCATTTAGAGCAACAAAGATGTCTCAGAGTTTATTCAGCTCAGAAATTTGGGGATCAGCTGTCGGGGCAGCTCTGACTCAGGGTCTCTCAGGAAGGTGTGGGCACATGTGAGCAGGACTGGGAGCTGTTTCCAAGATGGTGCCCACATGGCTGCTCCCAGGAGGCTTCACCATTTCTTGGATGTAGACGGGAGGCCACCATCCAAGGCTCCCTCATTGTCCTCATGGGAGATTTTGTACGGACACAAAGAAGGCTTTCAGATGCAAAACAACCCAATGGTATGAATACTAAAATTAGCATCACCTCACAGACAAGGAGGGGCTTCCCTGGTAGCTCACCTGGTATAGAATCCACCTGCAATGCAGGAGACCCCGGTTCAATTTTGGGGTCGAGATGATCCCCTGGAGAAAGGATACGCTACCCACTCCAGTATTCCTGCCTGGAGAATTCCATGGACAGAGGAGGCTGGCAGGGTACAAAGAGCCAGACACAACTGAGGAACTAAGCACGGCACAGCACCTCACAGTCAAGGGAAAAGGGGTAGAGACACATCGAGCAAGCTGCCAGCGGCCACGCTGGGAAAGCGGGGGTGGGGGTCCCGGACACTCACATCTAGAACCTGCAGGTGGCCCTCGGCCTCTCCACAGTACCTTCCTTTCATAAGCAGCTTCATAAAAGTTTCCATTCTCTTCCCTTTCCTTTTGAGCGTCTTTATGCTTTTTAAATTTGGGGTGTTTTTTCCAAAGTAATCCAGACAGGTTTCTCTTTGGACGTGTTAGAGAATCACCCCCTTCCATCAGCCATTCACTCCACACTTACTGCAGAGGACTGGCTCAATGGGGCTTCCCAGGAGGTGCTAACGGTAAAGAACCTGCCTGCCAATGCAGGAGGCTAAGAGACTTGGGTTCGATCCCTGGGTCGGGAAGATCCCCTGGAGGAGGGCATGGCAGTCCACTCCAGTATTCCTGCCTGGGGAATCCCACGGATAGAGGAACCTGGTGGGCCATAGTCTGTGGGGTTTCAAAGAGTGGGACATGACTGAAGGAACTTAGTGGTATGATGATACTAAAAAGAAGCCAGAGACAGAGGTACTTATTTGGGGATCCAAGTTTAGGTGTAAAAGCCAACGGCTTCCCCAGGGCAGGCCTTGGGGCCAGCATTTGCCTTGTTCATTTTTTCAGACCTTGTTCTGCCTGGGTTCCCGGGCTCACCCCTTCCCTGGCCATGGTTCCTGGGAAGTCTCTTCCTCAACCACAGATCAGCACCTGAGAGTGTGCAGTGGGGAAACACATAAGTATGTGTAGGTGTGACCTTGCATGTTCCAGCCCAAAGAGGACGATAAGAACATTTTCAATAAAAAGTAATGAATTAGGGAGTGGAAGAGAGTAACTCGCTGATGATTTTGAAAACAACAACAACAACAACAAAAACAAGGGGTAAAACCTCTCTAGAAATTTTATTTAAAAAATGTTAGACTGGTTTATGAAACACTATCCCTCTGTCCCCAAATGCCTGACCAAGTCCCTGCCCGCCTCTCCCGTTTATCCCTGAGGCTGGGTGAGAATGGCCTTCCCAGCTCAGCAGCGCCGCCTGGTGGCACAGGGGCCAGAAGCAACAAGCAACACCCCTGAAATGTTTAAATGCAGGTGACAAGACTTTCTCAGAAGTCCTACATGTTTTCCCCTAGTGATTTAGGTACACCTTTTCATATACTTTGATGATAATCTTCATCAGTAGATTGTACCAAGTTAATAGGAATATCAACGCTATGATTTTCCCAGTAGTCGTGTATGGATGTGAGAGTTGGACCATAGAGAAGGCTAAGTGCTGAAGAATGGATGCTTTTGAGCTGTGGTGTTGGAGAAGACTCTTGAGAGTCCTTTGGATAGCAAGGAGATCAAACCAGTCCATCCTAAAGGAAATCAGTCCTGAATATTCGTTGGAAGGACTGATGCTGAAGCTGAAGCTCCAATCCTTTGACCACCTGATGTAAAGAGCCAGTTCGTTGGAAAAGACCCTGATGCTGGGAAAGATTAAGGGCAGGAGAAGAAGCGGGTGACAGAGGATGAGATGGTTGGATGGCACCACTGACTCGATAGACATGAGCTTGAGCAAGCTCCGGGAGATGGTGAAGGACGGGGAAGCCTGGCCTGCCGCAATCCATGGGGTCGCAAAGAGTCGGACACGACTGAGCGGCTGAACAAACAATAACAAGCAGCAGTGAGCTGAGAAGAGGCGCAGTCACAAACCAGACCCGCCCCCTCCTCTTTCAGTCCTGGGCCCAGCGGTCTGACCGCATAATGAAAATGGCACATTTACTGAGCACTTCACATGTGTTAGAGAATTTAGTGGAATGCTTTTTTTTTTTTTTTCTATTTTTAGCATGTTTCTCTTTGTATCTGAAGCATACACATTGAGCAAACTCCAGGAGATGGTGAAGACTGGTAAGCCTGGTGTGCTGCCGTCCCTGGGGTTGCAAAGAGTTGGACATGACTTAGCAACTGAGCCACATCATTACATTTATATTACGATTTCATATTATATGCCAAGACCTAAGTATAGACCGGGGACTCAAGATCCCATTAAAGATGAACAAGGTAATTTCAATGGGGTCATATTCTGGGAGGAGAAGGAGACAACGTCTAACCAACTAATCATTACTGTGCCTTCCTGGTGGGCCAGGTGATAAAGAATCCACCTGCAATGTGGGAGACCTGGGTTTGATCCCTAGGTTGGGAAGATCCCCTGGAGGAGGGCATGGCAACCCACCATAGTATTCTTGCCTGGAGAATCCCCGTAGGCAGAAGGGCCTGGCGAGATGCAGTCCATGGGGTCGCAGAGAGTCAGACACGACTGAGCAGCTAAGCACAGCACGTGACTCTAAAGCTAGAGCAGCATTTTTCAGAAGGGAGCCCAGTTCCATGAGGGCGTCACAACAAGAATCTAACTTGGGGTGAAATTGTCTGAGACCTCAAGGTCAAGGATGGAAAGCCGGAGAAGGAAGGAGTGGACACACACTCTGTCCCTGCTGTCTTGGCGGGGACGTGGGATTTGAGAGGCGCTGCAGGGCGGGAGGGCACGTTGCCTTTGGGAGACAGAGCAAAGGCCAGCCTGGCTGCCTGCAGGGAGTGAGTGATCCCAGGACAGCTGATGGTGGGAAGGCTGGTGGGGGCCCACGTGCAGGGCTACAAGAGGCCCTCTTTCAACCTCCGCACTTGGAATGGTGGAGACCCACTCCCACGTCTCATGGTCTTGGCAGCCTGACCCAGGTTGGTGATGGCAGCAAAGGAGGCAGAGAAGAGAGATCAGAGGGATTTAGGAGACGAAACCTTGCTGACGAGCGGAGGAAGGCGTGGGCAGCAGAGGGGTGTCTGGGGTCTGGCCTGGGCCTCTGGAGACCTGGGAAGAGGGAGAGTTGGGTCCTGTGTACACCTTGGATGTGAGGTGGCTTTAGAACTTCCAGGGATGTCATTCTGGTAATTGGGGACATTGGCGAGTCTTTTACGGGAGGTCAAGCCTGGATTTATACACATCGATATACATCCTCAGGGGCCTCCCTGGTGGCTCAGTGGTAGAGAATCTGCCAGCCAGTGAAGAAGATGCAAGTTCAGTCCTTGGTCTGGGAAGATCCCCTGGAGGAGGAACTGACAACCCACTCAACTATTCTTGCCTGGAGAATCCCATGGACAGAGGAGCCTGGCAGGCTACAGTCCATAGAGTCACAGAGTCAGACATGACTGATTGACTGGAAAACAACAACAATGCCTTATCAGAGGCACACCTATACACACAGACAGCCCCTTCATGGTTTTAATGGTGATTTAAAATGCAAGATTCAAAATGCAAAACTGAAGAGATCGAGAGAGGAGAGGAAATGAAAGCAGACGAGAAAAGGAGAGGGTGCAGGAGAGGACCCCACCGCCCCGCATCAAGGGTAACAAGCCAGCAGACCCACGGCAGGAGCGTCCTGGGTCCAGCTCAGGCCTTCGGCACGTGACACCATCATCTTGCTCCTGCCTCCAAATCTGCAGGACTCTGCTGGCCAGACGAGCAGGAAAGAGAGTTCCGGAAATGATGCTTGGCTGAAATGATGCAGAAACACCACAGGTCAGCGTCCCCAACCACATGCACACCAGTCTCTTTGAAGGTGACCTCACCTCTGAAGAAAGACAAAAACAGCATCATACAAACGAAAGCATGGGCTCCCTTCCCTGGGGGGATGCCTGCGGTGATGGTTACTCCCTCGAGACGTTCTTAACCCTGAGACCTGGCACAACTTTTGTTAAATGCTTAGAGGATGGTGAGAGGGAGAAACGAATGAGTCAGTATGAGGGGCAGACAAAACCCCCAAGGACATCTGGGTCCAGGGCCCAGAACCAGGTATGGTGGGGTGTGCAGCAAAGGGCAGTGCAGGGGCAGACAGAAAGGAGGTGCCAATCAGTGGGTTTCAGGTGGGGACCTTGTCCTGGTTGCCAAAGGGAACAGATGTGATTGCAGGGTCATTTCAAACTGAAGAGAGAGGCAGAGGGATTCGGTGGGAAAGATCCTATCCCACCACTGCTGGCTGGACAGACAAAAAGGAAAGACATATGGGCCACCTCCAGGAGCCAGAATAGGTGAGAAGATGAATTCCCTTCTAGAACTTCCCGAAGGATCCAGCCCTGTCAACCCCTGATGTCAGCACATGGAGGTCAAGGTCACACTCTGGACTTCCCTCGCTCTAAGATAACTCACCTGTTCTCTTTCAAGCCACTCAGTTTGTGACGAATTCTTGCAGCAGCCATAGACAATTAATCCAGGTGATATCTACACGGATATATTCAGATCAAAGTAAAGAAGAAGCCTCAGACTTCAGTCTTCACTTCTGCAACTTCATTTGCTGTTTATAGAGTCTGCTGGCCAGACCACTGTGACAGGAAGACCTCTCCACAGCCAGAGACAGAAGCAGCGACTGTGAAACTCTGTCCTGTCTTCCTGTCTCTGGGCTGTGTGTGTATAACAGTGGCCACACGTGTGTGTGTGTCAGAGAGCATGCTGTGTATGTGTGCATGTGGAGAGCACGCATGTGTGTGTGAGTGTCAGTGTGGGCTTGTTACACGTGCACGTGTGGTGTGCGTGTGCGCCTATGTGAGGAATGTGCATAGAAGAATCTGCCCACCATGCAGGAGACCTGGGTTCCAACCCCGGTCAGGAAGATCCCCTGGAGAAGGAAATGGCAGCCCACCCCAGTATTCTTGCCTGGAGAATCCCATGGACAGAGGAGCCTGGCAGGTTACAGTCCATGGGGCAAAAGAGTCGGATGTGACTGGGCGACTGACGCTTGCAGTTTTTTCCTGCGTGTGTACACAAGCATGCATGCGTGCTCATAGGTGTTCAAGCGTTGGCGCAAGGAGGCAGCACCAGCAGCAGAAGGGCAGACTGAAATCAGGTGCCAAGAGACCTGAGCTTGAACTCAAGCTCCGTCCCTCCCAGCTCCCGGCCCTGGTCACCAGCATTAGGCTCCCGTGTGAGTGGTGATGCTGCTGAGACTCCTGCAGAAGCCTGCGGGAGTTTCCCACCAGGCAGCCTCTGCAGAGCTCAGGGTCCACTTCAGGCACCAACAGGTGGCAGTTGCTACATTGTGCTTCATTCAACCTGATGAGCAAAGAATGCCGCTCTTCTAACTTTCCATTTGTGTCATCTCCTCCGGTTGCCCTATGAAAAATAAATTAGATTAGACTTTATTTGTTTGGGCTCCAAAATCACTGCAGATGGTGACTGAAGCCATGAAATTAAAAGACAGTTACTCCTTGGAAGAAAAGTTATGACCAACCTAGACAGCATATTCAAAAGCATAGACATTACTTTGCCAACAAAGCTCCATCTCGTCAAGGCTATGGTTTTTCCTGTGGTCATGTATGGATGTGAGAGTTGGACTGTGAAGAAAGCTGAGCACCGAAGAATTGATGCTTTTGAACCGTGATGTTAGAGAAGACTCTTGAGAGTCCCTTGGACTGCAAGGAGATCCAACCAGTCCATTCTAACAGAGATCAGCCCTGGGTGTTCTTTGGAAGGAATGATGCTAAAGCTGAAACTCCAATACTTTGGCCACCTCATGCAAAGAGTTGACTCATTGGAAAAGACTCTGATGCTGGGAGGGATTGGGGGCAGGAGGAGAAGGGGACGATAGAGGATGAGATGGCTGGATGGCATCATCGACTCGATGGATGTGCATTTGAGTGAACTCTGGGAGTTGGTGATGGACAGGGAGGCCTGGAGTGCTGCCATTCATGGGGTCCAAAGAGTCAGACACGACTGAGCAACTGAACTAAACTGAGGTGGCTTAGAAGAGCAGAAAAGTATTTTGTCTGGAAGTTTGTTGGCTAGAAGTTTGAGGTCACACTGCGGACAGGGTTGACTCTTTCTGAACCTGTTCCAGGCTCTCCCCTGGCTTCTGGGGGCTGACAATCCTTGGTGCTCTGTGGCTTGGAGAAGCATCCTTCCAGCCCTTACATGATATTCTCCCCATATGTATGTTTGTGTGTATGTGTGTACATTCAAATATCCCCCTTTATAAGGACATCATTCATAATGGATTATCCAGTATGGCCTTATCCAAGTGAATTACATCTGTAATGGTCCTATCTCCTAATACTATCACATTCTGAGGTCCTGGGGGTTAGTTCTTCAACATAGGAATTGGGTGGTAGGGGACACAATTCAACCCTTAAGATTGTAGATTAGTTACCATATTTAACATAGTATAAGACACTGGAAACATTATCTGTATATCAAACTTACCATGTGAAGATGATTTATGATCAACCCATCTATAGATCTGTCTATCTATCAGTTAGCAGGCAAAAAAGTGGAAACGGAGCCAGATTTTATATTCTTGGGCTTCAAAATCACTGTGGATGGTGACTGCTGTCATAAAATTAAAAGATCTTGCTCCTTGGAACGAAAGCTATGACAAACATAGGCAGCATATTAAAAAACAGAGATATCGCTTTGCTGGAAAATGTCCATATAGTCAAAGCTATGATTTTCCCAGTAGTCATGTATGGATGTGAGAGCTGGACCATAAAGAAGGCTGAGCACCAAAAAATCGAGGCTTTCAGATCATAGCAGTCAATCCTAAAGCAAATCAACACTGAATATTCATTGGAAGGACTGATGCTGAAGCTGAAACTCCAATACTTGGGCTGCCTGATGCGAAGAACTGACTCACTGGGAAAGACCCTGATGCTGGGAAAGATTGAGGGCAGGAGGAGAAGAGGACGACAGAGGGCGGTATGATTAGATAGCGTAACTGACAGTGGACATGACAGAGGAGCCTGGCGTCCTGCAGACAATGGAGGTGCAGAGTCAAGACGACTGAGAGACTGAATAATAACAACGACATATCAATTATCTATCATCTGTTTGTCCATAGATCTATCAATCCTAGCTGTCATCATCTATCTCCTTACTTGTTGTTCAGCTGCTAAACCTACCTACTTACCTATCATCTCAGTTCAGTTCAGTCCCTCAGTCATGTCTGACTCTGCGACCCCATGGACTGCAGCATGCCAGGCCTCCCTGTCCATCACCAACTCCTGGAGTTTGCTCAGACTAAAGTCCATTGAGTCGGTGATGCCATCCAGCCATCTCATCATCTGTCATCCCCTTCTCTTCCCACCTTCAATTTTTCCCAGCATCAGGGTCTTTTCAAATGAGTCAGTTCTTCGCATGAGGTGGCCAAAGTACTGGAGTTTCAGCTTTAGTATCAGTCCTTCCAATGAACACCCAGGACAGATCTCCTTTAGAATGGACTGGTTGGCTCTCCTTGCAGTCCAAGGGACTCTCAAGAGTCTTCTCCAGCACCACAGTTCAAAAGCATCAATTCTTCGGTGCTTAGCTCTCTTTATAGTCCAACTCTCACATCCATACATGACTACTGGAAAAACAATATCTTTGACTAGACGAAACTCTGTTGGCAAAGTAATGTCTATGCTTTTGAATATGCTATCTAGGTTGGTCATAACTTTTCTTCCAAGGAGTAAGCGTCTTTTAATTTCATGGCTGCAGTCACCATCTGCAGTGATTTTGGAGCCCAAAAATATAAAGTCTGACACTGTTTCCACTGTTTCCTCATCTATTTCCCATGAAGTGATGGGTCCGGATGCCATGATATTGGTTTTCTGAATGTTGAGCTTTAAGCCAACTTTTTCACTCTCCTTTTTAACTTTCATTAAAAAGCTCTTTAGTTCTTCATTTTCTGCCATAAAGGTGGTGTTATTTGCATATCTGAGGTTATTGATATTTCTCCTGGCAATCTTGATTCCAGTTTGTGCTTCATCCAGTCCAGCATTTCTCATGAGGTACTCTGCATATAAGTTAAATAAGAAGGATGACAATATACAGCCTTGACATACTTCTTTCCCAATTTGGAACCAGCCTGTTTTCCCATGTCCAGTTCTAGCTGTTGCTTCCTGCCCTGCATACAGATTTCTCAGGAGGCAGGTAAAGTGGTCTGGTATTCCCATCTCTTTAAAAATTTTCCAGAGTTTGTTGTGATCCACACAGTCGAAGGCTTTGGGATAGTCAATAAAGCAGAAGTAGCTGTTTTTCTGGAACTCTCTCTCTTTTTCAATGATCCAACAGATGCTGGCATCTCAGAACAGATGCTATTATTCACCAAGAAATATCTTTTAGGAGGATCTTATATAAAACATCTATGTATAATTATATGATTGCAGTTACAAGGAGTATCAATAATGGGTGTAGACCATGTAACTTTAAAATAGAGAAAACACATTCAACCTGTGGGAGTAGTGAGGTGCATGGTTATACTTTTCAAATACATTACCAGCAGAGGGCACTCCAAGCTAACTTTTGAAATGCATTTCAGCTGGTTTTTAAATGTCTTCCGCGGAGAAGCACAAATCAGTTAATTCCATCTGTGTATATCAGATGCTTGTATAGTTTCTTTTTACCATGGGGTCACAAAGAGTCAGACACATCTTAGCGACTGAACAGCAACAACAGTTTCTTTATAAGGAAAAATAAAGGAGCTCTCCTCGGTAAACAGATATACAAATTAAAGGCTCAGTGTGGCCCTCTGTTTGAAATAATTTCATATGTAACAACTCTTTCTAAATAGACATTGCCTGGATTTTTAGGGAGAAACACAGTGTGACATTTCTCATAGATTCTAAGTGAACTTTTTGAAATGGGTTTACTTCCATTCAAAGAATGGACATTTTAGGGGACTGGCAGTAATTCCAATAACCGGTTTAATTCATGCAAGATTTCTTATGCAGCCGACGTCGGAAGAGATCTTGCAGGTTTCTTCTCACTGTCTCCATGACAAGGACCCTCTGCGTGCTCAGTTAAGGAAGTGAGACTAAAGGTTTAGGTAGAAAACAACTCCTTTAAAATTTTCCTGTTTTTTCCATATATGACCGCTGCAGCTTCCTAGAGTACTCCAAAGGAGAATGTATTATCTCAGAGGCTGCCTGTTCAGAAGTTTGTATTGTATTCACAGCACTCTTGACAAGCAGATCTCCATGGATATTACTATCTAAAAGCATTACTTGGGAATGGATAAGGGGATTTTATTTGCTAGTTATTCTCTCATTTAGGTCAACTTCTGAATATGAATTGACCAGTTGACAGCTATCTGGAAAACAGATAAACTTATCTAATACAGTTTTGAATAGATTCATGAATTTAAATTACCTGCTTCCTGGAAGTAGCTAAAACGGTCCAGGAGAGAACGACTTTCTAAACTTGGTAAATCATCCATAAATTGAATTTTATTTAAAAAGTCTGATACCTTCATATTAATACTAAAATCCATTTCTTTCTCCAGACTACTGAATAAAAATCAAACTGTGTTTCCTAATAGCATATGATAAGGTGAGAGGAATGGAAACTTTTTGCCGAAGAATTGATGCTTTTGAACTGCGGTGTTGGAAAAGACTCTTGAGAGTCCCTTGGGCTGCAAGGAGATCCAACCAGTCCATTCTAAAGGAGATCAGCCCTGGGTGTTCTTGGGAAGGAATGATGCTAAAGCTGAAACTCCAGTACTTTGGCCACCTCATGTGAAGAGTTGACTCATTGGAAAAGACTCTGATGCTGGGAGGGATTGGGGCCAGGAGGAGAAGGGGACGATAGAGGATGAGATGGCTGGATGGCATCACCAACTTGATGGACATGAGTCTGAGTGAACTCCGGGAGTTGGTGATGGACAGGGAGGCGTGGCGTGCTGGGATTCATGGGGTCGCAAAGAGTCGGACGCGACTGAGCGACTGAACTGAACTGAACTGAAAGCTAAACTGGGAATAAAATACTTTATCATCACACTTACAAGTTTCTTTAGCACAGTTCAGATAGAAACCTGGGCTTGCAACTTCAGAATCATCAAAAAACAGGTGTACGAATTTATCTTTTCAATAATCGATATTACAGAAAGAGGATGTGAACCATAAAGGTAAATGTTTAAACGGTGACAAAATATCTGAATGAAAACGGTCACCTGCTTTGAAAGCATAGTTCAGACAACTCACTTTTTAAAGTTTTACTTTTTTTAACTGTTTTTTTTTTTTACTGAGTTATAGTTGATTTAGAATATGATATCAGCTTCATGTGCACAGCAGTGATTTCACAGCTGTAAAGGCGATGCTCCACTTGTAGTTATTATGAAATACTGGCTGTGGTCTCTATGCTGCACGGGAGGCTTGTGGCTGATTTATTTTACACACAGTGGTTTGTGCCCCTAGATTCTCTACCCCGTCCAGCCGCTCCCCATTTCTCGCTCCCTACAGGCATGGAGTTTGTTCTCCATATCTGTTTACCTTTGTTATACTCAGTAGATTGTTTTAGTTTTTTTTATAATATACATATAAGTGATATCATCTAGGATTATTTTTTCTCTGTCTGTCTTATTTCCTCAAGCATGATTTGCTCCAAGTTCATGCATGCTGTTGCAAGTGGCAAAATGCCATTGTTGTTCATAGCTGAGTAGTATCCCATTGCATTTATACAGCTAGCTTGTATTTATAGTTCTTGCCATGCAGAAACCAGGCTGGTGAACTAGCTATGAACTTGCCGCCTCCCTCGTGGACTCCAGGCATTTGTTGATGGTTCCCATGGCAGGAGAGATCACTTGGGTGGATGGAAGGCCTTGAGCAGAACCCTTTCAAGGATGGCCTGAGTGCTCGGGGGTTGGGATGGTGAGCATGATGTCAGGGGTACTGGGGGGGGAGATGAGAGACCCAAGGGAGTTGGGCTTTTACATCACATTGGACGGACACATTCTGGAAGCAGTACTGGAGATCAGAGATGGCACGGACAGCTGACACCTTGTGCTGTGACACCAGCTTTACAGGTCATGGGCATCAGCTGGACCCTGTGGTCCCTGGGGAGCTGGGGTCCTGGAATGTGTACTCGGTGTGTACAGTTTGGAGCCCTCTCGGCCTGGAGTCATCTTTCTTCTGAGGGACTCGTGTTCTAGATGAGCAAGGCTGTGGCGGAGTCCAGCGGCTTCCAGCACTGTGTCCATGGACAGGGAATTTGGCAGTCTCTGCTGGATACAGACATTTTCTTCTCTGTCCTCCCCCAACCAGAGTGTCAGGCTTTGGGGATGTTTCCTGTGCGATCTGGGTTTTAAGTCAGAGATAGAGAAAACAATAAGCTTTTTCTTAGGAAAAATATCCTAGGTCATGATTTAAAGTTCTATGACTTCAAATGATCCATCTTTCAAATCTACTCATCAAGACTGCAGTGGAGGGTGTCACGAAGGAGGAAAGGAACAAACATATTTGGAATGTGCAGCCCAAAAAGCCATCACTAGCAAGTAATAAAGAAGGTTTTAGCTTATGATTTCGACCTAACTCTTAGATCATATACAGTCCTGAATATATTACTTCATTGTGTGTGTGTGAAGTATGTATTAGTTGCTCAGTTGTATCCGACTCTTTGCGACCCCGTGGACTGTAGCTCACCAGGCTCCTCTGGCTATGGAGTTCTCCAGGCAAGAGTACTGGAGTGGGTTGCCATTCTCTTCTCCAGTGGTTTTCCTGACCCAGGGATTGAACTCAGGTCTCCTGCATTGAAGGCATCTACTTTAGCAGAGAGATTTAATTTTAAAACATATTTTAACTAGAGAATACTTTTATGTTATTACAATTACCCATCTACATTGATTTACATGTCAAAAAGAAAAAAATACCAAAATTCTATTTACAAATTCAGAGTATCAATAATCAAACTTCACAATGTAAGTATTAGCATGAATATTATCTGTTTTCTCCATGTAGAATTACTTCATACGCAGTAATCTTATGGGTGTAATTTCCTTTGACACAGACCTTGGGGATTTACGTGTGAAAGATGGACATGGGTAGATTTCTTGCCTTCTTATTCTTCCTAATGACAATCTTACCACTGGTTTGAGCTGAGAATAGAGAAATAACATTTGTCTTTATTCTTAAATTCCACAGAAAATTAAATACCTTTGGACTAGAGAGTTTCTCTCTTCCTGGCTCCTGGGTCTCACACACAGCCTCATTTCAAGCGCTCAGGTAGAAGGCAAACTGCAGGTGCGATTTCTTCATGGAGAGGCACTCAAAGTATTTAACTATTTATGAAATCATGCACGTTTCTGCCTCTACTTAGCCACGATGAGGGGACTCACGTGGCTGATCTGCCCACCGCCCACGCCTGTTCTGAACGTGATGAATCATGTGGGCACATGATCTGTGAAATCAGTTTATCAGCGTAATGAGTGGCGACCCCTGGAGCCCATCAGTTATTAGAAAGGTTTGCTGCGGCAGACGCTGCAGACGCTGGCAGAACGTGTGGTTCTCCCCTTAGACATCTCTGATTAGTGCTGGGAGGGTCAGGCTTCACGGCCACAGGGAAAGACTAGAGCTACTGTAATGATAAAATGGGAAAAGACACAATAGAAACCACTGACAGCTTTATAAAAAAGTTTAAAATTATGGCTGCTTTACCATGTTTTAGGCATGCAGTGAAGTGATTCTATTGCCTATATATATATATGTCCTTTTTAGAGTCTTTTCTATTATAGATTATTATTGTGAGATATTGAATATAGTTCCCTGTGTTATACATCAAGTCCTCACTGTTCATCTAGTTTATATATAATAGTGTGCATCTGTTAATTCCAGATTCCCAATTTATCCTCACCCCTTACTTTCCCCTTTGGTAACTATAACTTTGTTTTCTTGGTCTGTGAGTCTATTTACCCTTTGCAAATAAGTTTATTTGTATCCATTTTTAGGTTCCACACGTAATGATACAATGTGATGTTTGTCTTTGTTTAAATTACTTCACTTAATAAGATAATCCCTATGTTGCTACAAAGGGTATTATTTCAAAATTTTTAAGAGTGAGCTATATTCCATTCCATTGCATGGCTGAGTGATACACACACACACACACTCACACACACACACACACACACACACACACATCTTTCTCCTTTTATGTATAGATCTTCTTTATCCATCCATTTGTTGTTGGACACTTACATTGTTTCCATATCTTGGTTACTGTAAACAGTGCTGCTATGAACACTGAGGTGGATGTATCTTTTCAAATTACAGCTTTTGTTTCTTCTGGATGTATTCCCAGGAGTGGGATTGCTGGATCATATGGTAAAAAATGTACATGTGCAGTATGATGGCATCTATATACATGTGTTCACACACACACACACACGCATGCACACACTCCCTTTTCCACCTCTCTCAGATACTTAGGGTGTAGACCAGTGTGCCACACTGCAGGCCGTCTTTAGCTGTACCCCGGGCAAGCAGACAATCCCATGGGGTAGAAATTTACATCTCCCTCCCTGATACACTGCCCCCTGCAACGTGCTTCATCTCATCTTGAGACACTCCAGACCTTTCAGGAGATGAATTCTGAGCAGGTAAATTTCAAGTGAATGTGGAAACCCCATATGAGAGGTTGAGGGGGGCGCCTGGAGCATCACAATGGTCTTGAGATCCTTGGTCTTCCCTGGCTTGGATGTTTCTGAATCCAAGGAGAATAGTTAAGGAGGCAAGAAGCTGACCTTCATGTGCTCCAAGATGCCCTCACTCTTTGTAAAACCCAGAGCCTCTTCAGCCACCAGCTTAAACTCTCAGAATAACCTGGATGTTTCTAGAAAAATTTGTGCTTTATAAGTGATGACAAAAGAAAGAGATTTTTTAAAATGGGGGAAAACTCTGAGGCTGTCCTTCAGAATGACCCAGGGAAACCTCTGAAAGAGGAAACCCAGAAAGAGGCCCAAGAAAGGCCTCTTCAAGGCCCACTTGTAGCCCTCTCCCCACCCAAAACTAACCCGTCCCCCTTGCTGAAGGGCTTCAGTTTGTTTCCCTGCCTGGAATGTGCCCCTGTGGAGGGAGGCCTTGGTTACATAAAATGCTCCCCTCCTGGAGCAACCATGAGGCAGAGTGCAGATGGCATATACTAGAGATGGAGTCTGGGCTTCATCTCCTGTTAGCTGTGTGATCTGGATAAGTTATTCATCTGGGTCTCATTTTCTTCCTTTGCATAATGTAAAGATTATGAAAAGTCAACAAAATGAAGTAATTAAGCATGAATCTAACAATTGCAAAAACACTGATGAATGAAGTCAAAATCTAAATAAATGCAGAAACATAGTGTCCATGAATTGGAAAACTCAACTTATTAAAGATGTCTGATTTTTCTAAATTCATCTACAGATTTAATGCAAGGCCTATCAAAGTCCCAGAAAGTATTTTTGTAGACATGTGGTGTTGGTTTAGTCACTAAATCCTGTCCTACTCTTGTGACCCCATGAATTGTAGCCCGCCAGGCTCCTCTGTCCATGGGATTCTCCAGGCAAGAATACTGGAGGGGGTTGCCATTTCCTTCTCCGGGGGATCTTCTTGACCCAGGGATCGAATCAGGGCCTCCTGCATTGTAGGCAGATTCTTTACCAACTGAACTATGAGGGAGGACGCTTTGTGGACATAGATAAACTTATTCTAAAATTTGTTTGAAAGGCAAAAGATCTAGAACAGCTGATTAAAAAAAAAAAAAAGAACAGTGAGAGGACTCGTTCTCTCTGATGTTTAGTTTTATTCTGCAGCTGCAGTAGTCAAGACTGTATGGTGTGGATGGAGGCATCAGCACAGCTCAGTGGAACAGAATAAAAAACCTAGACATATCTCACACAAACATTTCCACCTGGTTTTTGCAAAGATGCAGAAGCAATTGACTATAGGAGGGACAGTCTTCAACAAATAGACTGGAGCAATTGTGCATCTGTAGGCAAAAAAGAAAAAAAATTAATAAAATAAAATAACAAAGTAAAAAGAAACTTTGACCTAAGCCTCAAACCTTATACAAAATTAATTCAAAATAGATCACAGATTTAGATATAAAATGTAAAACTATAAAACCTTCAGAAGAAAATCAGAGAAAGTCTTTGGGATCCAAGATTGGATAAAGAATTCTTAGATATAATGCTAAAAGCAATATTCATAGAAGAAAAATTGATGACTTGGATTTTATCTGAATTACAAACCTTTGCTCTGCACAGGAGAATGAAATGACAGGTTCCAGGTTTGGAGAAAATGCTTGCACACATCTGATAAATAACCTATGAGTAAAATAGATTAGGAAATTGCAAACTCAGCAATAAAAGAAGTTAGAAACTTCACAACAGATATGACATGCCTTAGCAACTGAACACCAACAACAGGTATGAATAACCTCATCACTAATGGAGAATTACAGGTGGAACTCTATGCACGGCAAGATGCTCAGCCTTAGTAGCTACTAAGGAAATGCAAATGAGAAATACAGTGACAGGGCCACATATTCACCAGAATAGCTAAAATCCCAAACACTGGTGAGGGAGCAGAGACACCAGGTCACTCAGATCTTGCTCCTGGCATTGGAAAATGGCATGGACACTCTGGGACACAATTTGGCAGGTTTTTTTTTTTTTTTTTTTAAGTACATCTATTCTTATCAAAGTATCCAGCAATCACATCTTAGGATATCTGTTCTTTAGAAATGAAAAGTAGATTCCCAGAGAAATGTGTACATGAATGTTCACAGCAGCTTTATTTATAACAGCCAAAACCCGGGAGACACCCGTTGCTTTTCCAATGGGAGAAGGTTAAACCATGGAATGTCCATACTATGGAATCGTCCTCCGAAATAAGAAGGCACAGTTACTGATACGTGTAAAAACCTAGATGAATATCCAGGGAATTATGCTGAGGGACAAAGTGAATGTCAAAAGATTACACACTGCATGATTCTACCTATACAACCCTGCTGAAATGACAAAGAATACGGAGATCGGGAACACATGGGATTTTCCCAGAAAACAAGGTGGAACTATATATATAAAGGGGTAGCATGGAGCAGTTCTGTATGCTAGCAGTGGAGGTCTATATACAAAGGGTCAAATTACTTAAAACTGCACCCACCCCACCCTCACAGAAGCACATGTACACACTCGGAAACACAGGCACACAACACACGTTCACTCCCAAGAATGTACATAATACTGGTCTGGAGTCTAGGCAACTGTATTATATTAATGTCAATGTCCTGGTTACAATGTTACACTACACTTACAAAATGCCACCATTGGGGAAAACTGGGTAAAGTTTCAAGGAAATCTATGTACTATTCTGAAGCTTCCTGTGAGTCTATACTTTGTTCTGAAATAGAGCACAAAGGGCATTAAGAAACAACTTTAAAATGTTTATTATATTAGAATAAAAATTATCCACTTTAGATTCTTCTTCTTGAATCCACTGAGTTTGTCGACTAAAAAATACAGTCACAGCCTGAAAGCGGAGAGTTGTTTCATTTGGTGGGAATGTTTAGGACGCCAGCCTGGGAGACAGCATCTCAGTAGACCTGAGAAAAGTTACTCAAAAGGAGGCAGGAGGGGAAGTCAGGCTCTATACGTTTGCAAGAAAGGGAGCAGACTCTCTGAACATCAAAGATCAGGGACCAAGTTAAGGAGTTTAGCATTCTATGCATGGAAGCCACAAGCCTCTGGGCTCACTGAATTCGCTCCTTTCATGTGCGCTGCAGCCATCGGGGCCAGCCGGCTTCTTCGCTCACCCTGCTTCTTGCATCCCCCCAGCTCCTCAGCAGTCAGTGTGGTGGGTGGCAGCATGGCCTGCATCTCAGATTTGGGAGCCCTCATTCACATCTGGGGGCCAGAAATCATTGATGGCTGTGACATTTCTTGTTTATTAATATGACAGGAGATAAATTCCATTTCACAAATTCATAACCAGGAAAGGAAAAAGCAAAGTGAGAACTCAGTCTTCTACTAAAGAGGGAGATCCTCGAGTCCTGTAATGAAAGTGCACACAGGCTCTTAAGCGTGGAGGCATTGGTCCAGCAGGAGGAGGGCCTTGGGCAGGTGGCCTCCCCACATCTTCCAGCAGGAAGTCTCTGAAGTAGGAGCTGTGTTCCGAGAGGCAGACCAGTGTCTGCTGGACTGGAATGACTGAGAATGTGGGCACCTCCCTGTCTCCTACCATTGTGAAGAGGCAGAGCCAGGGGCACCAGGACAGACTGACTTATTTTGCAAAGCATGCAGCTGGGAGGAGCAGATCCTGAGAGTGGGCATCAGCCGCGGATCTTCAGCACTTGAAAGGAAGGAAAGGCCATTGACCCAGGTGAGGCTCAGAACCTTGCAGGAAGCTGAAGAGTCTTCTCTCCAGCATCTACAAAGACCTGCTCTTCCTTGAACTTCCACCTTGCCAACATCAAGAGTTCACTTAATTTCAAGATTAAAAAAAAAGGAAAAATGAAACAACTCTTCTAAACACTGAGCAGAGAAAGAGGACAAGTACAGAAAAAGTTCTTGTACTCACAACTAAAAAGTTCTAGTTGCCTAGTATTTGAATCGAATCAATTATGGATTAATTATACATAAAATTCATCTCAGTATTTCCAAAGCATGCTTCTAAATAAAGCAAAAGGTGTACATATAATCCAGTAATCTATGTGTTTTCATATTTTAAAGTAAATATTTCCTGGAACTCTTATGCATGCCATGTTCCTTCTTGCAGACACTAAGATTGTGAGAGAAGTTAATGGTAGCTTACGTGATTTGTCATCTAAGGATTGTTTGAGAATCTTTAAAAAGGATTTGGATCTGGTATTTTCTATTTCACATTTTACGGCCCTCACCCTTACCTCAAAATCCCCCAAATTTTCCTATGCTTTTATCTTTATGGCTACTTCCAATCAATGAGTGTACATACTTGAGTTTTTGGAATGGATTTGGGCTCTGCAAAGTTTACCAACTGAGTCTTGGAATCCACCACTGACCTGTGGTGACCTGTGGGAGGGGCAGATATAGACTTTATGTTATCTAATTGCCCACAGGGGGCAAGTAAAATTCTCAGACCATTTGAGTGAAGATACCAGTGACTATTCAATTAAAGAATGGCGAGCATAAGCTAGACCTCAAGCCCTTGACCCCAAGACTAGCACTAACCCGATGTGTTGGTGTTGATAATATCCTACTTTTGCTGAATTGTTTCTATGTCATTGAGAATCATATGGTTGATTTTGCAATAATAACCATCATCATCACTATCATCACTACCATCGCCTTCATCACCATCATTATCATCACCACGATTGTTACTACCATCAGCATCTTCACCACCGTCATTACCATCGTCACTGTCATCACTGCCATCGGCCTCATCACTACCATCATTATCATCACCACCATCATCACCATCACCACCATCATCATTACCATCGCCTTCATCACCATCATTACCATCACCACCACCATCGTTATCATCATCACGATTGTTACTACCACCAGCATCTTCACCACCATCATTACCATCGTCACTATCATCACTACAATCGGCATCATCACTACAATCGGCATCACCACCACCATCGTTATCATCACCACCATCATCACCATCAGCACCATCACCACCATCATTATCATCACAATTGTTACTACCATCAGCATCTTCACCACCATCATTACCATCGTCACTGTCATCACTACCATCGGCCTCATCACCACCATCATCACCATCACCACCATCACCACCATCATTATCATCACGATTGTTACTACCACCAGCATCTTCACCACCATCATTACCATCGTCACTATCATCACTACCATCGGCCTCTTTACTACCATCATCACCATCATTACCATCACCACCACCATCGTTATCATCATCACGATTGTTACTACCACCAGCATCTTCACCACCATCATTACCATCGTCACTATCATCACTACAATCGGCATCATCACTACCATCATCACCATCACCACCATCATCACCGTCATTATCATCGTCACTATCACCATTACCATTGCCTTCATCACCACCATCACCATCACCTCCACTGTCAAAATCATCACCATTCACCCCTTGTCACTTCATCACCATCATCTTCCACCATCACCACCACCGTCACGTTAATCCTCTCAAAGTTATACCTTCCAATGTCTCTTCTTCATTAAAAAAAATCCCACTTCAATATCTTCAGTGATTCTTGCCAAAAATGCATTATTTATCCCCAAATCTCTCTATAAAAATATTCCCTCAGAAAAATAAGAAAAGGAGTGGAAAGGAAAAAGTATCAACTGAGACATGAGTTAAATTTCATATAGATCATATATCCTGTTTTCATAGATACACCTAAAAGGAAGATGCTTCAGCAAATTTAGGCAAACCTAAAAATGGAGGCATGCTGAGACAGATAAAATGTTACCTGGTTATTTACTGTTTTGACACAAAGTTGAGTGGGGCAGAGAATCCCTGACACTTGAAATGTAAATATTATCTATTAAATATTAGCGGTTCATATGACTTCTCATATTTATAAGTCATTTCCTACTTTTTTCTGTATTTTTGCTCTTATATATCCTGTTAACCATCTACAAAAAGGGACCTTTCATCAGCTTATATTTTATCACTTTGTTTTGTCTTCATAATTGTCACCACACATATTTAGCTTATCGTTGCCTATATTTGCAGGCAAGAGAAGAACCGTTATGACAAGGAATTTTCCTTACGCTACGCTTACAACAATGCACATTTAGGTACCACTTACAGCCTCAGTTTTGGGGATATTGGTATTTAAATATCCATTGTTAAAAAATAACAAGAACAAAACAACACTTTTACCTCAATAACTGCTTTCCACCTTCAAGCTTCCTTCTGGAGTAAAACCAAAGAAAAAGCAAATAGGTAGCAACACACACAGCAAATGTTGAGCCCCTGATAGTCTCTTACCAACCGGCCGTGCTCCCTGAAGTTCATTTGCTGAAATCACTTCTAGCTAACGCATCTATGACAATCGAACAGCTTCAGACACAAAATAACACAGCTAATGTGGAATTATATCTGAATAATTCATATGGAAACATTTTTGTTCAGTAGTAGGACACATTATCCATTGCTCTACAAGCCCAGCTGATAGAAAATAAAACTTGAGTTTTTCGTCAGTGATGTGACCTTCGTCGGTACCCTGTTCTTTGCTGGTTAGTGAGGTCAGTAGATTTCCGGTTATAATTTTCACAGAAATACTGACTATGGAAACATGCAGAACAGACTTTTTGAGAAAAAGAAACAAATAAACTGCTCTTCCTATGAGTAGTTTCTTCACCACAGTTGTTTTTTAACAAAACGGGAATCTTTAAATATGAATTGAACAAGCTACAGAGCCATTTGGGCCTCTATAGAGCCATTTCTGCCATGCAGAAAACACAGGTTCGATCCTTGGGTCAGGAAGATCCCTGGAGAAGGAAATGGCATCCCACTCCAGTATTCTCGCCTGGGAAATCCCATGAATGGAGGAGCCTGGCGGCCACAGTCCATAGGGTCGTAAAAGAGTCAAATATGAATTAGTGATGAAACAACAAGAGAGCCACTCACTGCAGCCGACCTCAAAACAATAGTCGGCTCAGATACTGTTTTGTTGCAAAATCTTTGTGGAGATAACCACCACGAGAATAAGATGGAAAACTTTGCAAGAGACCCCGATGAAAGCTGGTGGAAAGCAACAAGACTGTTGATCTGTTATTTTCTCCTTTAATGTCATACAATTATTTCCACTTTTACACTGATGGCAAATATTCACCCGGCAGATATAAGATGTGATCCACTCTCTAATTAAGCTTCTGAAAGCTTCTTTATTTTCAATGATGATCAAAATGAACCCCAAGAAAATCAAACATCATACAGTGATGGGTGGGAAATTGTAAGCAGTTAAAACGGCTACATGGAATTTCAGGTGTATAGGCTGTGAGGTAATTCCGTTTTCCCTTTAATAAATTCACATGGTTTAGAATTTTATTTTATCTTGAGGTTTTACATTTTAGTCTGTCATCTCAAACCACAGATGAAATCTCACCAATATTAACCTGGGAATAAAAATGGAGAGAATCCCAGGGACGGCGGAGCCTGGTGGGCTGGCATCTATGGGGTCACACAGAGTCGGACACCACTGAAGTGACTTAGCAACAGCGGCAGCAGCAACGACAGCTTGTGCGGAGAGACACATTTTCCCCACGATCTGTTTGGAACGATGAGCCGGCTTCCACAGCAGGGAAGAAGGTGCAGGTGCGCCCCTTTTTGGAAAGAATGTATGCTCCTGTGTTCAGTAACAACAGGTTTTTATCTTTTTAAAATTAGGAACAAGTCACGGCAAAGGAAGAAAGGAAGACAAAGCTAGGGTCACAGTGGTGGCTTCATGGAAAGGGTGATAAACTCAAAGGTGCATCAGGGCCCCGCGTTTATCAGGCACTATGTCACTTAAATTTAAGTTATGGCTAATTCATTAGATGTCCTCTGAGTCCCCTGGTAGACTGTCATAGTAAACCCACACAAGACTCCTGCCATAAAGCCATTAAAAAGATGCATGGGCCCCTGAGTTCTCTGCTAACTTTCCACGTCGAAGCTTGGTGACTTACAACGTTCATTCGTGTGGGTAGCAGGGGTGTTTGTCAGCTATTATGACTGGACTTCCAGAGGCACTCAATTTACAGTATCTCGAGTGGAGTGGAAACGAATGAACATCTGTACATTTGCTCAGATACTATGTCAGGCGATGCGAAATTAGCTGTCATAACAAGTCCATAAAGCCTTAACACACTATTTGTCTTGCTCAGTTTATAAAGTACGTAAACTCTGGTGAGCTGATCTAAGCTGGCTCCCTTTGGAGGACAGCCTGATTGAGTGGCAGTGAGAGTCTCATATGGATTTGACCCTGCTGACAAGTTTTTCTCCACTGGTATATTCTCTCATGTTACTTGCCTGCAGAGCTGTAGGCAACAATTCCATCATTTTAGTCTTTCTCCTGGTTCTTTTATTTTTTCTTAAGGTTTTATTTTAAAAAAAGGTTGAGAAATATTTACCCTTCCCCTTTCTACTCTCCCTCCCCACTCTTTTACTTCTCTTTTCCTCATCTTCCTTTCCCAACACCTAACCTGGCAATAATAATTTGCAGTTTGCATTCAGGGATGTTTTACCTGGAAAACGTGGCACTGAGTAAAGTGAAAGTGAAGTCGCTCAGTCGAGTCTGACTCTTTGCGACCCCATGGACTGTACTCCACCAGGCTTCTCCGTCCATCGTGTTTTCCAGGCAAGGGTACTGGGGTGGGTTGTCATTTCCTTCTCCAGGAAAACCTGTTCTCAAAAAGCGTTAGTGTTAGTTGCTCAACATGTTGCTCTTTGCAACCCCCTAAACTGTAGCCCACTAGGCTCCTCTGTCCATGGGATTCTCCAGGCAAGAATACTGGAGTGGGTAGCTGTTCCCTTCTCCAGGGGGATCTTTCCAACCCAGGGATTGAACATGGGCCTCACACATTGCAGGCAGATTCTTTACCATCTGAGCCACCAGGAAAGCCCAAAAGTAGTTGGTAAAGAAAGAGATGTTGGCAGATGAAGACTTAAAAAGCCCACCTTTTTGATGGAACTATTGTAATTTGCAAAACGCTTGAGAATTTAGCCAGCCTTCTTTAAGGGAAGGACACTATGATGTCCACGATTTACCTAATATTAGAAAACCTTTTTCCTATACACATTTTCATATAGCTTTTACATGTTATTTTCTTTCATCATTTTTCCTTTGAAATTGTAATGTGAATTATTATACTCTTTTAAATTCATGGATCCAAGATAAGAGTTGTCACCTAGTCTAACTGTCAACTACAGAAAATGAAAACTCTTCCTTACTGGAAATTATGCTTCTATAAACATCATGGTTGAGCACCGAAGAATTGATGCATTTGAATTGTGGTGTTGGATAAGACTCTTGAGGGTCCCTTGGACTGCAAGGAGATCCAACCAGTCCATTCTCAAGGAGATCAACCCTGGGATTTCTTTGGAAGGAATGATGCTAAAGCTGAAACTCCAGTACTTTGGCCACCTCATGCGAAGAGCTGACTCATTGGAAAAGACTCTGATGCTGGGAGGGATTGGGGGCAGGAGGAGAAGGGGACGACTGAGGATGAGATGGCTGGATGGCATCACGGACTCGATGGATGTGAATGTGAGTGAATTCCGGGAGATGGTGATGGACAGGGAGGCCTGGTGTGCTGTGATTCATGGGGTCGCAAAGAGTCGGACACAACTGAGCGACTGAACTGAACTGAACTGAAACATCATGGTGCTTATGACTATGATTAGCTGCTGTATTTCTGATTAATACTTATGTGAGCAATAAACTAATGAAAGTAAGCTTATAGCTTCAAAGATCCTGAACTTTTGGTACACACTAATTGATTTCTACCTGCCTATTGTTACCTTCCCCAGCTGGGGTTCTTTTTTAAAACTTTTCCTAACTTTGATAGGAATTCAGAGTATTCCACTTTGGAGAATAGGCTTTACTTACCCTCACATTTTTCCAGGTAAAATATCCCTGAAATTATTCTCTAGGTAAGATAATTTGAACCGCAGGTTATTGTTACCAGATGCGGTATTGGAGAAAAGAAGAGGAGGAGGAAGGGTATTTCTAAACTTTTTAAAATAAAATCTTAAGAAAAAAATAAAAGAATCAATCCATCAGGGACTCAGTGGACATGAGGTTGAGCAAACACTGGGAGACAGTGAAAGACGGAGAAGCCTGGTGTGCTGCAGGACTTTGGGCTGCAAAGAGTTGAGACATGACTTAGTGACTGAACAGCAAAGACCACAGGGAGACATTTCATCATTGATTCGGTTTCACTTGAATTTGATATAAGAACCTAACACGGTGAGGGCCCGCCAACATTTAGAGAATTTGCTTTTAAAACAAAACATTTAATCCAAACATCAAAAATAGACACATCTCATCTCCACCACCCACACATGCTGAATTGCAGACTTCCTCGGAAGCCCTTCGTCACAGTTCACTTGAGGATCATAGAACATATCACTGCCAACTACCTTCTAGATCGTCAGTTCAGTTCACTTGCTCACTCGTGTCTGACTCTTTGCAACCCCATGGACTGCAGCACGCCAGGCTTCCCTGTCCGTCACCAAACCCCGGAGCTTGCTCAAACTCATTTCCACAGAGTTGGTGATGCCATCTAACCATCTCATTCTCTGATGTCCTCTTCTCCTCCTGCCTTCGATCTCTCCCAGCGTCAGGGTCTTTACCAATGAGTCAGTTTTTTGCATCAGGTAGCCAAAGTATTGGAGTTTCAGTTTCAGCATCAGTCCTTCCAATAAATATTCAGGACTAATTTCCTTTAGGATTGACTGGTTTGATTTCCTTGCAATCCAAGGGACTCTCAAGAGTCTTCTCCAACACCACAGTTCAAAAGTATCAATTCTTCAGCTCTCAGATTTCTTTATAATCCAACTCTCACATCCATATATGACTACTGGAAATGCAATAGCTTTGACTAGACAGACATTTGTTGGCAAAGTAATATTTCTGGTTTTTAATATGTTGTTTAAATTGGTCATAGTTTTTCTTCCAAGGAACAAGCGTCTTTTAATTTCATGGCTGCAGTCACCATCTGCAGTGATTTTGGAGCCCCCCAAAATAAAGCCTCTGTTTCCATTGTTTCCCCATCTATTTGCCATGAAGTGATGGGACCAGATATCAAGATCTTAGTTTTCTGAATGTTGAATATTAAGCCAACATTTTCACTTTCATTAAGAGGCTTTTTGGTTCTTCTTTGCTTTCTGCCGTAAGTGTGGTATCACTTATCTGTGTATCTGAGGTTATAGATATTTCTGCTGGCAATCTTGATTTCAGCTTGTGCTTCATCTAGCCCTGCATTTCTCATGATGTACTCTGCATATGAGTTAAATAAGCATGGTGACCATATACAGCCTTGATGTACTCCTTTTCCAATTTGTAAGCAGTCTGTTTTCCATGTCCAGTTCTAACTGTTGCTACTTGACCTGCATACAGGTATCTCAGGAGGCAGGTAAGGCTGTCTGATATTCCCATCTCTTGAAGAATTTTCCACCATTTGTTGTGATCCATACTGTCAAAGGCTTTGGAATAGTCAATAATGCTGAAGTAAATGCTTTTTTCTGGAACTCTCTTGCTTTTTTGATGACCCAAGGGATGCTGGCAATTTGATTTCTGGTTCCTTTGCCTTTTCTAATTCCATCCTGAACATCTGGAATTTCATGGTTCATGTCCTGTTAAAGCCTGGCTTAGAGAATTTTGAACATTACTTTGCTAGTATGTGAGATAAGTGCAATTGTGTGGTAGTTTGAGCATTCTTTGGCATTGCCTTTCTTTGGGATTGGAATGAAAACTGACCTTTTCCAGTCCTGTGGCCACTGCTGAGTTTTCCAAATTTCCTGGTACATTGAGTGCAACACTTTCACAGCATTATCTTTTAGGATTTGAAATAGCTCAGCTGGAATTCCATCAACTCCACTAGCTTTGTTCATAGTGATGCTTCCTAAGGCCCACTTGACTTCACATTCCAGGATGTCTGGCTCTAGTTGAATGATCACAGCATCGTGGTTATCTGGGTCGTTAATATCTTTTTTGTACAGTTCTTCTGTGTATACCTGCCACCTCTTAATCTCTTCTGCTTCTGTTAGGTCCATACCATTTCTGTTCCTTTATTGTGCCCATCTTTGCATGAAATGTTCCCTTGGTATCTGTAATTTTCTTGAAGAGATCTCTAGTCTTGGTCCTCAGAGAAGACATTTTCTGTATGTCAGTTCCTACAAAACTCAAATTTCTTTCTATTCTCTTGAAGAACAGCCTTTAGTTTCCTTAATTTTCTCATCGTTTTTATCAGCCTTGTTGATTTTTTGTTCATCTTTGTTTTTTTAACTTGAATTTATTTTTAATTTAACTTGCTCTTCTTTTGTACTTTCTAAGGTAGATGTGTACAATATTGATTTAAAATATTTCTTGTTTTTAACATAAAATTTTAAAGCTGTTAATATCCCCCTCAATACTGCTTTAGTTATGTTTTATATATTTTATAGGAATTTTATTTTCCTTTTTCCTGTTGTCACTCCAGTAAAAATATTTTCTTGTTTCACTTCTAGTTACTTCTTTAACCCATGGGATATAGAGTAGTGTGACTTATTTAATGTTCAAGAGTTTGGGTTTTTTCATAAATGATTCTGCAGTTTATTTCAAACTCAATTCAACTATGATTAGAATTACTTTTATTTCAATGACTTGAAATTTGTTGAGATTCACTTTATAATGTGGAATATGGTTTGCCTTGATGAATATTCCATATAAACTTCAATAGACTTTGTCTTTTGCCATTGGGGGTGAAGTGGTCTAAGGGTTCTTTAAGTATTAACTAGAGCAAGTTGGTTGACAGTGCTGTACATATCTTCAGGATTCTTCTTTATTTTCTGATGCATTGATTAAGGAGAGTTAATTGAAGTCTGAAATTATCATCGCAGAGATTTCTGTTTTTTTTCAGTTCTCTTCATTTTTTAAATTATTTTAATTAATTGGGTTCTTACACACTTAGGGTTACTGTGCTATGCTTATCCATATACTCCTTAATTTTCAGTTATGCAGTGTCTCCCTATATCCAAGCTGTATTCTTTGTTTCAAAAGTCTATTTTTGTTGACATTAAAACAGACCCTCCAGATTTCCTCTGCTCAGTAGATTTTTTCCCATCAAGTTTTAGCTGTCTTTTAGCCCTTTTATTTAAAGAGGGTTTCTTTTCCACGTCAAACTCTGACTTTAATTTTTCTGTTTAGATCATTTATATTTCATTTGCTTATTTATATGGTTGGACTTAACTACAATTTTCTGTTTGATTTTTAATCTTTTACATTTCCACTTCTTTTTTATGCTCCTTTTTGGAATCATTGAGCAGGTTCATTTTATCTCCGCTGTTAGCTTATTGCTTATACCTCCAAGGGGGAACATTCCCTAATTTCCCTGCTTTGGGGTCTTCCCACTTGCATCACTCCCGTCTCCCCCAGTATCTTTCTCTGTCCTCTGTGTTCTCGTGGGCCCCCCAGCAACCTCCTGAGAAAGGTGTGTGCTCAGTCCTGCTGTGAAGGATGGGCTTCCTCAGGCATCGTCCCTCTCACCCAGAGGGCATTTCTCTCAATCTCCAGCCATATTCTCTAAACTCATGACTCAGTGGACCAGATTCAGGGACCTGGAATGAAAACAGAGTCAAGCTTAAATAGTCAAGCTTCCAGTGAGTCGCATTCCTGCTTTAACCATTAACTTTGTATTATGAAAGCTAGGGAGAAACATGGAAATCTTTCTGAGGAATGACTCTTAAAATCCAATTCAAAGAAATTTTCATGGGTCTTGAATATGTCAGGCAATTCTGCAGCTTCTAGCTCCAGCTTCACTTTCATGCCATCTTAAAGATTTTTTAGTTTGTGGTTATTGTTTGTTGTTTGGCCGCTTGTTTTTTATGTTTCAGACATCCTGAAACCTGGTTACCTCAATTCTCAGTTTTAGTCATCAGAACCATATTTTGTTCTTCATCCAAACACTGGCTGGACTTTTGTTTTGCTGTGAGTCAGGATGACATTTTTCGGCTTATCAAGTATTAATGCATAGATATGTTTTTAAGATTTGCAGCTGTCCATAGAACATTGAGAGCCACGTGAATACTTAATGTCCTTTCAAACCTGAATGTATTCTACTGAAGACTGGGCATTCATCCTTCTGATTTACCAATAGGAGTAAGACTTTACCTTTTAAAAATAATGTTTCAGGCTATAAAAACATGTCAGAAGCTCAACATTCCAGGTCTTGGTTCCATGGTGACAGAGTGTAGAATATCAAACTGCTATTTATGTTTCAAATGGAAATGATTCTTTCTCACTCTCCCAACTTCACAAAAGAAAAAAAGGAGTGTACCCCAAACTTCAGATTGTTTCCAATAGCTTCAGTGGATATGTCAGAATTCTCAAAAATGTGATATGTATCATGCTTTAAAAAACATAAGCATTGTTATGTGTCTTAGCTTGGGAAGCTAGAGCAAGATACCATAAATTGAGTCGTTTATATGAGGCATATATTTCCTCCCAGTTCTGGAGCCTAAGACGTCCAAGGTCAAGATGCTGATGGATTTGGTTCTTGGTAAGGACTCTCTTTGGCCGCTTGATGTGAACAAGTGCCAACTCATTGGAAAAGACCTTGATGTTGGGAAATATTGAGGGCAGGAGAAGCAGGGGGCAACAGAGGATGGCATGATTGGAAGGCATCACTAACTCAATGGAGACGGGTTTGAGCAAACTCCAGGAGATGATAGTGGAGGGCAGAGGAGCCCGGTGTGCTGTAGTCCGTGGAGTCACAGATAGTCGAACGTGACTTAGCAACTGAACACCAATCATAAGAAGGACTCCTCCTGCCTTGCAGATGACCTCTGTCTTGCTGTGCCTCATGACTTCACCGTTGAGTTTGGCTGGAGAGAGAGCTCTGCCTTTCTCTTTATGGGGACACTCACCCTGTCATGGGATCCCCCACCACCACCCTGACCTCACGACCTCATCTGAACCTAATTACTTCCCAATGGTCCACCCTCATAATACCATCACATTGGGGTAGGGACTTCAACCTACATGTTTTGAGGAGACACAAACATTCAGTCCATAACAATGTATAAGTACCCCTTCATTCTTGGAAGCTTGAAAGGGTAGTTTCAAAATAAAATAAGATTAAAAAAATATTCCTTGTACGAAATGACTTAGTATCTGTTCCATCTATATATTATAAATTCATAAGCACAAACTGATAAAGATGGAGAGTATGATCGAAATCAAACAAAAATACATCTTCAAGAAGTATAGCTAAAATTATGTGAGGAGAAGTTGCAGCTAACAAGATATTGTCAAAACAATTAATAAAGGTTTTTATTATAAAGGCTGAGATCAAATTTAAAGCATTCAGGATGGCACAGGGATCATTCTTAGTTAATTACATAGTCTATCAAAAGTTAGAGGATTAAAAATCTTCGTTTTGTATAATAAGCAAATATTTTTATAATCATAAAGTAAAATTTGTATACATCAATGTAATGATAGAAATTCCTTAATTATGAGAGATATGAGCACATCTCTATCAGTTCTTGATAGAAAAAAGCTATATGCTTAGTAAGGAAGCAAAAATAAAATAAAGTTAAGGAGAGTGTAGAAGAGAAAATAAAAATAAAAGGCCGATGGTTAGTTCAAATTAAACTCTCATGAAACCTTCAGCAAGATGCTTCAAAACATCATGGTTACATTTTGTCATCTATAAAATGGACCTTATTCGGACTGATAAAGGTGATATTATAAGTTAATGGGAGAAAATATAATTATTCAGCAAATGGCAAACTTTGTATTGCCTGAATAGGCAAACCTAAAATAAAAAATATTAAAGTGAGATTATTACCTCATCTTCTTCACCAATATAAAGCTCAAAGTCTCAGACAGTAAAGAGTCTGCCTGCAACACAGGAGACCCAGATTTGATCCCTGGGTCAGGAAGATCCCTTGGAAAAAGGAATGGCTACCCTCCCCAGTATTCTTGCCTGGAGAATCCCATGGATGAAGGAGCCTTGTGGGCTACCATCCATGGGGTCAGAAAGAGTGGGACACAAATGAGTGACTAACACTTTCCTGCTCTTTCGCTTTCATACACTTACTGTAAAAATAATGTGAAATCGTAAGAATACTATAGTGCATAGTATATTTCAAAAATATCATCTCAGAATCAGGAAGATTTTCTTAAATGTGACAAAAAGCTTGGAAGCCATAAAAGATAAGGATTGATAAATTTCACTATATTAAATAAAATATGCCTAGAATAAAAACACCACAAAGTCAGAAGCCAAATGACGGATGGAGGAAGATATTCATAACTAATGTCAAAGGGATAAGATAAAAGAAAATTCCATAAATCAGTAGTATAAACAGGAACACAATGGAAAACGTATCAAATAATGTAGAGCGTTTTAGAAAAAGAAATGTGAGTATTCTTTAGTATATGAAACAATACTCAAATTACTCATTAAAAATAAATCGAAAACTAAACTAAAACAAAATATTTCTTCTCATATGATCAGATTGACAAAGATTTAAAGGTTTGAAAACATTTTCTTGGTGAATGTGGAATAACAGCCACCCTTGAGGACTTATCTGAAGGATCAGTTGGTACAATTTGTAGAAGGTAATTTGTCCACACAAATTTTAATTAATTAATTTATTTTTAAATTAATTTATTTTTTATTTAAAAAAATTTATTGAAATATAGCTGCTTTACAATGTTGTATTAGTTTTAGGTGTACAGTGAAATAATTCAGTTATACATATATACATACAAATGTATATATTTATATTCTTTTTTAACATTATTTTCCATTATAAGTTATTTTGAGATATTGAGTATAATTCTCTGTGCTATCCAGTAAGCCCTTGTCAATTATTTTATATCTGAAAAGAAGTGAAGAAGTGAAAGTTTTAGTCCTTCAGTCATATCTGACTCTTTTGTGACCTCATGGACTGCACCCCAGGCTCCTCTGTCTATGGAATTCTCCAGGCAAAAATACTGGTGTGGGTTGCTATTCCCTTCTTCAGGGGATCTTCCCCACTCAGGGACTGAACCTGAGTCTCTCACATTGCAGGCAGATTCTTTACCATCTGAGCCGCCTGGGAATTTTATATTTAGCAGTGTGTATCTTTTGATACCAGCCTCCTAATTTGTCCCTTCCCCTCTTTCCCCATTGGTAACCATAAGTTTGTTTTCTATGTCCGTGTGTCTACTTCTGTTTTGTAAATAAGTTCATTTACATCTTTTTTTAAAAATTCATTTTTAACTAGAAGATAATTACCTCACAATATTGTGATGGATTTGCCCTACATAAACATGAATCGGCCATAGGGATACACAGGTCCCCTCCCTCTTGAACCCCCCCTCCCACCTCCGTCCACATCCCACCCCTCTAGGTTGTCACAGAGCACCAGCTTTGGGTTTCCTGCGTCATATAACAAACTCCCACTGGCTACCTACTGGGCGTATACCATGAGGAAATCATAACTAAAAAAGATTCATGCACCCTAATATTCATTGTAGCACTATTTACAATAGCTAGGACATTGGGGCAACCTAGATGTCTCTTGAAGAGAAGGCAATGGCACCCCACTCCAGTACTCTTGCCTGGAAACGCCCATGGACGGAGGAGACTGGTAGGCTGCAGTCCATGGGGTCACTAAGAGTAGGACATGACTGAGCGACTCCACTTTCACTTTTCACTTTCATGCATTGGAGAAGGAAATGGCAACCCACTCCAGTGTTCTTGCCTGGAGGATCCCAGGGACGGGGAAGCCTTGTGGGCTGCTGTCTGTGGGGTCGCACAGAGTCGGACACGACTGAAGTGTCTTAGCAGCAGCAGATGTCTATTGGCAGATGAATGGATAAGGAAGTTGTGGGACATATACCCAATGGGATATTACTCAGCTATAAAAAGGGGCACATTTGAGTCAGTTCTAATGAAATGGATGAACTTAGAGCCTATTATACTAAGTGAAGTAAGTCAGAAAGACAAATACTGTATATTAACACATACATATAGAATCTAGAAACACAGTTCTGATGATCTTCCTTTTGGGGCAGCAGAAGAGACACAGACATAGAGAACAGATTGTGGACACAGTTGGGGAAGGAGAGGGTGGGATGATTTGAGAGAATAGCATTGAAACATATACATTTGTATTCTTCTTTTAGATTCCACATGTAAGTGATATACCTGTATTGCTCTGTATGACTTACTTCATTTAGTATGATAATCTCTGAGTCCCTCCACGTTGCGGCAAATGACTTGATTCCATTATTTTCGTATATTCCATTGTACATACGTGTGTGTGTATGCGCTCTATCCTGTTTATCCATTCTTCTGATAGGGCTGGTTGCTGTTTAGTCGCTCAGTCATGCCCAACTCTCTGCAACCCATGGACTGTAGCCCACCAGGTTCCTCTGTCCATGGGATTCTCCAGGCAAGAACACTGGAGTGGGTTGCCATTTCTCCCTCCAGGGAACATAGGGTTGCATGCATCTAAATGCATGGGCCCTTTTACCCAGCAGTTCTAGCTCTAGGAATCTGTCATAAAAGATATTTTCAGACTAAGCCTGGCAGTGGTGGACACATCTGTAGAGGAAATCACTGGTGAGTGGACAGGAGGTTGCACTTCAACTGCCTACTCTTCAGAGTCATTTGACTTTTGAAAAATGTTCCCATACCACCTATTCCCCCAAAAAATCACTAACATGAAAAAGACATGAAGCAAATATTCTATCCTGCTTTTTCAACAGCAGCTGAGTATGAACTCCTACACAGAAACCCCTTGAAGTTTGCCGAGGAAAGGGTAGGTAAAGAAACAGAGAATTAAGGGTGTAGGTTGTGGAGCAGGCAGGGCCAGAAATGGGACTTAGGGAGAGTGAATAAGAAATGCTTTCCTGGGGTTGTTCACTGAGAAGAAGAAGGTCTTGAGAGATTCTAGCAGAGTAGGAGGGAGAGTGAGCTCTTGGGTTAGAACTCAGAGGGGCTGACAGGCTAAACAATTGATTGAATATTCCTTGCTTATTTTCCTGGGCAAGCCCAGGTCTTTCTCTCAACCCCACGCTGAAAAGTATGTAAATTGGCTCTGCCATGTCACAAGACTAGAATAACACCAGGTTGTTTTTTTTTTTTTTTAACACCAGATTTTTAAAAGACTCTTTAAATGACTAAAGTAATAAATGTATGTGTTCACTTTTGGGGTAGATTTTCATTTTTTTTTCAACAAATGATTCATGCAAAATATCTCAAATTTTGAGAAGTCGTTAAGGGCAAAATCATTTAAAGTCGCCTAAGCTCCAAATGTGAGTGTGTTTCAGTCATTAAAGGTGTGAATGTGTTAGTCACTCAGCTGCGTCCGACTGTTTGTGACCCGCTGGACTGTAGTCCGTCAGGCTGCTTTTGTCCACAGAATTCTCCAGGCAAGTATAAGCATTCGTTTCTTCAAGAGATCTTCCCTACCCAGGGAACAAACCAGATTCTCCCGCAATGCTGGCAGATTTTTTCTTTTCTTTTTTACTGTCTGAGCCACACCTCTGTTTAAACAAGATGGAATAACCGTAGATGGAAAGATGTCAAGTGACTGTTTCATTTGATGAAACTGGGATTATCAGTTAGCCTTCACGGATCATTCATAGTGGCAGGCCATTCATGTTCCCCAACTCGAAATGGCCAGTGATGTTGAGAGACCATCTCTCGCCCGGAAAGGAGGGGAAAGAAAAAAAAACCAACCTAATAATAAGTCTGGGCATTAACGCTAGAGAGCTGAGGAGACCTACACAAACCGCTTAAGCACACTCATTATTATGGCGATTGCTACCTCAGGCCGCTGGGGACCTGGTAATTTAGTCAGCATTATGCGGTTTGAAGTGTTTCATGTCCTGCATGGAGGCAGGCTGCAATTCAAATATCAGCGGCCATGAAATATATGCACATACGTTTAGTAGGAAAATCTCCAAGGGGACAACAGGGAAGACGGGCATATGTCTTCGCTGTGTGATGAAGGGTCTCCGTGAATTAATCATCCGGAAGCAGTTTATCGCCATCTTTCATTTTGCCAGAAACGTTCCCCCTTCTTTTGCTGGAGAAGCTTATTAAACATGCACATCCTGGAAGATAATCGGGCCAAGGCCTTAGACGCTTAAACGCAACAGGGTTTGCAGGCCCTGTTCTGACACAGACGACCTCCCCATTGACGGGGTTCCTGATGGCCGGGGTAATTGCTTATTTTATCTAGTTAAGGGACCCGTGCTTCTTTCTATCGGCTACTTTATTACAGCAATTACTGCAAACCATCCTCTTGTATAATTTATGGGGAAGGATCCAATTTCATTGAGATCATCTTTAAAATGTAAGATGCTCTTTGTTCACATGCTTCCAAAGATTAAAATTTTTATTGCATGTTCTAGGAGCTAGGGAAGCTTCACTTTCTGTGCGAATTTAAACATCTGGATCGACATGTCACCTGTGTGATTGGTTTGTTTAATTCGAGGGATTGGAGTAGGGGTTGTTTTGCCTCCCAGATAAGGTATTTCTGAGTGAAACACCTAATCTTTAAAGTGAAGCTAACACAAATGGCCATCTTTAGGAGCGCATCCCTGACGCCTTTAGAGCTGAGGGTGAGTGTGTCTGTCGGAGTTACGGCCGTGGTTGTGCCACTGGGCTGCTGTTTTGCTTTGGAAGCACTGAAACGTGCTGCCAAGGTTAGCAGCGAAAGTGTGAACCAGAGAATTGCTTCTGACACTTAAGAAGGATTTTATTGACAGTTGGAAACACGTTGGGGATTTGAAAAGAGTACTTTCCCATCTGTAATAGTTGGTGTGATCAAAGATCACTCAGCAGCCCCAGATTAGTGGAAACGAGGCTGCAGTGAGTGTTTGCCGCTCCACACGGGATGAGGGCTTGGTTTTGATTCACACTAATCCTCAGCACAATCTAAGTGGAATTTACGGTAATGTGGATAGACTTCTCAGGGCACCTGCCAACGTATTTTTAAAGAGTCCTAAAGCAGATGATAATACAGCAATATTTAAAATTTATTTTTCTAGTCAGATCTCACTTTCCCACTCTCCATTCATCCATCGGTTTCATGTTTCTAGCACATTACATTTAAGTCTCTGCGTCTCCTGGATGCTCCCATTCTCCCTGAGTCCTTGCTAGCAAGGTGATACAGGAAATCACTGGGCCATGGTACCACTGAACAGTGATAGACGAGAGTCTCAGATACCTGGTCTAGTTTATGACTCTTTTCTTTCTCCTCTGCTTCCTTCCAGGTAAATTATGCATGCGTACATGCTTAGTTGCTTCAGCTGTGTCTCACTTTCTGCAACCCTATGTACTTACTGTAGCCCACCAGACTCCCCTGTCCATGGGGTTCTCCAGGCAAGGATACTGAAGTGGGTTGCCATGCCCTCCTCCAGGGGACCTTCTCGACCCAGGAATCGAACCATCATCTTTTACAGCTCCTGCCTTAGTAGACAGGTTCTTTACCACTGGTGCCACCTGGGAAGTCCCATGTAAATTATATATGCATGTAAATATATATTTACTTATAGAATGCTGAGTATGTGCCTTCTTCCTGTGCTAAGACCCTGAATTATTTGAAACTTCATTTCTCCTTCTGTTAAAGGAGGAAAACAATCACATCTCACTCACAGTGTTTCAGCAAGAATCACATGATATGCGACAGGAAAAAGCATTGAATAAATACTCTCATCATCAGAAGTAAACTGGAAACCACACAAAGAGAGGGGCCATCTTGGTCCTCTTCCATGAACCCTGGGAATAAGGGTGACCCAGGGTCAAGGGGAAAGAGAGGTGGTCCTACAGCAGATGGGAGAGACACATGAGCCACCAAACTGGACCAAGGGCCTGACCCCAGGGCAGTACCTGGCACTGGACGTGGGCTCAGAAGGGAGGAGCATTTTGAGGAAGGTGTGAAAAGAATAGCACAGCTTTAAAGAACGTCCCAGGGGCTTCCCTGGTGACTCAGTGGTAGAGTCACTTGCAACGCAGGAGATGTGGGTTCCATCCCTCAGGAAGATCCCCTAGAGGAGAAAATGGAAACCCACTCCAGTATTCTTGCCTGGAGAATCCCATGGACAGAGGAGCCTGACAGGCCACAGTTCAGTTCAGTTCAAGTCAATCACTCAGTTGTGTCCAACTCTTTGTGACCCCATGGACTGCAGCACGCCAGGCCTCCCTGTCCATCACCAACGCCTGGAGCCTACTCAAACTCATGTCCATTGAGTCGGTGATGCCATCCAACCATTTCATCGTCTGTCATCCCCTTCTCTTCCTGCCTTCAATCTTTCTCAGCATCAGGATCTTTTCCAGTGAGTCATTTCTTTGCACCAGGTGGCCAAAGCATTGGAGTTTCAGCTACAGTCCAGTGGTCCCAAGATTCAGACACTACTGAGTGACTAGACAACCACCACCACCGCTGGCTTCACAAGGAAAGGAGGCGTGACAGAAATCTCACCTTACAAACAACTGCTTGCTCCAGAGGGCAACACCTAGGGGAGGTTTTCTGCATGGAGCCTTATCATTCCTGCTTTCCTGCCGTCCTTCTTCCAAATGGACTTTCCCAGTGGAACTGGGGCTTCTAGGGGTGGTAAGAAGGTCCTGCGTTCACTCCACATTCAAACATGACACAGGGAGTCAGAAGATTAGCTCCAAATTCCGGTTCGGATATTATTAATGCTATATCGACAAGCACAGCCAGCTTCATGCACTAGATTCCTCAAATGCAAAATAAGAATAATGTCAACTTGTAAAACAAATAAATAAGGAAATAGAGACTAAAGGGTGCAGGGTGCCAATTTCCTCCATCCTATTTATTTTTCAGCATGCAGTCGTACAGGAATTGATCACCTAATTCTGCATCTCTAAGAAATTGTTAATAAGATGAGATCTCTGTCATCATTCAGAACATTCAGCCATCTCCCTTTTTTCATGGATTTTGATTCAGGCCCCGGCTGTTGGTTGTTATGGCAAATCATGGTCAATGTGAAAGGATTTTTAGGAGTAGAAATGCCCACATCTCTGACTAGCTGACACTCTTTTTTGAACAAAATGGTTTTCCGATAAACCAGAGTAGAATCTAGAAATTTTTAAATGTTGTGGCTTGTTTCAGAACTCATAGAAATGAGAACATGCATGTTTTCAAAGCCTTGATAAGATACAGACTTGAAGGTAATGCCTCTCTCTCAAAAGTTCAAGTACATTAAAGAGGGAAATACTTTAAACTTTAGAACTCATCCATGGGATGTATGTTCCATGGGAAATAATAAGGATTTTAAATAGTAGTTTAATTTTTGCAGAGGACATCTCAAAAGCACTAATTTAAGTACCCATTTTCTCTCATGCCCATCTAACATCAGACCTCCTTGTTCGATAAATGAGATTTCCAAGAGATGGGCAGCCACAGCAGGGTTTTTTGGAAAAAGCAACAGAGCTCTTGATTCACTAGATCTTCCATGATATCAATGAGAAGGAAACATTTCTCAGATGCTACTATCGGAACCATGGGACCTGGATATACTTAGCCTGCTGGGAAGTCTATCTCACAGGATGAGGAGCTGTGAGACACACCAGCATGGTTGTGATAATAATTCACACAGGATGAGATAGTTTTCTGCTTCCTTGGCAGAAAGCAAAGAGGAACTAAAGACCCTCTTGATGAAAGTGAAAGAGGAGAGTGAAAAAGTTGGCTTAAAACTCAACATTCAAAAAACTAAGATCATGGCATCTTGCCCCATCACTTCACGGCAAATAGATGGGGAAAGAGTAGAAACAGTGACAGACTTTGTTTTCTCAAATTCCAAAATCACTACAGATGGTGACTGTGGCCATGAAATTAAAAGACACTTGCTTCTTGGAAGAAAAGCAATGACAAACCTAGATAGAGTTTAAAATACAGAGACATTACTTTAGTGACGAAGGTCCATCTAGTCAAAGCTATGGTTTTTCCAGTAGTCATATATGGATGAGAGAGTTAGGCCATAAAGAAAGCTGAGAGCCAAAGAACTGGTGCTTTTGAAATCTGGTGCTGGAGAAGACTCTTGAGAGTCCCATGGACTGCAAGGAGATCCAACCATTCAATCCTAAAGCAAATCAGTCCTCAATATTCATTGGAAAGACTAATGCTGAAGCTGAAGCTCCAATATACTGGCCACTTGATGCAAAGAATTGACTCATTGGAAAAGACCCTGATTCTGGGAAAGATTGAAGGCAGGAGGAGAAGGGGGCGACAGAGGATGAGATGGTTGGATGGCATCATTGATTCAATGGACATGAGTTTGAGCATGCTCCGGAAGTTGGTGATGGACAGGGAATTCTGGCGTGCTGTAGTCCATGGGGTCGGAAATAGTAGGACAGTACTGGGTGACTGAACTGAACTGACTGAGATCCTTTAGTTGGCCCTAGGACCATAACAACAGGTTTCAGAGGTGCTGCATGGTGTTCACAGCTATTTGGAAAACCACATGTGATGTAAAGAAGAGGAGACAAAGAGAACTCATCTGGGTGCAAGACAGAGAACCAGCTGCAGTCGGGGACTTATAATTTAACACCACTCTGCACATATTCAGAGACCACAGCTTACCACTGGCACTACTCATTGGCGAAGACAGGCTCAGACTGGCAGAGACCACATTGGAAGGCTGTGTGGACATGGACGCACTTGCTGTGGTTCAGTGGCGAGGTCATGTCCAACTCTCTGCGACCCCAGGGACTGCGGCACACCAGTTTCTCCTGTCCCTGACTATCTCCTGGGGTTTGCTTGAACTTATGTCCATTGACTCGGTGATGTCATCCAGTCATATCATCCTCTACTGGCCTCTTCTCCTCCTGCCGCCAATGTTTCCCAGCGTCAGGGTCTTTTCCAATGAGTTGGCTCTTCGCATCAGGTGGCTGAAGTACTGGAGCTACAGCTGGAGTGGACTCTAATTCCTTCCTAATGAGTCTTCCTGCAGCTCCTGGATAGTTCCAAGAGCACACGGATAGGTTTGGACGAGAGCAAAATGTCCAGCAACACATGGGACCTAGGAATTTTCTTCACAGAAAAAACAATGTATTTAAATTAATGTCATAGTTTTTGAGGTTGACTTGGAAGAGAATGCCCGATTGCTAAATAATAAGGGAAAATTCAGTTCAGTTCAGTCGCTTAGTCATGTCCGACTCTTCGCAACCCCATGAATCGCAGCACGCCAGGCCTCCCTGTCCATCACCAACTCCCAGAGTTCACTCAGACTCATGTCCATCGAGTCAGTGATGCCATCCAGCCATCTCATCCTCTGTTGTCCCCTTCTCATCCTGCCCCCAATCCCTCCCAGCATCAGAGTCTTTTCCAATGAGTCACCTCTTCGCATGAGGTGGCCAAAGTACTGGAGTTTCAACTTTAGCATCATCCCTTCCAAAGAAATCCCAGGGCTGATCTCCTTCAGAATGGACTGGTTGGATCTCCTTGCAGTCCAAGGGACTCTCAAGAGTCTTCTCCAACACCACAGTTCAAAAGCATCAATTCTTCAGTGCTCAGCCTTCTTCACAGTCCAACCCTCAGATCCATACATGACTACTGGAAAAACCATAGCCTTGACTAGATGGACCTTAGTCGGCAAGGTAATGTCTCTGCTTTTCAATATGCTATCTAGGTTTGTCATAACTTTTCTTCCAAGAAGTAAGTGTCTTTTAATTTCATGGCTGCAATAACCATCCGCAGTGATTTTGGAGCCCTCCAAAATAAAGTCTGACACTGTCTTCCACTGTTTCCCCATCTATTTCCCATGAAGTGATGGGGCCGGATGCCATGATCTTCGTTTTCTGAATGTTGAGCTTTAAGCCAACTTTTTCACTCTCCACTTTCACTTTCATCAAGAGGCTTTTTAGTTCCTCTTCACTTTCTGCCATAAGGGTGGTGTCATCTGCATATCTGAGGTGATTGATATTTCTCCCGGCAATCTTGATTCCAGCTTGTGTTTCTTCCAGTCCAGCATTTCTCATGATGTACTCTGCATAGAAGTTAAATAAGCAGGGTGACCATATAAAGCCTTGACGTACTCCTTTTTCTATTTGGATCCAGTCTGCTGTTCCATGTCCAGTTCTAACTGTTGCTTCCTGACCTGCATACAGGTTTCTCAAGAGGAAGGTAAGGTGGCCTGGTATTCCCATCTCTTTCAGAATTTTCCAGTTTATTGCTATCCACACAGTCAAAGGCTTTGGCATAGTCAATAAAGCAGAAGTAGATGTGTTTCTGGAACTCTCTTGCTTTTTCCATGATCCAGCGGATGTTGGCAATTTGATCTCTGGTTCCTCTGCCTTTTCTAAAACCAGCTTGAACATCAGGAAGTTCACAGTTCACATATTGCTGAAGCCTGGCTTGGAGAATTTTGAGCATGACTTCACTAGTATGTGAGATGAGTGCAATTGTGCGGTAGTTTGAGCATTCTTTGGCATTGCCTTTCTTCGGAACTGGAATGAAAACTGATCTTTCCCAATTAGGAATGTTTTATTTCTTGAAGTAATAATTCTCCATGTTAATACTATACTATTGGAAAAATAAATGGCAACCCACTCTAGTATTCTTGCCTGGGAAATCTCATGGACAGGAGCCTGGCAGGCTGCAGTCCCTGGAGTCGCAAAAGAATCAGACACAACTCAGTGACGAAACAAGAACGTAATATGATTGATGTCATCATGGCGTCCAGAGACTACGTCATGTCTACGAGCTTTCACCATAGGCGACTGCTGCTTTTGGGTGTGAATAGAAATCCTTAAGTATATTTTGCTCTAGTTCTCTTTCACAAAGTGAAAGACTGAGGTTTTCATAGCAGTTTTTGTTACGCCAGTGTAGGAATCATACAAAACTGTTCTCACATAGGTCTTTCCAATTCAGTTTCTCTTTTCAGAAAAAGTCTTATACTTCTCTTGAACGACAGTACGAGAAAGCTGATGAACCTGATCACCCGTGAAACATCCACTTAACCAGTGACAATTATGAAAAAAGTATTAAAATATCTGGGGGTTGTCTTAAAGGCATACAACAAAATAGAGAAACGCTTAAGAAAATCTACATGTCAACAATAACAGAGAGATTCTGTCGCATTTGAGTCATGATCCTCTCCCATCTTCCTTTCCAGCTATACTCCAGGTGTTTATGACTAAGAAAATGGATATAACTTTTCCCACTGGGATACCAGTCTAGAGCTACATTTTCTTGCTCAAAGGGGTGAACCAACCTCATATGTCATTCTATGCAACTTCAATATGTCAAAGCTATATTTCAGGAAGGTATAGCCAATTGGACTGGAGAATCCTTCCTCCAACAATCCTCATCTTATAGGATATAAACTCCAACTTAGATATAGAATGTCAAGAATACTGGGCTCTCACCCCTTACCTTGGGTTGAGTGCTAGGATAGGCAAACCAAGATACTGGGGCTTCTATTACTCAAGTCATATATGTGGGAGTTCACTCTGGAAGAGGGGGACCACTGTGTCTCTCCTCAACCCCAGCGCAGTCATGCAAAGATTCTGTGAAGGTGGGTAAGAAGGCCATTAAGAAAAGAAGAGAGCTCTATAAGCATTCTTCAAGTGGAACGACTTCACTTTCATTTGGAACAGATTATGCCTAGAGGTTTGTGCCTAAAGTTTTTGTTGAAAACAGTGCAGATATTGGTGGTGAACTATTGAGCCAACAGTTGCAACAGAATAAAGACTCAACCATCTAGAAGTTTAACAGAAGGAGCAAGGGAAGAAGCGGTCAAGAAAACCCCTCTGAGGGTATGCGAAAGCATCAAGCACCCTGTTTTTCCATGGGCCTCAGATTTCACTGGGTGGGTTGTGGAGTAACTTGTGTCAGAGGACATCATTGAGACAGCTACAAGACTCCTAGCAATTAGTTGAAGCTAACAGTTCAGTGTGATACCAGTGGAGGAAGATGAGCCAGAAGCTTAACTAGGGAATCAGAGAAAGAGACACTCAAGAGGGGTCAGTTAAAACCACAGCTATCCTTGGTGGTAAGAAACAGTCATCCTGTATCTGTAAATGCATATTCTGTGGAGCAACATCGGGAGCTAAAGGCTGTGAGAGGAAGGTCTGACTGAATTAGTCCAGCCATCCTCTAAACAAATAAACAGGAAGAGAACAAACCTCAACTCCATCAGTAAGGCTCAGGGAAGAATTTGTATCCACAGATGCTGCAACAGGTTATACACTGTCTAATGTTCAACAACAGCAAAATTTCACAAGCCTTGCAAAGAAACAGTAAAATGTGATCTATACTTACAGGAAAAAAAAAAAATAAAGCTACAATATAGGCTGTCTTTGAGAGGACCCAGGTGTTGGACTTAGGAGGCATAGACTTCAGTGAGGCTATCATAAACTTGTTCAGAGAATTAAAGGAAAAGTGATTTTTAAATAAGAATGTTATATTGATATGTCTCATTAAATAGGATCATACAAAACAAAATCACAAAGAAATACCCCTTTGCACTCACTGTGATGGGTAGGATGGAAAAGACAGATGGTATCATGTATTGATGAGGATACAGAGAAATATTAAGACTCATAATTTGATTGTGGAAATGCAAAAAAGTGAAGGCACTAAATAAAAGTTATGCAGATCCTCAAAATCTTAATGATAGAGTTAACATATAATCTCAGACATTCTGTTTCTAGATATTTATCCAAGAGAGATGGCAACATAGATACACAAGAAACTTGAACTTAAATGTAGCTAGGGAGTGACAAAGGATGAGATGGATGGAGAGCATCACCGACTCAATGGGCATGAGTTTGAGCAAACTCCAAGAGGTAGTGAAGGACAGGGAAGCCTGGTGCACTGCAGTCCACAGGGCTGCAACAAGTCAGACACCACTCAGGGAATGAACGTCAGCAGACAACTGAACGTACTACTAAAGCGTCTGAAAAGTGGAAGCAAGCCACGTGTCTCTCAGCTGGTGAGTGGATAAACACAGCTGACACAACGGAATTTCACTCGACAGCAAGAAGAATCAAGTCCTGATACGTGCTACCATATGGATGAAACTTGGCAATATAAGGTTAAGTGAAAGAAATTACACTTTGCTGATAGGTGCCAGTGCTGTGAACATACTGAAAACCACTGATTCTTATACTTTAAATGAATGACTTCTATAATACATGAATCATATTTCAATACAGCTATTTGGGAAATACCTGGAATTTTGTAAAATGTTGAGAGATGTGCTTTATGAGTCAGACCAGGGCACAGCTGTGATGCCAAACACCCAGCCTAGGGCCTGGGGTCGAGTGTTTTACAGGTGTGGCTTCATAGTTACACTGTATTTAAGTCTCTTCTACACTTCCTAGGACATTTGTTCCTCAGTCTTCTGGTTGTCCTCAAGTCTACCCTCATTGGAACCTTCCTGACAGGAAATGAGTCAGAATTGTTCTGGTCCAGTTACATTTCTCTACTCTTGGTGCTCAAGTGTGGTCTGTTAACAAACTTGCCAAAGATGAGCTTTGCCAGCTTCTGACAGCTCCCTTGGGCTGTGAAGCATCTCAGCATGAATATAATGTTCATTGACCACTGGTGGTCTGTCCAGTTTAAGGATGAATTCAGTGAGTCCAATCTGCGCTGCTGTCTGAAAAGAAGGTTTTCCATCGACTGCCCTGCCTGGAGGGGGTCCCTGGTTCTGTGGTTTTATAATGGTGGTGTTGGTCAAGTTTGTTCTATACCCACCTCCTCCACAGGCTGTCACTGAGCTTTGCGCTTGGAACTGCCCAGAAGTGTTGCTCCGATCCACAATTGCATCTTATCTCTGATGGTTTCTGGTTAACCCCCTTGAGTATACAACATGTGAGTCACTGAGTGTATCCTGATTCAAAGATAACATCCAGGGAGAGTGATCTGGAGCAGCATGTACTGGATCTCCAACACTCCACGTTCCAAGAACCACAGAACCAATGTCACTGGATGCACGGGAGATGCACTGGATACACTGCTGGAGATCAACTGTGTGCTGAGCCTTTGTGATACAAATGAGCCACTGAATACATTATTCTCCATCAGTTTGGGAATATTGAATAGTAAAGACTTAATCCAATTGTTACACTTTTGAGATGAGGTTAGTAATTTTTCTGGAATTATGTTGTTGGAAGTTTTTATTTTTCCATTCTTTAATTTAAATTCTGAACTGACTTAGATGTATGTCTTTTCTAATTTTCTCAGAAATTCTACTGCTCATTTTCTCATGAAAATAATTCCGTTGTCAGTGGCTGCTGACCACCTGGATTTCATGTCTCTCAATATTATTGTTTAATGTATTCATATAATAGTGCAGCCATGAAATTAAAAGACACTCCTTGGAAGAAAAGTTATGACCAACCTAGATAGCATATTGAAAAGCAGAGACATTACTTTGCCAACAAAGGTCTGTCTAGTCAAGGCTATGGTTTTTCCAGTGGTCATGTATGGATGTGAGAGTTGGACTATAAAGAGAGCTGAGCACTGAAGAATTGATGCTTTTGAACTGTGGTGTTGGAGAAGATTCTTGCAAGTCCCTTGGACTGCAAGGAGATCCAACCAGTCCATTCTAAAGGAGATCAGTCCTAGGTGTTCTTTGGAAGGACTGATGCTAAAGCTGAAACTCCAGTACTTTGGCCACCTCATGCGAAGAGTTGACTCATTGGAAAATACTCTGATGCTGGGAGGGATTTGGGGCAGGATGAGAAGGGGACGACAGAGGATGAGATGGCTGGATGGCATCACTGACTTGATGGACATGAGTCTGAGTGAACTCCAGAAGTTGGTGATGGACAGGGAGGCCTGGCGTGCTGCGATTCATGGGGTCGCAAAGAGTCGGACACGACTGAGCGACTGAACTGAACTGAATTGAATAGACTGTCATCATGCAAGTAATTTATATGAAAACAATAATTCGTTGCTAATAATTTACAAATAACTACTTCAACCTTAATGCATGCCTAAAATCTTTCATCAGACCAGTTTCTACAACACAGTCTTCAGGACTTCTAGGAATTCACTGCTGTGACACAGTCTTAAACAGATTTCCCTGTCACAGACACAGTTGTAATAACCGCTGATGAAATCCTGAAGAATGTTGATATATTGAAATGTGCTTTGAGAACCACATTTTTTATCTCAAACTTTATTGAAGATCTTTTCAAACTCTGTGTTAACCAAAGAATTGGTGACAACTTGATGGATGTTGTGCCCTTATAAAAGTTTCTTTATGGAGTTATTAGAAATCCTCCCCTCTTGGTATGTCTTGCGCTTCTGTGGTTCTCACTCTAATGCGAAGAGTGATTCTGAGGGACAGGCAACTTGGTGATCAGATCTGGACTCAGCAAAGGTTGACTATGAAGCAGTAGTCATTAAAGCGAACTTCACTCCTTGTTTTAATTAGAACGAACTTAGGCACTCTGCCACTGTGAATTTACATCTGGCAGGTTTTAGGGGAGATTGAGACACGTGGAGGGAGATCTATAAACATCTTCCATGCTGAATATTGAGTCATTAGTTTATCTTCACTTTTTCAGGTACAAGCTTCAATACAGAAGTGAATTTTCGGCACAATTGACAAAATCCCTCTGGGATTAGAAACCTCCTCTAGGAGCTCTGTATATGCCCGAAGACTAGGAGTTTAGCAAAGCTGTACTGGGGAAAACAAAACAAAACAATAAAAAAGGTGTGTTATAAGCCATGCATCTCCCATCACCCTGGAGCGCCTGTGATTCCACAAACAAGCCCACCAGGGTCCTCTTTCTGCCTTTGTAATTGGGAGCCTTTTTGTGTTTTTTTTACACAGAATACTCTTTTGCACTTAAATTTTCATGTACATTTCTGTTGGAATGCCACATTTTGAGAGTCTACATTCTTGAGTAAATAAATGTAAAAGCTTACACTATTTAAACTGTCTTGTTAAAATCTATTATCTGATGTTTCCGTTGCACAGAGAAAGACTGACCATAATTACCAAGCTGTATCACTTTGCCAACAAACGTAGGCATTGTCAAAGCTATCGTTTTTCCACTAGTCATGTACAGATGTGAGAGTTGGTCCATAAAAAAGGCTGAGTGACAAAGAATTGATGCTTTTGAGCTGTGGCGCTGGAGAAGATTCTTGAGAGTCCCTTGTATAGCAAGGAAATCAAACCAGTCAGTCCTAAAGGAAGTCACCCCTGAATATTCTTTGGAAGGAATGATGCTGAAGCTGATGCTCCAATACTTTGCCACCTGATGTGAAGAACTGACTCATTGGAAAAGACCCTGATACTGGGAAAGACTGAAGATAAAAGGAGAAGGGGGAAGCAGAGGTTGAGATCGTTAGGTAGCATCACCTACTCAATGGACATGAATCTGAGCAAACTCTGGGAGATAGTGAAGGACAGGGGAGCCTGGCATGCTGCAGTCCATGGGGCTTCAAAGAGTCAGATATGACTTAGCGACTGAACAACACCAACAAAGTTCCATACGCTGTGGAATAACTGATTGCCCTGTCTGTGTCCCACAAGGATTGCAGGCACCTTCCTGAGCATCGCCCTGCTGGGTGGGCTTTGCTGCATCCAGCCCCTCTGTAGTGCACTTACCAAATGCGTCTGCTCATCAGACTGAATGAATATCCCAACAGTTTTCATACTGTGCACCAGGTTAGCAGATTAGCCATGCAGCGACACCCCTCCCCCGCCCCCACCACCAGACATCTGGGATTTCCCCTGAATGAAGAATTCTTCATGGAAGTTCAGAACTACATTTGGCTGAATTGTCTCCAGGCCAAGGTATCAGTATTCGATGCTTCCAACCTCAGAAGTATCTATCAAGACTCTGGTCAAGAGCAAAGAGAGGTATGTCTATGGCAAGCAGTAAGTTCAATTGCTAGCCAGACACGAAGCTTCTCATACCCTGATCATGTTACTTATGGCAGGCATAGTCATCCAGCCATTCATTAATTTTTTTAAAAAATCAATGAAATATAGTTGATTTACAGTGTTGTGTTAGTTTTGGTGTTCAGCAAGGTGAATATAGATTCTTTTTCATTATAGGCTATTAAAAGATATTAACTATAGCTCCCTGTACTATACAGTAAGTCCTCGTTAATTTATTTCATATATATATACACGTATATATATATATATATATATATATATACTGTATATATTTAACCTCAAAGTCCTAACTTATCTCTCCCCTTTCCCTTTCAGGAAGCATAAGTTTGTTTTCTCTGTCTGTGGGGCTGATTTTGTTTTGTAAATAATTTGATTTGTATAAAAACAAAACATAAAGTTGTCATGTGATCCAGCAATCCCATTTATGGGCATATATCTGGAGAAAACTCTAATTCAAAAACATACATGCACCCTAATGTTCATTTACTTATAGCCAAGATTATTTGCAATAGCCAAGACATGGAAGCAACCTGAATGTCCATCAACAGAGGAATGAACAAACGTGATGTGGTGCTATATATGATGGAATATTACTCAGGCATAAAAAGGGAATGAGATAATACCATTTTTGGCAGCATGGATGAAACTAGATGGTCATACTGAGTAAAGTAAGTTAGATAAAGAAGGACGAATATCATACGATATCAGTCATTCATGTACTCACTCCTTCAACAAACATTTATGTCAAGTCTGTTATGCTTGGGTCAGAGACACGTTGGACAGCGTACACTAGCCCTGATTTCTGGAAACCTGCAGCCCACTGGGGAGAAACTCTACCATCACACGAGTAATTCTTCAACAACTGTTCCAGTACGTGCTACAGGAGAGTGCACACTGTCTTAGGAAATTGTTAACAGGGTCCCTAAGGAGGACTGGAGGCTCAGGTCAACCTGTCTGAGGAACTCTCACTTACAAGGAGATTCGAGAGCCACACCAAGCTTGCTTCGCTCTTCAGCTATAGCTGCATCTCGGCCTCATGCATTTTCTGTTGCTCATCTCTTCCACCCTCTGCTTACTCTCTGTCCCCTGCTTGGAGCGCCATGTGTAAGTACTGTGTCTGTCTTGATGCCAGCCAAGGCCACTCTGAAATCTGTGAGACAGTCATACGATTTTTAGAAATATCTGAATTACATTTTTTAAATCAATGGAAATGATGAAATGAAGCAAAAGTTAAAAAAATAATTGGGAATCATTAGTATAAAGTCAAAACACTGGCAGAGCAAGCGATGAAAATTTTAAACATACTAGGACTTCCAGAGACAGAGAGAGAAAAGTACCAAATGGAAAGAAAATAATAATAGTATAAAATGCCTAGGTTGACCAAAAGAAACTTCTCTTCTGTTTAAGAAGTAACTCTGATCACCATAAAATATTAGTGAGGAAATACACTTATGCATGTTCTGAAGAGAACCCTATGCTCCACTGAAAAAGATAAAACCTCAAGTCTGTCTTCCTTTTGCTTATTAAATAAATAATGTATTACAAAATAAAGAAGATTCAAATACTATCAGGCATGTCATTATTAAGTCACTCAGTTACGTCTCACTCTTTGTGACTACATAGAGGTTCTTAAAAGAAATGATGCGTTCTCAGAAAGCTAAATACCAAACTATCAGAAAACCAAAGGCATTATTAATATAACCGTGGTGTTGGAAGAAGAGTGTGTAAGCACCCTGAAAGTTTTACCTAAGTAAAGGGTAAGTGGACGAAGAAAACAGCTCACTGTGAGAGCATAGTTATTGTTTTTTTATGCCTCATGAAAAAAATATCAGCTGAGTGGTTGGTTACTCTTAGAGGAGTGGGCTATTCAATATCAGAGGGGAAAATCATAATGATGTTTCCCAATACCTGTGCCAAGGGAAGCAAGGATGGAAGAGAACTCAACACCCATCAGAAAAAAAAAAAAAAGGAGAAAGATTAGGAAAGAAAGAATATGTGCAAAATAGATGCTGGAAATAAAACTAAACACAATAAAATGCAAATGTTGCATTCTTATAAAATTATACATGGTGTCATTTTGGATCTTAAAAATTAAGCTAAACTAGCAAAAATAATGGTACTATATTCCCAAAGAGGCCCTCCCTAGAAGCTCAGATGGTAAAGCATCCGCCTGCAATGCAGGAGACCTGGGTTCAACCCCTGGGTGGGGAAGATCCCCTGGAGAAGGGAATGGCGACCCACTCCAGTATTCTTGCCTGGAGAATCCCGCGGACAGAAGAGCCTGGTGGGTCACAGTTCATGGGGTCACAAAGAGTTGGACACGACTGAGCAAAACATGCAAACATGCACATTTCCAAAGAAAGGGAGAATGAGATGGAGGAAGAGGAGATGGATGATGTGGAGGAAAGGGAAAAAGAATTGGAACAGTTGATGAAGAAAATGTCAAACAGAAGAAAATATAGTGTTTTATATACACATAACCATATAATTTAGCAATAATGACTGCATTAAAAGGTCACAAACTTTTCTAGTCCGAAACACCTATCAAAGTTAATAATTCACTGATATGTGGACAATACACCAGACTCAGTGAAAGACACATTAGTATAGCTGAAGATGGTTCAATAGAAAATTTTAAAATTAAAATTTAGAGATAAAAATTAAGTAAACGGCTAAAGAATGTAAAAGAGATGTCGAGTACAAAGAAGTATTAACCAATGTGTTATCTAAGTTCTCAGAGAGAAGAAAGAGAATGGGAAACAAACCACATTTGAAAACAAAGAGACCTAAACAATTTCTAAATCACGTGAAAGATATCAACCCACAGAGTCAAGAAATTCGGTGAAACCAAGTTGAATGAATAGAAGGCAAATCTCATCGAGGCATACAAAAGTTAAACATAAAATAACTTGAGAGCAACAGAAATATAATATATATGTAATGATGTCATCCTTCAAGAAAACAATAATAAGGATGACAGATGATTTCTGAACAGAGATAATGGAATCCAGAAGATAGGAGGACAATGTTTTTAAAATAGTGATGGCAAAGAAATGGAAAACAGCCAAACAATTATTCTATATCCAGCAGATTTCCTTCATAACTCCAAGAGCAATGAAAATGTCTCAGAAAGACTGTGGCCGCATACCTGCAATATTAGAAGTGCTAAAGGACGTTCCTCAGGCCGAAGGCCAGTGATCCAGACTGAAACACAGAGATGGCTTGGGCATCCCCAGAAAGATGCTGACCCCTGGCCTGTTGGCTTGGTTGTGAGACTGGTGTGGTTATGACAAGGATGGCATGACACGCCTGGAAAAGAGTGGCAATGTTTCCTCTTGTTTATATGCGATTTACCCTCACAAAGCAAATTTATCTTGAATTAAAATCAGGGATACTTTTGGAAAGTATTCTTTAAATTTTTTCCAGGGAGTAACCATAAAGAAAGAATGACAGAACTGAAAAGGTATTCCATAGGTGCTGTTTAAAGTGTTGACTGGAGACAGTGCTGACAGGTTGTCGATAAACTCTTTGAAAGAGGAAGTCACTCAGTCTTGTCTGGTTCTTTGTGATCCCATGGACTACAGAGTCCATGGAATTCTCCAGGCCAGAATACTGGAGTGGGTAGCCTATCTCTTCTCCAGCAGATCTTCCTGACCCAGGAATTGAACCGGGGTCTCCTACATTGCAGATGGATTCTCTACCAAATGAGCCGCTAAACAACAACAACAACAGGGGGCTTACCAATGGGCCCCTGATCGGATAGGACTACTGTCCGTATAAGAAGAGACACCACGCATTCTTCGTCTCTTTCTGGCTTTCTCTTCACACCAAGGAAAGACCACGCGAGACACAGTGTTGGGTGGGGGGGTGGGTGCCAGCTGTAAGCGAGGAAGAGAGTTCTCACCAGAAACCAAGCAACTAGAGCCTTGATCTTGGACACCTAGCCCCCAGAACTGTGAGAGAAAGCAAACTTCTGCGGTTTCGGCCGCTCAGTGCATGGTATTTGTTGTGCCAGACTAAATAGACTAGTACCCGGGGCATTTGTGTACTGCCTCCTCCCCCAAATGAAGTCTACACAAGGAAGGGGCTGAGGTATTATCATCCTAACTGGCCGGTTAGCATGGATACTACACAACTCCTGCTGTGGTTCAGCATCCATAATTCAGCATCACCCATGTTTTGTCCTATAACAACAACACTTAACTTTAAGCATTTACGTGTAATTTTCAGTTCATGGGATTACAGGAAATGAAGAGCAAATTAATGGGCCCCAAGAGGAAGCAGAAACAAATTTAAAATGTGGCTCTTCCAGCAGGATATCAAGCAAAGCCTCTTTGACATTTCGTGGGTTTTGTTTCTTTAAAGGTTCTGCTATATATATATTTTTAAATAGAAATGACTAATGGGAAATAACAAATGTAAAGCTTGTCCTAGATTCTGACAACTCAAATGGAAAAAGCAATTTTAAGCTCAATTAGGTAAATTTAAACATAATCTGGGTTTTGAAAGCTAAAAGATCATCCCTTAAAAAAAGAAAGCAGGAGCTTTGATAAGAACATGCACTAACAGATCTTGTTTTGATAAGATACATGTGTTTGTGCGTATTTACACAGGAAATATCCTAGATGATTAGTTATAACATTTAAAAGATTAGTGATGATCTCTGAATGAGAAGGAAATGACTATTCAGTTTTGCTTGTTTCTATTTTCTAGTTCTACAATTTCTATAAAGATAAATGCTGTTGGTAATCAGCTCCTTTGAGGAACATATTCTATCTGTTCAGTTCACTTCAGCCGCTCAGTTGTGTCCGACTCATTGTGACCCCATGGACTGCAGCATGCAAGGCTTCCCTGTCATCACCAACTCCCAGAGTTTGCTCAAACTGATGTCCATGGAGTCGGTGATGCCATCCAACCATTTCATTCTCTGTCATCCCCTTCTCCTTTCTTCAATCTTTCCCAGCATCAGGGACTTTTCCCACGAGTCAGCTCTTCGCATCAGATGGCCAAAGTATTGTAGCTTCAGCTTCAGCATCAGTCCTTCCAATGAATATTCAGGACTGATTTCCTTTAGGATTGACTGGTTTGATCTTGCAGTCCAAGAGACTCTCAAGAGTCTTCTCCAACATCACCGTTAAAGAGCATCAATTCTTCGGTGCTCAGCCTTCTTTATGGTCCAGCTCTCACATGTATCTCTCAGTAGCTGCCAGCTATTGACCTCTCTTCATTTCACTAAGAAACGTGATCCCTAACTTATTGTGTTTCTGTTGATTTTTGGTTGTGGCATATTCTTTGATGAATTCAACATTCGTAACAATGGCCTATATACCCTAGGGCCTCAGAACTCTGTAAGCTTCTCTTCATCTGTCTCACTTTAGCCACTCCATCTAAGAGTTGCACGCATGACTTTGTCAATCTCAATAAGAACACAGGCTCTGAAATTTTGATTCAACTATCCCATTCTACATAAGCATCTTCCTCGTCACACTGAGGGCACTTCCTATGAACGAGGTCTCCTTTTGCTGACCCAACCTGTTTTTCCCATTTTCGCTCTCCTTCCTGTTTTCAGCTCTTTTCACTAGCTATCACTCTCTGGGATATACCACTGTCACAACCTCTTAAAAACATCTTATTTTCCTTGACGCTTCTTTTTTTTTTTTTGGTCACACTCATCTGTAGAAAGCCAAACAAAGCCTCAAAAACCCAACCAGTTTCCATGTTCAGAAGCAGCAGAACATGCCCAGATAGAAATGCTTAACTGTGCTTACTGCTGTGCTTAATTTCTGATACAGTTCTCAGAGTGACTCTCAGATCTTTCCAAGTTTTGATTATCCTTCAATTTTCTTCCTACTCTTCCAAACCACAAGTTCCCACCTACTCTGCATTTGAAAGTATCTTACTCTCAGCTGATGACCTTTCCTTACTTGCCCTTGGGAATGTAAGTGCACCCAGACCGACTTCTCTCATTGTTCCATGCCCCGCGTCCTGCAGTCACTCCACCCTCTGACTTTCTAGGATGGATGGTATTTCTCTGTGCCCATCCATGTAACCCCCAACAAGGCAAAGAGTGCTTCTGGTCACCTTTAGAGTGAAATGCAGACCCCTCAGCAGGCTTCCCTCCTGCCGCTTTCTTGCCCTGCTGTTCAGCTTGCTCACCAGGTTCTACTCACATCAGCGCCAGCATGTCTTTCGTCCTTGTCTTGGGGCCTTTGTGTTGGCTGATCCACCAACAGGAAAACTCAACTATGTGTCCAGGCAAAGTTGTTTCCTTTTCAGATCCTGCAAGACACAGCTTCAGGGTCACCATCTCAGAGAGACCTTTCTTAATATCGCAGATAGGAATGGTGCTTCCTGGGACTTTCTCTCACATATTTCTTTTCTCTGTTTTCTTTCTTCCCTTTCCTGCCTCTCTCCCTTTCTTCCTCCCTCCCATCCTTCCTTCCTCCTTCCTTTCCTTCTTTCCTTCCTTCCCTATGGATGCAAACATAGTCCGTTTGTCTTTATCAGAACTAAGAGTGATATGATGGGAGGCACTGAAATGTGTCTCCATAACAGATCTCCCAGAAGATGGCATACTAAGTGCTGTGGGAGCAATGCCACCTCAAACACCTTCATCAGAATGGAAAATCGTTTTTGACCTCCTTAATTCATTTTGTTGGAAAAACAAGTCTTATTATTAAATTGAAATTCATTTATTATTAAATTAAAAAAATTAAATTAAGTGCAAACTGTGACTTTAAAACTAGATTCTAAATTGAGTCTCATATTTATTTTTTTGACTCAACAAGATGTGTGCTGACCACATGCATGGACTCTGCTATGCGTCCATAACTCCAAAAGAAATAGGAAGATTTCTTAGAAGTCCCTTTAGGCAGTTCCTCCGTTAGTCAGGAGTCTACATTTGGTGCACACTTAATTGCATACCTTAGACCCTGCTTGGTGTGTTTGAAGCAGTGGTTGCTGGAATAACCTGGTAGAGGATGTCTCCGGAGAACAGGAGAAAGCGGAACGCAAGGCTGCTATGTGGAGTTCAGATCTCATCTCTGCTCTCTTGCTTCTCAGGACTAAGCGAAGAGAAGTGGGGATTAGGAAGCCTGCTGCCCAGGGATACTCTCGATTCAGGTACGGCACAAGACGCGAGAGCATGCACGCTCCTGCAGCCTCTGAGGAAAACAGTCCGTTCCTAGAAGTCAAGCCGACAGTTATGTTTTCTGACTTTGATCTCAAGTAGGTGAATTAACCTCTTGGTAATAAGACTGTTTCTCTAAAGCAAAGAGTCTTGAGTAGCTTACTTTCTTTGCCTAATCACTCCTTCCTACTGCACAGATTCTCACTACCAGAGGGGAAAGTCAAATTGTTTCCTACTCTTTCTGACCCCCTGGACTATACAATCCATGGAATTCTCCAGGCCAGAATACTGGAGTTGGTAGCCCTTCTCCAGGGAATCTCCCCAACCCAGGGATTGAACCCAGGTCTCCCACATTGCAGGCGGATTCTTTACCAGCTGAGCCACCAGGAAAGACAGAGAATAATGGAGTAGGTAGCCTTTCCCTTTTCTAGGGGATCTTCCCGACCCAGGGATTGAACCCAGGTCTCCTACACTGCGGAGGATTCTTTATCATCTGAGCCACTAGGAAAGCCCTATTCCCAGAGAGTCCATCTTCTTCATTCCATTTTGGAAACTCTCTGGCATTCAACTAGTGACAGGGCTAGACAGAGTAGGTGCTTAAAAATAGAGCAGATACTGTGCTTTTTACAAGAGAAATGGAGGGAAAAGGGCGAGGGAACAGGAGAATGAAAGGGAGGGAGAAAAAAATAGATAAAAATAATGGCTATTCCCTAATTACAAAGAGGGCTTTCTGGGATATTCTTTTCTTTTTGGTTTTCTTCTTTCAAGTTTGGTTTTGTTACAGTATTGTATAAGCTATAGGCGCACCGTGTTATTTTATACATAGCAGCTGAGCTTCTTAATCTCCTCCCCTGTCATCTCTCTCTCCCTGCCCCACTGGTAACACTTCATTTCTTCTCTGTATCTGTGAGTCTGCTTCTTCTTCTTCTTTTTTTTTTTTTTTTATAAAAACTATGGAAAGCAGTACACATGTTCGTGCCATCCTTGCACAGGGGTCATGCTAACCTCTGTATAATTCCAGCTTTAGGGCAGAGGCAAGCACCGAAATATTCTCAAGACTTATCGAAGCTAAAGCCCAATTATTCCTCTTTATTAAATGACTTATTTAAACACATTTAACCACAATGGGGCCAATATACAGTAAAGCACCTCAAAATGTATGAAGAGATAAATTCCAATTTAGTGAACTGAACTCTTACTAAATAAAATATAAAGATGGGCAACTCATAAGCAACAATTTTTTTCTTTTTCTGCTAACACAGCAAAATAAAAGGCTGTTTTTGACATACCTATATTAAATTTGATGTATATAACAAATTTGCAAATGCTTTTATCATTATTATGATTAGTAGTTCTTATGTCAATTTAGTATAGTTACCACATTTATTACCTATTTTAAAAGTTTTCCTTATTTTTATTGCCAGTTCCAAATTTGTCAGGAGCAAAGAAAAATATAGTCTCAAGTGTGACTTACTCCCAAACCTACAGAAATCTGTGATGCAGGAGGATTTTCTTCGATCCGACAGGCGTGGCATTTTGATGACGTGAAACTGCTCACCTAATGTGGGGCCTGCATGTCCCTGAGTTCATCAGAGACAGCTTCCTGCAGAAGCAGGTTCAGAGTCTGGGATGCGCACAGCACCTGCAAAGCCGTTAATAATATGCTAATTCCTAAGCCGAGTGGAAGAAACTCCCATGTAAAATATAATAGGGTCTTTTTTGCTCTCCATTGGTATGTCTTTAAAAATCTTTAAAAATATTCTAGGGAAAAAAAGCAAAAACAAACAAACAAAAACGGGTGCTACATCCCTTACCATGTGCCTTGGAGAGGGCTTTCCGCGCGCTCGTCTCCAGGAGGCCGTCTCCGCGACGCGCACGCTGCGCTGTCGCTGGCTCTCCTCTTGCGTTCATATTTAACTGCTTTCATTCTGTGGCCTTTATTAGCTGAACTCCTGGAGCTTGTAGCACATTTTAAACAGCAACACTGGGAGGATGTAAATGCAGAATAATGTATCAGGACTCAAATTTGCATGGTCAAATGTCAAAAAAATTAGGCCTTCCCCAGAACCATGTCAAGAGAAATAACATAAGTGGGCAAACTCAACAGCAGGCATGCCATTATCATTTAGCAAAAGCTGTCATCACCACCAGCCAGTGGAAGCAGTGGTCATTAGCTGGAGCTCTACCGGGGGATGCTGTGATTCTTTCCTTTTTTTTTTTTTTTTTTTAGGATTTTTATTTTTTCCCCATCATCTGACAGTATTTCACAGAACACCGTGATGCCATGTTGCCTTCCTGACAGGGAAGTCAGGAGATGGGGGCTGGTGTCTTTGGAGTGGGAGGAGTGGAGGGCTAAGGAGAAAAATCCATAATCGTCCACTGTCAGCTAGCGGGTGCAGGAATTGCATTACCTATCGGATAAATACTCATTAAGAGTAATCACTTTATTTCAGCTCTGTAATGACATTAACAAGCTTGGAATACAGGGAATTACATGAGTCAGAACAAATAATTGAATATTCCACTGCAGAGGGAACACAGCACAAGCCTGCCTTCACGTCATGCCGTCTCTGAAGCTAGCACAAGCATGCAATTAGATAATAAGCTTAAACAGCATTAAATTGGCACTGCTCGTACCACCACTGAGAATAAAGAAGTATTAATTGTTCAACTCTCACCTGCTTGTAATCTCATGCAAGGCGAAGGCTAGCAAGCTTGCCCTATTTTGATTTCAAGGGACTTATACACAGGGTTTGAACAAACCAATAAAATTGGAATTTAAAGAGAATCTGAGATAAAGAAAGGTGAAAACAGATGTTGATGATGAACCATATTAGTGGGAAGGGGTCTACTTTGAATGTGAGGTGGGTGAAAATTGGGCTACATTTAAAAACTAAAGATTACCAAAAGAATGTGACAAGTATCCTATAGAAATTCCACCCCCCCCCCAATATTTCTAGCAGGAGCATTTCTTTCAAAGTGATTATAAAATCTCCTGAATATGCCTAGGGAGATGGGATTCACACAATTCCTTACAATTAGCACAAGCTGGGTAGATAGGCATGAATGACGATATAGATACCGACGCAGATATCGCTATAGAACCAGAGATAAACATAGATACAGACAAGATTAGCATGGTGCATCCTTAGTCAGGGAGAATGCTAGAGGTATGTAAAGCTTTCAAACAGAACAGGATGTTCTGACAAACAGAAGATTTTCAAAGGCAGGTGAGCCACACGAGACGCTTCCCCAACTCGTTTGACTCATTAGCAAGCTGGGACCCTGAGCGAAGAGAAAACTGCCTTTCTGACGCCCCATCCCAGGACCACACGGGCATCACTTGGTGTTCTGGGTCCATACGCGTGGGTTAACCTAATGTGGTGCCTCAAACTGCACAAGCTGTTCGAGAATGCCCCGGAGAATCCAGAAAGCTGCTGCGGCTCTGCCTGCGCGCAGAGCGAAGTGTCTTCCCGCCCCCGAGAAGCCGCCCAGACCCGAGCAGGCAGAGATGAGCCGCGAGAGTCTGGGCGCTCTGGGGAGGGCAATTTGGAAGATTCCGTTTACCGACGGTTCTACCACAATTCCAAATCTGTGTAGTTATTCAGACAAGCCAATCAGCACGGGATATTTGATAGGCAAACTCAATAATCATTTATAATCTTGACAGGTTAAGGGTCTCCCAGGCAAAGCATAATATACACAGTGGGTCTGAAAATAAGAGAAAACAAATAAAGGAATCTCTATATTCCTGAGCAAATATCTTTTCTTTCTCTGGTCCTACAATCTTCCAATCAGGGGTTTCCTTTATCATGCCAATCCTCGCAGGACACACAAAACCATTTTTAATCTATTTTTCTAAGTAGACCACCATCCTGCCTTCACCTCAGTACTTGCCTATAACTCATGTGGGTGTCTGAAAGTTATATTTCTTTAATAAAGGCAAGGCAAAAAAGAAATTAGGTCCTACTTTAGGACAATTTAGAATGTGTCAATAAATTCGAAATTGAGAACTAAAATAGAAATTTGAGTATTCATCACATCTGTCCTATAAAATAAATTGAAACTGCTAGAAGGAAAATTATCCACTAGCCCAGTCTTTTTGAGGGAATAACGGCTAGCATATTACATTGTGTAGCAGGTGCCCAATCCATCTTAAAAAATATCCAGGAAAAGGATATCCTTCAAGTAAAAAAAACCCTGGAATTTAAATACCCTTCCTCCTTCCTTATTTTCTTCTCTCTTCCTCCTATCTCTCATTCTCTCATTATAAATTGATTCTAGTTTCAGATTCTAGATTCTTACTATAATGAGAGGCAGTTATTCTGGGTCTTAGCTTTCATAAAATATTAATATTTGTTGTTGTTTAGTTGCTAGGTCGAGTCTGATTCTGTGAGAGGCTATGGCCCGGCAGGATCCTCTCTCTATGGGATTCTCCAGGCAAGTATACTGGAGTGGGGTGCCATTTCCTTCTCCAAGGGAACTTTTTGACCCAGGGATTGAGCCCGAGTCTTATGCATTGCAGGCTGATTCTTTACTGAGCCACCAGGGAAATTCTTTATAAAATATTACTTCTTATACAAAGAACTATCTGAATTACTATTTGGTAAAATAAAATGTGTATACTGATTTTTTTCTCTCTACCTAATTGTGTGCTAGACACACAAGGGGATATCTTCAAGCATGTACATTTCTATTGGATCCGAAAACATGTATGAGACAATTAGGAAAGAATACAAGCAAAATTGCGAGTCACATTGTATAACAGGATAATCCAAAATTAGAGATCTGCTTATGTGTCATTCAATAAATACTGATTTATCATGTGCTGTATTCAGTCACTACACCCGGTGCAAGACATTCAGACATATCCAGTTTTCTCAAGGAACTTTATTTCCTTGAAGTAGACAAGCAGGCGCAAGGAGATAGAGAATATGGTACTCACTATAGCTTTTTTTTTGCAAAGATATTTCCTTGGAAGAAATATTCTTGTCAAGATGAAATCGAGAGAGACCTGGCTTTTGGCAGCCAAGTCTTATGCAAGATGTGGCAAGCAAAAGATAAAAGGCATGAGTGAAGCTCCAGTTATGGAGATAAGAGAGGTCACTGGCCCTTCCCCATGACTGCCCATTTAGCATCTGAATCCCAGCTCTTTAGGAGCGCTGCTAAACTCACTGCAGACTGGAGAAGAGGACTCGGGAGGAGCCCTGTTTTTATTATTAATATTATCTTTTGAAACAGACAGAGCAATAGCATTCTGTGCGTGTGCAGGGAGAGAAAGGATGACTCATGTGGTAAATTGGGAGAGACTGTTTCATGCTAATAGATAGCTTGTGCAAACGATGGAGGCATACGGGGATGTATCATATTGAGTGAAGTGAGTTAGAGAAAGACAAATATACGATAGCACTTGTACATAGAATCTAAAAAAAGGGTGCCACTGAACTCATTTATAAACCAGTCGGGACACAGCTGTAAAGATAAACTCATGGTTACTGGGCTGTAAGGCGGGAAGGGATCAGTTGGAAGATTGACATTGGCATATTGACATTTACTATACGTAAAATAGGTAACCAACGAGAACCCTTTAATTTTATATACAGTGGTGTGTATACGTCAATACCAGTCTCCCAACTGATGCCTCCCCACCTCTCTTACTCTCTGGTAACCATTAAAAGAAGTGAAAATGAAGTCGCTCAATCATGTCCGACTCTTTGCGACCCCATGGACTGTAGCCCACCAGGTTCCTCTGTCCATGAGATTCTCCAGGTAAGAGTACTGGAATGGGTTGCCATTGCCTTCTCCAGGGGATCTTCCCAACCCAGGGATCAAACCCAGGTCTCCCGCATTGTAGACAGACTCTTTACCATCTGAGCCACCAGGGATATGTTTGTTATAACCGAGGAAGCTCAAAGAATACCAAGCAGGGTAAATACCAAAAAACAACAACAAAAAAACAACAACAACAACAACAAAAACACTATCACTAGTCATAGTGGGAAAAAAAAAGGCCAACAAAATCTTAGAATAAGCCAGAAGAAAGAAACACCTTACCTATACTGGAAAAAAGGTAAGAATTACATGGGATATTTCACCAGAAATTACGCAAACAAGAACCATAGAGTGAAATGTTTATTAAATGAAAAAATTCAAGCAATGACAGTTTTGCACACAGCAAAATTATTATTCCAAACCGAAGTAGAAAGAAACAGCTTCACAGGCAGGAACAAACCTCCAGAATTTAAGAGCTAATAGAGCTGCCTTACAAGAAATGTTTAAAGAAATTTAGGCCGGTGAGTTAGATCTACATAAAAGAAGTACATCAGAAAAAGAATTTAGGCAAAATAAAACATTTTATTTTTTCTTATTAATTGATCTAGTTCAGTTCAGTTCAGTTCAGCCGATCAGTCGTGTCCAACTCTTTGTGACCCCATGAATCGCAGCATGCCAGGCCTCCCTGTCCATCACCAACTCCGGGAGTTCACTCAGACTCATGTCCATCGAGTCAGTGATGCCATCCAGCCATCTCATCCTCTGTCGTCCCCTTCTCCTCCTGCCCCCAATCCCTCCCAGCACCAGAGTCTTTTCCAATGAGTCAACTCTTTGCATGAGGTGGCCATAGTACTGGAGTTTCAGCTTTAGCAAAATTCCTTCCAAAGAAATCCCAGGGCTAATCTCCAGAATGGACTGGTTGGATCTCCTTGCAGTCCAAGGGACTCTCAAGAGTCTTCTCCAACACCACAGTTCAAAACGCATCAATTCTTCGGCGCTCAGCCTTCTTCACAGTCCAACTCTCACATCCATACATGACTACTGGAAAAACCATAGCCTTGACTAGACCGACCTTAGTCGGCAAAGTAATGTCTCTGCTTCTGAATATGTTATCTAGGTTGGTCATAACTTTTCTTCCAAGGAGTAAGCATCTTTTAATTTCATGGCTGCAGTCACCATCTGCAGTGATTTTGGAGCCCCCACAAATAAAGTCTGACACTGTTTCCACTGTTTCCCATCTATTTCCCATGAAGTGATGGGACCAGATGCCATGATCTTAGTTTTCTGAATGTTGAGCTTTAAGCCAACTTTTTCACTCTCCTCTTTCGCTTTCATCAAGAGGCATTTTAGTTCCTCTTCACTTTCTGCCATAAGGGTGGTGTCATCTGCATATCTGAGGTGATCGATATTTTTCCCGGCATTCTGGATTCCAGCTTGTGTTTCTTCCAGTCCAGCGTTTCTCATGATGTACTCTGCATAGAAGTTAAATAAGCAGGGTGACCATATAAAGCCTTGACATACTCCTTTTCCTATTTGGAACCAGTCTGTTGTTCCATGTCCAGTTCTAACAGTTGCTTCCTGACCTGCATACAGATTTCTCAAGAGGCAGGTTAGGTGGTCTGGTATTCCCATCTCTTTCAGAATTTTCCACAGTTTATTGCTATCCACAGAGTCAAAGGCTTTGGCGTAGTCAATAAAGCAGAAATAGATGTTTCTCTGGAACTCTCTTGCTTTTTCCATGATCCAGCGGATGTTGGCAATTTGATCTCTGGTTCCTCTGCCTTTTCTAAAACCAGCTTGAATATCAGGAAGTTCAGGGTTCACGTATTGCTGAAGCCTGGCTTGGAGAATTTTGAGCATTACTTTACTAGCATGTGAGATGAGTGCAACTGTGCGGTAGTTTGAGCATTCTTTGGCATTGCCTTTCTTTGGGATTGGAATGAAAACTGACCTTTTCCAGTCCTGTGGCCACTGCTGAGTTTTCCAAATTTGCTGGCATATTGAGTGCAGCACTTTCACAGCATCATCTTTCAGGATTTGAAATAGCTCAACTGGAATTCCATCACCTCCACTATCTTTGTTTATAGTGATGCTTTCTAAGGCCCACTTGACTTCACATTCCAGGATGTCTGGCTCTAGATGAGTGATCACACCATCGTGATTATCCGGGTTATGAAGATCTTTTTTGTACAGTTCTTCTGTGTATTCTTGCCACCTCTTCTTAATATCTTCTGCTTCTGTTAGGTCCATACTATTTCTGTCCTTTATTGAGCCCATCTTTGCATGAAATGTTCCCTTGGTATCTATAATTTTCTTGGAGAGATCTCTAGTCTTTCCCATTCCTTTGTTTTCCTCTATTTCTTTGCATTGATTGCTGAAAAAGGCTTTCTTATCTCTTCTTGCTATCCTTTGGAACTCTGCATTCAGATGCTTATATCTTTCCTTTTCTTCTTTGCTTTTCATGTCTCTTCTTTCCACAGCTATTTGTAAGGCCTTCCCAGACAGCCATTTTGCTTTTTTGCATTTCTTTTCCATGGGGATGGTCTTGATCCCTGTCTCCTGTACAATGTCACGAACTTCATTCCATAGTTCATCAGGCACTCTATCTATCCGATCTAGGCCCTTAAATCTATTTCTCACTTCCACTGTATAATCATAAGGGATTTGATTTAGGTCATACCTGAATGGTCTAGCGGTTTTCCCTACTTTCTTCAATTTAAGTCTGAATTTGGCAATAAGGAGTTCATGATCTGAGCCACAGTCAGCTCCTGGTCTTGTTTTTGTTGACTGTATAGAGCTTCTCCATCTTTTGCTGCAAAGAATGTAATCAATCTGATTTTGGTGTTGACCATCTGGTGATGTCCATGTGGAGAGTCTTCTCTTGTGTTGTTGGAAGAGGGTGGTTTCTATGACCAGTGCATTTTCTTGGCAAAACTCTATTGGTCTTTGCCCTGCTTCATTCCACATTCCAAGGCCAAATTTGCCTGTTACTCCAGGTGTTTCTTGACTTCCTACTTTTGCATTCCAGTCCCCTATAATGAAAAGGACATCTTTTTGGGGTATAAGTTCTAAAAGATCTTGTAGGTCTTCATAGAACCGTTCAACTTCAGTTTCTTCAGCATTACTGGTTGGGGCATAGACTTGGATTACCGTGATATTGAATGGTTTGCTTTGGAGACAAACAGAGATCATTCTGTCATTTTTGAGACTGCATCCAAGTACTGCATTTCAGACTCGTCTGTTGACCATGATGGCTACTCCATTTCTTCTGAGGGATTCCTGTCCGCAGTAGTAGATATAATGGTCATCTGAGTTAAATTCACCCATTCCAGTCCATTTTAGTTCACTGATTCCTAGAATGTCGACGTTCACTCTTATCATCTCTGGTTTGACCACCTCCAATTTGCCTTGATTCATGGACCTGACATTCCAGGTTCCTATGCAATATTGCTCTTTACAGCATCGGACCTTGCTTCTATCACCTGTCACATCCACAGCTGGGTATTGTTTTTGCTTTGGCTCCATCCCTTCATTCTTTCTGGAATTATTTCTCCACTGATCTCCAGTAGCATATTGGGCACCTACTGACCTGGGGAGTTCCTCTTTCAGTATCCTATCATTTTGCCTTTTCATACTGTTCATGGGGTTCTCAAGGCAAGAATACTGAAGTGGTTTGCCATTCCCTTCTCCAGTGGACCACATTCTGTTCGACCTCTCCACCATGACCCGCCCATCTTGGGTTACCCCACAGGCATGGTTTAGTTTCATAGAGTTAGACGAGGCTGTGGTCCTAGTGTGATCACATTGACTAGCTCTCTGTGAGTATGGTTTCAGTGTGTCTGCCCTCTGATCCACTCTTGCAACACCTACCATCTTACTTGGGTTTCTCTTACCTTGGGTGTGGGGTATCTCTTCATGGCTGCTCCAGCAAAGCACAGCCACTGCTTCTTACCTTGGATGAGGGGTGTCTCCTCACCGCCGCCCTTCCTGACCTTCAACTCTAGGCCCTCCTGTGCCCAGGCAGCCACCGCTGATCTAGTAGATAACTAAAATAATAAAGAAAAATACACAGGGTGATTATAGCATATAGATGACTGTAATGGATGGCAGAAAGATTGTTTACTTACAATATTGGGAGGGAGGAATTTTGAATACTCAATTCTATGTTACCTATACTGCCTGTGAAACAGTGAAGGATGTTTGGAAGTAGACATAGATTAGTGGTAAATCTGTATTGCAAATTCTAGAGCAACTACTAAAAGTTTTGGAGACTATATGTAACATATCTAAGTAACACATGAGTCAAAAAAAAGTCTTGATATTTTAAAAAATATTGCAGTCTTTGAGACACTTAAGACATTTGAAATAGATGAAAATAAATAAAAAGCTTACATTTTTGTAGTAGAGTGAAAGCAGTGTTTAGAGGAAAATTTATAGCATTGTACGCATATGCATGGGGAAATTTATAAAATCAATAAGCTAATTGTCCACATTACCAAGGAGAGGAAAACAATTTAAACTTAAATCAAGAAAAAAAATAATCAAAATTAAAGCATAAATAAATAAAATTGTAAACTTGAAAACAATAGAGCAAATCAGTAAAATTAAACTAATTCTTCGAAATAATCAATAAAATTGATGAAACTGTAGCCAGGTTAACCAAAAAAAAGAGATGAAGCAATTTATTAATACCAAAATTAAAGAGTGATCATAATTATTGAGCTAATGGATAGAAAAACAATAAATGAAAATTAGGAAAAGCTCTATGTCCAAAAATTTGATATTTATATTGAAAAATATTTTGGAAGATCATAAACTATCAAAATGTACACAGGAGAGATGGATAGTGTGAATTGTGGTTGTTGTTCGGTTGCTAAGTTGTGTCTGATTCTTCGTGACCCTGTGGACTACAGCATGCCGGTCTTCCCTGTCTTTCACTATCTTCCAGAGTTTGCTTAAGTTCATGTCCATTGAGTCGGTGATGTTATCTAACCATCTCATCCTTGGCCGCACCCTTCTCCTTTTGCCTTTAATCTTACCCAGCATTAAGGCCTTTTCCAATGAGCTGAGTCTTTGCAGCAGGTGGCCAAAGTATAGGGGCTTCAGCTTCCAATGAATATATAATAATGAATAATATGAGTAGATTTTATCTATTGAAGACAGTGATCAATAATGAATACCGTTCCAAAAAAAGAGAAAGAAATCACCAGGTCCTGAATATTTTATTGCAAATTCTTCTAAAGTTTAAAGTAGTAATCATATTAATTTTCTCAAACTCCTTCCAAAAACAGAAAGTAAAGGGACACTTTATAGCTCATTACATCGGGTCACCATTACATTAATGCCAAAACCATACAACCAATTACAAAAAGGAAAACTACAGACTGATATCTCTAATAAATCCAGATACAGAAATTTTCAACAAAATAGTAGCAGATTAAATGCAGCATTCATAAAAATAAGTATATGCCATCAAAAAGAGGGATTTATTCCAGGTATGTGAGGCTGGTTCAACATTACAAAATCCATTAATATAATCCATTAATAGGCTAAGAAAGAAACATTATATGATCCTATCAATTCAGTGTGAGTTAAGAAGGTATCCTTACAATACCTCTTAGGTCAGAGGCTCTTAAAGTATGGTCCTCAAACGACAGTGTCATCACCACCACCAGGACTATGTGACAGGTGTGGATTACTGAGCCCCACTCCAGAAATTACAGACCAGAAACTCAGAGCTGGGCCCGAATAAACCCCCTGGTGATCGTGATGCGTGGTACATTCGGAAGTCCATCTCCTTGTTGCTGTTCTTCCGTTGCTCAGTCATGTCCGACTCTTTGCAAACCCATGAACTGTAGCACACCAGGCTTCCCTGTCCTTCACCATCTCCCGGAGCTTGCTCAAACTCATGTCCATTGAGTCGGTGATGCCATCCAACGATCTCACCCTCCATCATCCCCTTCTCTTCCTGCCTTCAGTCTTTCCCAGTATCAGGGTCTTTTCCGATGAGTTGGTTCTTTGCATCAGGTGGCCAAAGTATTGGAGCTTCAGCATTAGTCCTCCCAAAGAATATTCAGGGTTGATTTCCTTTGGGATTGATTGGTTTGATTTCTTGGCAGTCCAAAGGACTCTCAGGAGTCCATCTCCTAGAGGACACTCTTGACTTTAATCCTGCATTCATCATACTATAATTTGTTTTTTTCATAAACTAAGAAGATGATTGAACATTTTTTCCCAACAACAAAAAAGAAAGAAATATAACCCTATTCCTTGTGATGAAAGTGACCATCCTTCAAGCAGCAAGTGTCTTCCTGTAGAGTGGGACACAGCAGTAGCATGGGCTAAGGACAGCCAGGCAGAGCCTTTCCAGAATCACAGAAGCTTGGCTGCTCCTGGCAGGCTTGGTGTATGAAAATCCCACTCGATTCTGTGGTCCCAGGCTCCCTGCCACATCACCGTGTGTGAAGCGTGGTCTTATTCCTTGCTTTGTGGGATTCAGTACTTGGGGAGTGGGGCTGATTGAGGCTCTGCTGGCTGGAAAGACAAATTCGTCCCTTACTAGCTATTTCTGTAAGGACAAACCTCTGGCCATTGCTGAATGGTTCAATGATGTCTCTTTGCCAAATTATACAGTGACTGGTTGGTCTCCTCAAGGGATAGAGTCATACTTGGGAGGCTCCATATTGGTCTTTTTCCTTGACTGTGAGGCTTTGGCAAGCGCTATTCCATGCTGCGTCCAGGTACACCCTCACGCCATCTGTCACTCACTCTATTTGTATGCCTATTAGGCAAATTCCCTGTTGGGCAATGATGATGCCGGGTTAATGTCGATCGGCAGAGTTATTTTGTCTGTTTGCTCAATGTTTCTTTCACAGTGACTGAAAGACTTCCATGCCTTCTAGTGGGCATTAGCATCTGATCCAAATATCATCACATCTTGTACCTACTCCTTTATAGGCATCTATTTCCCTTAAAGAGCTCTTTGCCTGTAATATCTCAGTTCTTTTCTTTAAAAAAAAATTCCAGGTCACTAATCAACTGGCCAGGATACTGGCAATTGTCTAGAAATATGTGTATATTCTCCCATTGGCCTACTTCTCTCTGCACACAGAGTAGATGGCCAGGTACACCATCATGAGCAGTTATGCCCTCTGGGGAGATTTTCTTTCTCTGCTGGTGTTACGGACATCCCCAAATGTCCCTATTGAGGCTGCCATTCCTTTCCAGCTGTGTCTGTATCCCCCCTCGCCTATCCTTCAGCTGACCACATGGAACCCCCTCCAGAGCCTCAGGAAGAGCTGGGGACAGGTGACGCTGCACTCATGGTGGGCAGCAGCTGGTTCCAGGCTACCTGGCCGTGCAGCTCACTCATGCCTTCTCGTCATGCTTTGCTCCGTCCTGGGTGTTCTGTTCCCATCTTACAGCAGATTGTTATGACATCCATGTGGTTTTGTGACTTTAAGGGCTGACAGATGGCTTCTCATAGAGGCTGGGCTGGATTCGTGGTTTCGTTGTGCCCAATGGTCAAGCGTTCCATGCGCCAGAGCCCAGTAGCAGGGCAGGAACGCCTTCTTGACTGGCATGTGGTTCTCTACGGCAGATGCTTCAGCTCTTTTTCAGAAGATCAGGTCCATATTTTTTGATTCTCCCAGTGGGGCTTTTCATAAGCATCACCTTCATTTTCCCCCACTACCAGTGCCTCTCATCCATAGTATCTGCTGTGTCATGGGGTCAAAATGGAAGGACTGCTTGATCTGAAGCAGGGCCTTCTGAAAACCCCATTTTTGACCTGGGCACACTCTGTCAACCTTCTATGTCACCCACTGTAAGAGCTTACCAGGCATCGTCCTTCTTTGGAGTAGAGAAAAGAAGATAGCATCATTCTCTTTTACTTTGGTGGGACCATGCCGGCGTGAGTCTGCCCCCTGGACCCATAACATTTTATCAAAGATAGAGTTCCCTAAATCCCGAGAGTCTACTTCTCACCCCTTGGAATGCGAGGGCAGTGCTGAGATCTTCAGCACAGCAGACATCGCTTGCTCACTGCCCTTTGTACCCGTCATCCATGCAGTGGGCCAGCGTGGGGTTCTTCAGGTATGCCAGTGCCCTGAGCCCCATGAAGCTGGGCACCATGTCTATAGCGCCGGTCTGTGCCCCTTCTCGTGCTCCTCTGTTCTGTCTACTGTCTGGAAGAGACTGTCCGTGGAGACACACGATGGAGTGAGGGAGGTTGGAATTACACCCTCCCTGAGGCCCTGTTGGCTGTTCTTACTCCATTGCGTTGGGGATACAACGTTCCCACTGCGGTCCACAGTCTCAGGACTCCAGGAGCCTCTGACACGTGAGCAGACCTGTCTCCTGGGGCCGTGCTCCATCCTGACCGTTGATCAGCTCTGGCTGATCCCCACGCACACTCCCAACTCCTTCCCCAGAGGTCTCTGTGCGTCTTTTTGCCTTTTCCCTCCCCCCATTTTCAACAATATTTTCTTAATGAAATCGAAGAAACTCACAGCTGACCATGTCCCCCAGCCTCTCTGAATCTCAGGTGCTGCATCTGTGGAATAGGAACAGTGCCTAAACAGCAGCTCAGCTATGGGAACATTTAAGAGTCTGGATGCGCGTCACCATCTATAGGCTCTAGAATGAGGAGCATCATTACAAGCAGAAGAGAACAGAGACTCTCTTCTATGAAACACAGGAACACTGGCTTTGCTAAGCGTGCCACTTAGCCTGCTTTTTTCCCTTTACTGTTCCCGTCGTGCTGTGTGTGTGGCAGGGAATGGCGGCGCCTACGATCCCTGGGTCTCCTCACAAAGCAGTGTCTACACAGGATGGTGTGTAAAGTCCTCAGGCTTGGAGGCCCTGGCAATGATGGAGCATATTGAGTGGGCAGGTGCTGAGGAGCAGAGCCCAGGTGCCTGGGTGGTGAGTGTGACGTCTGACTAGCTCCACTGCCTCCTCAGACCACTTGTCAAAGCGCCTGAATGCAGAGGTTGCTCAGCCTTGACCCCGCCTTCCCGCACCCCACCCCCTCCCAGGAGCAGAGCTTCTCTCTCTGCGCCCCACGCCCACTCTGCCCTCTGACCTTTGACCTTCCTGGCTCTTATCCACACCGACCCTTTCCCACCTTGCTCTGCTCACTTTACCCTGCTGTCCTGAAGCTCATCTCTTCTGATTCTCAAGAGCCAGTTTGAAAAAAAAAGGAAACTAAAGCAGTATTACCTGGTAAAACCTCTTTGCATTTCTGCCCGAACAGCCTGCTTCTTGTCCCAGCCACAGGAATGCTTCTGAATGATTAAGGAAGGGTCAGGAGTTATGGAAGAGAAAACTGGAAGACTATTGCTGTTATAAAAGCTTAAGGTGTATCAAAATCCACACATATGATCATAACCAGGAGACTAACCCATGTACCCAAATCAGGCTTATCCTGGGTGGTTCAGCCCTAAGGTGTGTCTCAGAGCAGGCAGCCTGTCCCTGCCTCTGATGCCCAACAGGTATGTTGTGATCCCAATAAGCTACTCGAGGGAGTTCTATTTCCCAGGTTTTATTGGTATTCCCCTTATCTTATTTTCCACCTTAATGAAGATCACAGCCTAGGAGTGCCTGGGTTTTATGAGAAAATGCCCTATGAGAGAGTCAAGGTGGAGAGAAGCATCTGGCTTTAGCTCTCATCTGACCCGCCTCTGAACAGATCCCTCTCCTGCTAGTTGATGGAAAGAGGCCAAGAGCGCTGCATATCATGGTCTTTAGCAAGGCTTTCTTTGCTCACGGACCCTTTCTGGTCACCTGAAAATTAACTTTATTAATGCAACTTGAGCTACTTGGTCACATATTATCATCTTAACCCCTCCATCAATGCCCCCCTCTATTTTAAAGCTACTTTACATGAAGCACACATACTACTCTTTCCATTTCTGCAAAGTTATGCGGAAGCTGCTCCCTGCACAGAGAAGCCACATCAGGTCTTGGGTGAGGGCTGGCATTTCCATGTAAATGGCAAGTTTTATATCAATGTCAGATTAGTCGTGAGGTTGTTGAAACACTGAAACCTTCTGACCAGTTGACAAGACAGGATTCCAAGAAGAAGGCGACATTTCTGAGGCATCCTACTAGGCTTCTCCGTCCATGGGATTCTCCAAGCAAGAATACTGGAGTGGATTGCCATTTCCTTCTCCAGGGGATCTTCCTGAACCAGGGATCGAACCCCGGTCTCCTGCATTGGAGGCAGATGCTTTACCCTCTGAGCCACCAGGGAAGTTCTAAAACATGCCAATAATTATATTTTTCTTGCCAAAAATTGTGTAACAGCAGCATATTGCCTACCAGATAATTCTAAGACTCTTATCCTGGTAATCGAGTCTCTCCGCGGTTTTTCCTTCACTAAATGTTCATTAGTGATACCCACTTCTCCTCTGCATTCATTCAGTTAAAGTCACATGGTGCGTGTGTCCCCCAAAATGGCCCCAGGCTTTCCATATCCACCCTACCTCCAACTCCCCCTGTCCAAATCCAACACAGACAGCAAAACCCAGATCAATATCATCATCAAATACCTTCCTGAAGCACTTCTGCTTTTCTCAGAAAGGAGACATTTCCTTTCTTTGCAAACGTTAGAATTTACTTGCAAACTGCTTGCGCCTTGGGACGATGCTTCCTTTGTTTGTTGTTTGTTTTAGATTTGCATGCTGAACACTCACCACATTTTGCTCTGTGGTCAGAGGGAAGCTTAAATGAGAATGACTAGTGTTTTTAAGAGATCGAAGGTTAAGAGAGGAAAATACTTCCCCTGCCTGTCCAACGGCTGCATTTTATCACATCTAATTCAATTTAACTGAAGAATCAGAGGGCACCATTGCATTCATGGATTTCTGCTCTGGCTGCAGAGGGTTAAGGGAGCATGAATGTCTAGAGTGTGTTCCTTTGAACAGCTCCAATATGGACAGTGGCTGAAAGGCTGCTGACTGAGGCTGCAAGGTTGACTGTGCATGCCAGAGGGGTGAGAATTATGCTGAAAACCTAAAAGGTTATGTTTTAAATAAGATACACAATGGAAGAAAACCTAGATACACGAATGAAACCTACCAGATATAATTTTAATTAAAATGTATTTGAAAATGCCAGAATTAAGTTCGTCATCAGTAGAGAAAAAATTTAAGCTCCTCCATATTTTAGCTTGAGTGATTGATTATTCAGGCAAATATTCTGAACCTACATTTGAAAGCCATTCTGAATAAATTGTGCTCTGATAAGTATTTGCCTTGAATACCAAGTTTCCTCCCTTAAATCAACACAAAGTGAAGACAGCAAGCTCAAACAAGAGGAGAAAACTGATTAGCGTGGACCTCCATCCCCGAGCCATCTTGCTATTCACGATATCTTTTCTACCTTCATGTCACTGTAGTGTGAAGAGGAAAAGCTGCCTAGCTGAATGGTGGATATGTAAAGAGAATGTCAAATTCAGCTTGAAGATATTCAGAAACTGGGTAGTCTAATATTAACAAAGGTGCTATTAGGATTTTAATCTAAGGAAATTTAAAACATATTTCAGAATTAGTTTTGCAGTTTCTATATGGTTGCAAGACTTTTACTTGCAAATATAAAATATATTTTGGACTACACGGTGAGACAAGGAGATGCATTGTCGTGATTTTATGTCTCCTGTGCTAGCTACCAGGGCTTCCCAAGTGGCACAAAGGCAAAGATTTCACCTGCCAACGCAGGAGATGCCGGAGGCGTGGGTTCCATCCCTGGGTCGGGAAGTTCCCCTGGAGGGGGAAATGACAACCCACTCCAGTATTCTTACCTGGAAAATCCCAAGGACGGAAGAGCCTGGTGGGCTACAGTCCATGGGGTTGCAGAGAATCAGACACGACAGAAGCGACTTCGCATGTAGAACACACAGGCTGGTTACCAGCCCCTCCACCAGCGAGGGCCAGGGAAGTCAGCGGTAACCGGGAGAAGGCCAACAGTGCTTTGACACACAGACATTTTGTGGCTCAGACGGTAAAGCGTCTGCCTGCAATGCGGGAGACCTGGGTTCAATCCCTGGGTCAGGAAGATTCCCTGGGTCAGGAAGATCCCCTGGAGAAGGAAATGGCAACCCGCTCCAGTACTCTTGCCTGGAAAATTCCATGGATGGAGGAGTCTGGTGGGCTACAGTCCATGGGGTTGCCAAGAGTTGGACACGACTAAGCAATTTCACCAATTTCACCTAGGTAGTATACTACTAAAGTTCCTTTGAAGATCTTAATTGAAAGTGTCATTTCGAAAAAAATTAAAAAATACTTTTTCCATGGGGGAGTGATAGATCAGAGCTGGGATTAGCAGATGCAAACTATTATATACAGGATGGATAAACAACAAGGTCCTGCTGTATAGCACAGTTCAGTTCAGCTCAGTTCAGTCACTCAGTCGTGTCCGACTCTCTGTGACCCCACGGACTGCAGCACGCCAGGCTCCCCTGCCTTTCACTGTCTCCCAGAGTTTGCTCAGATTCATGTCCACTGAGTAGGTGATGCTACCTAACAATCTCAATCTCTCCTTCCCTCTTCTCCTTTTACCTTCAGTATTTCCCAGCAGCAGGGCATTTTCAAAGGAGTCAGCTCTTCACATCAGGTGGCCAAAGTATTGGAGTTTCAGCTTCAGCATCAGTCCTTCCAGTGAATACCCAGGACTCATCTCCACACAGGGAATTATATTCAGTATCCTGTGATGAACTGTAATGGAAAAGAATATGAAAAGGATGTGTTTATAAGTATAACTGAATCCTTTGCTGTATAGCACTTATTAACACAACACTGTAAATTAACTATACTTGAATAAAACAAAGAGAAGGAAAGATTATTTTGTGTGTAAAGCTGCATTTCTCAGTCATAAACTAGTGTTGTTTTGAGGACCAGAGAGAAAAGGAGACCAATGGGAGACAATTAGGCCAGACTCTAAAAGGATTGGTGATCACAGGCAGGTTCTTTAATTTCCTTCTTTTCATTCAGATGCTTGCCCACCTCCCTGGACAGGTGAATATTTACTATACATTTTCAAATAGGAAGGAATATTTAGTTCTCTCCATCAAATTAGAAAGAGAAGACTCTCCCAGTGGGAGTTTGTGTAATTGAAGAGAAAGTCGTAAATAATCAACACATTGGTTAACTACAATCGTGGTAATTCTATTCAATCCAGGGAGGTTTGCAAAACATATTTAGTTCCATGAGGCCCATCAGCTGTGCTGCAGCTGACCAAGTATAAAGTCGCGTCACATGTTTTAATTGTTAAGCTTACAGAGATGCTTGTGCCAAACTCTTCCTAATCAATTGTAATTCACTTTCATGCACTTATTGATCACCCACTGCAGTCTAATACTCTCACTTAATACACTCTAATTTTGAGCGTCTATTACACTAACGGTCTGACCCAGATGCTAGGGGCTGTGTGATCCAAGTATATGATGTCTGTCACACACCTGACGTGCCAAGCGCCCTTCCCGTAGGAAGCAGTGATGTGGGAAATACATAATAATAAAGTCAGTTACGGCGGCTTGCCAAGTGAGGAAACAACGGAAAGAGTCACTGAAGTAAATTCCTCAGATTCCAAAGCTATTATTCAAACCTGCTGCTTTTTCATGACGCCCCCATACCATCCACGAGGTCGCTGCGGGCCGTGTGCTGACGGTTCACTCGGGTGGGGTGCTGGGAGTCGCCGTAAGTGCTGGCTGCCTGCATTGTGCCCACTTGGATCCACGGCTCTGCGTCCTTGTTGTTTCCCTGTTCACCACCATGGCTTGCGTTCAGTTCTGAAATGCCGTTGTTTTCCACTTTATTGTGTGACAGACACCAGCTAGAGGCTCACCAACCTCCTGGGCCCTGGGGGATGATGCTTTCTTTCCCAGACACCCTTTCAGTCAAGCTGGGGCCACGGGGTAATTTGTGCCACTTTTGGGGCCTGGCCCCTAAACGTCCCCGCTCACTCTCCATCATCTGAACACAGACTGGGAGAGATACAGCCTGAGAGGGCAGAGCCACGCCTTGGGAGGGATTGCGAACATGGAGTCACTGCTCAGAAGAGATGCCCCAGGGAGTTCCCTCAGGCTGCTCAGGGTCTGAGCGAGAAGCAAGCCTGTTAGAGCTTGTTCATTAACGTTTTGGCTTCTGCCTGATTCACACAGAAGTCGCAAGTCTTGTGGCAAATCACTAAACGCTGTGACTCTGGGCTGTGGGCAGTGAGGCATCCGCTGGGGTCTGGGTGACAGGGTGGTTCCAGGGATGGTGTGGAGTGTGGGATCTGTCAGATGCATGCTGGGCTGCTTTCATCTGCTCTTGTTTGCTCCTGGTTCAGTAGGTGGGATGCCTCCACCCAGATCCGTAGAATGGCCTTTCCTGCATCTCACTCACATGGTTGGGAAATGCACACTGGAGAGGATCAAAAAATATCACGAGAAACATGGTTTCTCTTCCAGCTTCAGCTCCTCAGCTGACCTGTGAAGGGTGATAAGACCCAAGTGGAGGTTTCCTCTGTCCTCTTGAGTCGTAGGGTTCATACTGGGTGACCCACTAAAAGGACAGCTTCAGGGCTCAACATTTGTCACAGTCAAAAAGGAGATTTGATTTAGGGCAGAAGTAATCTACAGTCTGAGCTTTCCAGGTGGCTCATTGATAAAGAATCCCCCCGCCAATGCAGGAGACGTGGGTTTGATCCCTGGGTCGGGAAGATCCCCTGGAGAAGAAAATGGCAACCTGCTCCAGTATCCTTGTCTGGGAAATCCCAAGGACAGAGGAGCCTGGCCAGCTACAGTCTATGGGGTCGCAAAGTGTTGGACACAACTGAAGCAACTAAACAACAAAAACAAATCTACAGTCTCTCTGACGTATAAGACCATCTATTAGGGTTCAGGGGCAGAGACTATTGATGTTACAATGACATTGAAATAGATGGAGTTGTTGGGATTTTTGTGCAATACAAGTTAATTGTCTGATGTGACTCACTTGTTTTAAATCTCCCCAAATTATATCACATTGTATTAGCTATATTCCCACCTCCTTTTAAAAGTGTATTGGTAAGTCTCCTGAGGTAGTTACAGAGACACATTTCTATAGTACAATAATTTATGCTAAGGAATATTTCACCAATAACACTGTGTTTTCTTTCTTAGGTTAACTGGCATTGCAAAATCTCTTTTTACAAAAAAAAAAATTATTTTAATACTTTTTTTCTTGATGGTATTGTTAGTCTAAAATTCTATCTTCCTATAAATTATTGCATGGAAGTCTGAAACTGAACTAGACAGAATCTGAGCTGCCCTGATGAAGTTGTGTGGAAGGCTGGGGGGGTGTGCAGTGTCCCATTACCCAGAGGGTCCTGAGAGCAGAGCTGGCAATTGCGGACCTTCAGTCAGAATTTCAGAATTGTATTTGAAAGTTCCAGATTTCAAGTTAATGTGACTTTCCATCTAGTGCTAGACTTACACACAGAAGTGGTCACTTCTGGTTTTTAAACCAGTCATTGTAATCGCTAGTAAGGTTCTAATCTGTTGGGACCACATTGTCTGGCCAAACAAGTTTCTACCTGCACAAATACACTGATGATCTCTCTAGTATCAGAATTTCTTGATCTTAACTCATGTATAATTCTCTAAATGTGTCTGGCTACCAAAAGTTAAAGATATTATTCCATCACTCGGTGAGATAAAGCTGAGGAAGCAAGCAATGAGTCTACTGCAAGGGAATGCCCTGCCTTCACACATTTCTTAACCAAAGCAGTGTAGACTACATGAGCTAAATGGTGTTGTTCGTGGTCCCCATTTGCATATGCATATCGTCCAGTGACACTCACAATTGCATCAACAAAGTGAGGCAGCATCCGTCAGCCAGGGTTTAAGCCGTCACGAGGCACTCACACTGCAGCCCCCGTCAATCTCCGGGCCTGTTTTCCCTCAGTGTGCTGTATCTGTATTCCATATGCAAATTCTCCAGTGAATGATTTTCCTGTTTTGTAAGCTAGACTGCACCTGTAACATGTGGGATTGAGTTAAAAATGACAAGCAGACAAGCGCAGGCACATTATCTTGACAAACTCAGCCTCCGAAAATTACCCTGGGCCTGAATTATTAAAATAACAAGGAATATTTCACTCAGCTGTGCAGAAATGATCCTAATTGTCCACTTTAGCTAAATCCTTTCAGTCTCTGAGATCGGTCAATTTACATTGGTGGGTTGCAAATTCCTCAACTCCCATTAGAGGATAGGAGCTGCAGCCCAGTACACCCTCATTTATTTTAATAAACTGCCAAGCAGACATGAAAATGTTAAAGTTGGAAGGCTATAACATGACAGGATCCTGACTTGTCATAGCCACATTATAATCTAGTTAAAATACTTTCTTTCTCCTTTTCATGTCTTCTCAGGTAAGTGGGGAACTAATTGTCAAATTACTAATTTTGTTGGCATTAATATCAGTACGAAGACAAGAGGAGCATGAACTGTTGAGTGAGAGGTTTCTCTTCTACACCCTCCGCTGCTGATGGGGAAATTACCCTGGAATCAAGTGAAGAATTAAATTCGTATGATCCACTTGGGTTTGCTGCACGCCCGTTCCTGCAAGTCCTGTTTGCTAGTCCTGTCAGCTGAACCGGGTGCTTTGACATCGCCTGGCATGTGTTTGTGGCTTCCAGAGTGCAGGGCATGGTGATAATGAATCAAATTAAGCATTTACTCTGCACTACGTTGCATCCAAGCACACAGCGCAGCATGAATGTGGAGGAGCTGAGAGACTTGCTATTCAAAGTCCTTAAATGGAAGGAACTTTCAATCTGGCCATAGATTTTGTTATCAACATTTAGAATGTGTATGTCGTCCTGGAAAAAATATGGATGCCAGCACCATTCACTCTCAAATGTGCCCTGTTTTGAGGGTAATTTATGTGATTATCCAAGTTTCAGATAACACACTCAAGTGTGGGCTAGGCACGTGGCATTGTCTGAAACGTTTCTTGAAGTAGTTGGTGAAGAGTGTTTATGCGTGAGGGAGACGTTGGGGAGATGAGGTCTGTGCTAGAAGCTGGATTGTTTGGCAGGAATGTGAAATGGAATCAGAAGGAGGAAGTGGCTGGAATGTCGGGCTGCAACCATTTTGCTCTGGCAAGAAAAGGAAAGGGAAATGATTTCCAAAGCTTGGGGTTTTAAGAGCTGTTTGCACACTGGGTATTGCTTTTGGAAAATGGTAGTTCTTCAGCTGTGGAAGCCAGGTGTATTTGATACTCAATGTTTGCAACATGTAAAAAAGGAAAGAGAAGAAAAGCAATACTATAAGCAGAACAGCCTTTATTTTCTGTATGACAGAACTTATAGAACATACCTCTGAGTCTCCAGTGAAAGCAAGTTATGAATTTCAGTGGCTTTGTGACCATCGATTTCCCAGCAGTTTCTCCAGTTAATAAAGCAAAGCCTTTGTCTTCCCTATTGGCATGAACCTGTGGTGGTCAAAGTGTGAGTCCCCAGATTCTGGGATATGGAAAATGTAAAGAAATGACTTTGCTGATTCACCATGTTTTCATATTTTCACATGGGTACCCAGTTTCCTGGGGCTTCCTTGGTGGTTTAGTGGTAAAGAATCTGCCTGTCAATGCAGACGACATGGGTTCAGTCCCTGGGTTGGAAAGATCCCCTGCAGGAAGAAATGGCAACCCACTCCAATATTCTTGTCTGGAGAATCTCATGGACAGAGAACCTGGAGGGCTGCAGTCCATGGGGTTGCAAACAGACACGACTGAGCAAGGATGCACTACAGTATACTTATTTTGCTATTTTTTTCCTCATGAATTTTAAGCTAAAATCCATTCAGAACCATTATACAGCACAGCATCTTCCCTAGTTTTCCCTGGGAAGAATCTGATTATTTGTTTTGGTGGCTTTAATTTAGATAATCAAATAAAATTGACTTTTCCTTTATAGAAAAGTTGATTCCACCCTCCCTCCTTTGTTTTTTTTTTTTTTTAAATAAATTAGACTTCTTCTTGGAAGTTCAGACAACTGTGAGCTTGTATTTGCACATTCACTGGTGCAATTAGTAGCTAGGTATGTCACTGAGTTTAGACACCTGTGTCAGATACAAGACAGTTATTGCTTCTTTGTTCCACTGTGATTATGCTCAAGAGCTCCACTGCAGATTAAAAACAGGAACACACAAAACACATTACGGTATCTTTTCCTGAAATGCAAATGCGATTAAGCACAGAACTTTGCTGAACAGAGAGATTTATTTGTCAAGTTGCCCAGTGGAAACCTGTGACCCTGGGAATCTGTGTGTGCTGGACACCATGTGTGAGACGAATTCCAACAGGATGCCAGTACTTCCAGGCAGACAACGTTAACTGATGACCCGGGATCTGGCCAGTGAAAACCGGGAGAAAACCAATACTTTGGTTCTATTGTTGCTGTTTAATTACTAATTCATGTTCGATTCTTTGCAACCCCTTGGGCTGTGGCATGCCCAGCTTCCCTGACCTTCACTATCTCCTAGAGTTTGCTCAAACTCATGTTCATTGAGTCAGCAATGCTATCTAACCATCTCATTCTCCGTTGCCCCCCTCTCCTCCTGCCTTCAGTCTTTCCCAGCAGCAGGGTCTTTGCCAGTGAGTCAGCTCTTCGCATCAGATGGCCAAAGTACTGGAGTGTAAGAAATACTGTTTTCTACAGCAGCTAAAATTCTTACTCCAAGGGGAGCAACCAAACCTACTGGATACATCAGGTGTGGCTGTGGCACCCAGCCTTCTTGTTAGGGTCAGGGAGGCCAGTGTTTCCTTTTCAAGGTGTTTCTCCAGTCCATCCGAGCAGTTTGGAGATGAAGGAGACAGTGTGTTAGTCGTGGCTTTCAACTAGTTCGAGTATGGTACCCTGCTCCCAAGTAAGCACCATTTTACAAGGAAAGCGTGGAATAATCGAGCCATTCACTGGAAGATGGGGTTTTCTTCCTGCCTCTCTAGCATCCCAACTTTAGATCTCAACCCAGTCCTCTTCCTGCTTTTCCCTGGGTACCATTCAGACCCACAGGCTGAGCATCTGCCACCATCAAGCCCTCCCTTGGCTGGCATGCAGAGATGGATTTCCCACGGACATCCTGGCCTTAATCATCCATCTATCAGCATCTTGTGACCCACTTTGTGAACTCAACCTGCGCCTCCACGTGAATCCTTATGAATTAATGGCATTTCCATTCCAAGCAAAAGACTGTGTGTTTCCATTGTCTGGTGGCTTAGGCAGTAAAGCATCCGCCTGCAATGCAGGAGACCTGGGTTCAGTCTTTGGGTTAGGAAGATCCCCTGGAGAAGTAAATGGCAACCCACTCCAGTATTCTTGCCTGGAGAATCCTATGGATGGAGGAGCCTGGAGGGCTACTGTCCATGGAGTTACAAAGAGCTGGACGTGACTGAGAGACCACCAGTTTCTCTTTTCAGTTGTCTGAGTCAGTGTGGCCCCTGGACCAGCTCACAGCCTCTCATCTATCTTTGCTATTTACCACCATTTTTTCCTGCTTCCCCTACTTCTCACCAGACACCACGGTCGTTTTGCCAGTTGCTGTTGCTGGCTAGTCACTCAGCTGGGTCTGACTCTTTCGCCAGCCCATGGACCGTAGTCCACCAGGCCCCTCTGTCAGTGGGATTTCCCAGGCAAGGACACCGCAGTGGGTTGCCATTTCCTTCTCCAGGGGATCGTCCTGACTCAGGTGTGGAACCTGAGGCTTCTGCATTGGCAGGCAGGTTTTTTTATTTTTTTATTTTTTTATTTTAACACTGAGTCACCTGGGAAGCCCTCATCTTTTCAATATTTTGTTGCTACCTGTTACCCACTGCAGTAACTTTCCAAAGGTTTCTGGAAGGTCCGTCCTTTCATGCATGGTCTTGGACCTTTCTGGGGAGAAGAGACTTAGGGAGCTTCTAGAGTCACATGGAGTGCGTCCTAACATTAAGTCTCCTACATGGTTTCTAGTGGAATCTTGCAGAGTTTACTTGAACAAACGCCCCCACTGATGGAGCAAAGATAGTCTTTTCAACAAGTGATGCTGGAACAACTGTGTGTTCACTAGCAAAAAAAAAAAAAAAACAACTAGATACAGATCGTACAGCTTTCACAAAAAGTGACTCAAAATAAATCACAGCCTTAGATATAAAATGCAAAACTATATAATTCATAGATGATAATGTAGCTGAAACCTAGAGAACCTGGGATAAGCTCATGACTTTCTAGATACAACTTAATCATGACCCATGAAGGAAATGGTTGATATTCTAGACTTTATTGAAATTTATTAAAATTACAAACTTCTGCTTTGTCAACCCACTCCAGGATTCTTGCCTGGAAAATCCCATGGACGGAGGAGCCTGGTAGGCTGCAGTCCATAGGATCACGAAGAGTCGGACAGGACTGAGTGACCTCACTTTCACTTTTCACTTTCATGCATTGGAGAAGGAAATGGCAACCCACTCCAGTGTTCTTGCCTGGAGGCTCCCAGGGATGGGGGAGCCTGGTGGGCTGCCGTCTATGGGATTGCACAGAGTTGGACATAACTGAAGCGACTTAGCAGCAGCAACAGCAGCAGCTTTGTGAAAGACAATGTCAAGAGAATGGAAAGATAAGTCACTGATGAGGAGAAAATATTTACAGTAATACATTTCATAAGGGATTATTACATAAAATATACAAAAAAATCTGAAAACTCAACAATAAGAATAGAAACAGTCTGATTGAAAGATAGGCCAAAGAGACTTCCCTGATAGTCCCAAGATTAAGATTTTGTGCTTCTGATCGGGGGGATGGGTTCAGTCCCTGGTTGGGAGAAGTGTACAGGCAGGCAGAGGATTCTGAGGCAGGGAAACTGTTGTTGCCGTCCAGCCGCTAAGTTGTGTCTGACTGTTTGCAACCCTGTGAACTGGAGCACATCAGGATTTCCTGTTCTTCATTGCCTCCCAGGGTTTGCTCAAACTCATTTCCATTGAGTCGGTGATGCCATCCAACCTTCTCATCCTCTGTCATTCACGTCTCCTCCCACCTTCAACCTTTCCCAGCATCAGGGTCTTTTCCAGTGAGTCATTTCTTCACATCAGGAGGCCAAAGTATTAGAACTTCAGCTTTAGCATTAGTCTTTCCAATGAATATGCAGCATTAATTTCCTTTAGGGTTGACTGGTATGATCTCCTTGCTGTCCAATGAACTCTCAAGAATCTTCTCTAATACCACAGTTCAAAAGCATCAATTCTTCAGCACTTAGCCTTCTTTAGGATCCAACTCTAACATCCATACATGACTATGGGAAAAACCATAGCTTTGACTTTTGTTGGGAAAGTGATGAAGGCAGTGAAGATACCTTATATGAAGATACAATGATAGATACATCTTATTATGTTTGTCCAAACTTAAGTAATGCCAACACTAAGAGAGAACAGCAGTGTAAACCATGAACTCTGGGTGGCAACCACGTGTCCATGTCGGATCTTTGTAAGAAATGCGCCATCTGGTGAAGGGCATTGATAATGGGGAGACTGTGTATGTGCCAGGCCTGGAGCTACGTGAGAAGTGTGTCCCTTCCTCCTGTTTTAGAGCGCCTAAAACGCCTCTAAAAGGCCAGGCCCCCAGGTCTCAAAGGAAAGGCCCCACTGTTTAACAAAAAAAGGAGAGAGAAAGACCGTTTGCAAGCACAATGAACCACAACACAAAGTCAACTTGGCAGCCACTGAATCTTGGAGCTCTCTCTCCAGACCTGTCTTCCGTCACTGCTGCAATCAGGAAGGAGGGTCTGATTACAAGCCTTTCCAGGAGTCATCTTTCAGGCCTTGTTCCTGCGCCTGCAGCTCCCTCTGTGTGGGAAATTGTCACTTTCTTCTCCAAACAGATCACCTTTTGCGACCTTGGCTGACCTCCTCTTTGCGAAGCTTTTCCTGATCCTGCCGTCCTCTCAGCTACAGGATGCTTAGACCAACAGTTCATTCCTACTGCCAATTTGCTGTGATTGGCATCCGCTTGCCTCCGTGCACACACTAATTAATGTCAGCAAGGTAGGGGGCACGTTTCAGTCATGTTCCAGCCTGCATCTCAGTAGGAATAAAATGGAAGCATTTTCATATTGTTAAAAACTGTAAGGAAAATAATAACATAAACAGACACAGGAACTCAAAAAGGGTGGTTCCTACCACCACCTCTAATGCTATGTTGTCATCAGATGTCCAAAATCGTCCTCAGGGGAATGATTTACTTAGACCTTAACATGTTTTGTTTGTAGTGGAGTTTTCTCTAAGAGTTCCTCCCTTCCCACCCCAACCTACACACACAGAGGGAGTGCGCTATGCCGGCTCTCTCTTCCCACTTTAATTATGAAAAAGAAGACCAAGCCTGGGGCCCCCAACCAGTGGCCGGTCTCAGACTGGGGAGGGACACTGTTTTCTTCTGCAAACTCTCCCCCAGAGGCTGAGATGTTTATCTGTTAATTTGTTTGCTTGTTAACATTAGACTTTGTAGGGAAAAAAAGAGTCCTCTTCAGAATTAATATGTGGATAGGGCAGTTTTTTCAGTCAAGTAAATGAATCAATATTTAATGGCAATTTTAGAAGCAGTATTTGTCTATGATAATGATGGATGTTTTGTAACTTGAAAATTAAAACACCATGGCTGTGAATTTTTGAAGAGCATTTAACCATACCTGAAAGGTGCAACTTGGATTATAGAAGGTGAAGTCAAGAAACTATAGGCATTTTTAGAAGACAGAGTGGTCAGCAGGAAAAAAAAAAGAAATGTCTGTGTCAGAACCTGTTGGAGGCAAGCCTGTGCCCCCAGGTATAAGAAGTGTAACAGGAAAGACTGATTGGGTGTTTTCAGGGTAACCACTGTCCACAGTGACCAGGTTCACTACAGAGCAAAGCATCCATGTGCTCCTACCCATCCCAGGTGTCATACTCTGAATTATCTGTGCTACTGGAGACAGAGTTGAAAGATAGCACTCCATCCAGCCTGACACTTCTCGGGCCCCAAGTCCACACAGTGCATGGTGGAATAAGGACAGTTTCCCCCCGACACCCACATTTCCTGCTGAAAAAGTAGAACACCACACAGGGCCCACTCCCAGGATATGAAAATTCACCTTTTCTGCTTCCCCCATGAGTAAGCCAGCAGGGGACCGCATCCTTCAATAGAACACAAGCTATCTGAGTCATAGTCAACAAGAGTCCAAAATGCAGTACTTGGAAGCAACCTCAAAAACGACAGAATGATCTCTGTTCATTTCCAAGGCAAACAATTCAGTATGACGGTAATCCAAATCTATGTCACAACCACTAATATGAAGAAGCTGAAGTTGAATGGTTCTAGGAAGATCTCCCAGAACTAACACCCCAGAGAGATGTTCTTTTCATTATAGGGGACGGGAATGCAAAAGCAGGAAGTCAAGAGATACCTGGAGTAACAGGCAAATTTGGCATTGGAGTACAAAATGAAGCAGGACAAAGGCTAACAGAGTTTTTCCAAGAGAACGCATTGGTCATAGCAAACACCCTCTTCCAACAACACAAGAGAAGACTCTACACATGGACATCTCCAGATGGTCAATACCAAAATCAGACTGATTATATTCTTTGCAGTCAAAGATGGAGAAATTCTATACAGTCAGCAGAAACAAGACCAGGAGCTGACGGTGGCTCAGATCATGAACTCCTTATTACTCTTTTAGGTATGACCTCAATCGCACCCCTTATGATTATACAGTGGGAGTGACAAATAGATTCAAGGGATTAGATCTGATACACAGAGCGCCTGAAGAACTATGGATGGAGGTTCATGACATTGTACAGGAGGCACGCTAGCTAGTAAAGTAGTGCTCAAAATTCTCCAAGTCAGGCTTCAACAGTATGTGAATCGTGAACTTCCAGATGTTCAAGCTGGATTTTAAAAAGGTAGAGGAACCATTGATCAAATTGCCAACATTCGATGGATCATCAAAAAAGCAAGAGAGTTCCACAAAAATATCCACTTCTGCTTTATTGACTATGCCAAAGCCTTTGACTGTGTGGATCACAACAAGCTCTGGAAAATTCTGAAAGAGATGGGAATACCAGACCACCTTACCTGTCTTCTGTATCCAGTTCAAGAAGCAACAGTCAGAACTGGACATGAAAGAACAGACAGGTTCCAAATTGGGAAAGGAGTGCGTCAAGGCTGTACATTGTCACCCTGCTTATTTAACTTATACGCAGAGTACATCACGTGAAAAGCCAGGCTGGAGGAAGCACAAGCTGGAATCAAGATGGCTGGAAGAAATGTCAATAACCTCAGATATGCAGACAATACCACATTTATGGCAGAAAATGGGGAAGAGCTAAAAAGCCTCTTGATGAAAGTGAAAGCGAAGAGTGAAAGAGTTGGCTTAAAACTCAACATTTAGAAAACTAAGATAATGGCATCCAAGTACCATCACTTCATGGCGGAACAATGGAAACAGTGAGAGACTTTATATTTTGGGGCTCCAAAATCACTGCAGATGGTGACTGCAGCAGTGGAATTAAAAGACACTTGCTCATTGGAAGAAAAGCTATGACCAACCTAGACAGCATATTACAAAGCAGAGACATTACTTTGCCAAAAAAGGTCTGTCTAGTCAAAGCTGTAGTTTTTCCAGTGATCATGTATGAATGTGAGAGTTGGGCTATAAAGAAAACTGCGTGCTGAAGAACTGATGCTTTTGAACTGTGGTGTTGGAGAAGACTCTTGAGAGTCCCCTGGACAGCAAGGAGATCCAACCCAGTCCATCCCAATGGAAATCAGTCCTGAATATTCATTGGAAGGACTGATGTTGAAGCTGAAATCCCAATAGTTTGGCCACCTGATGCGAAGAACTGTCTCATTGGAAAAGACCCTGAGCCTGGGAAGGATTGAAGGCAGGAGGAGAAGGGGACAACAGAGGATAAGGTGGTTGGATGGCATCACCGACTCAATGGACATGAGTTTGAGCAAGCTCTGGGAGTTGGTGATGGACAGGGAGGCCTGTGTGCTGCAGTCCATGGGGTCACAAAGAGTCTGACATAACTGAGTGGCTGAACTGAGCTGAGGAACTGGCCTTACTTTTTACAGTGGGAGCAGTGTTCAGGGGTTGTGTGGTGTGGGCTGCTATAGCTAAATGCTGCAGACTGGGGTAGCTTACACAACAGAAATTTATTTCCCCCAGTTTTGGAGGCTTGAAGTCTGAGAACTGGGTGCTGCCTTAGATTCTGGTGAGAACAGTCTTCATGGCTTGCAAGTGACCATCTTCTCTCTGCACCCATGTGGCCAAGAGAGGCCTCCAGGTGTCTGCCCTCTTATGAGCACACTAATCCGATCACCAGCCCATCACAATGACCTCATCTAACCTTAACTCCTTTCTAAAAGCCCCATATCCAAATACCACTACACCAAGGGCTAGAACTTTGTGGTAATGTTTTTGCGTGGGCAGAATTCAGTTCAAAAAAGTAACTAACTAACTTTGAGTCAAACATCAATAGGTGCCAGGCAGGCCATCTCTGACAGCTGATCACACTAAAGCTTCATGAACAAAAACAAAATCAGCTGGGGATTTATTATGTCGGCTTTTTATGGACCAAGTGGTAGTGTGAAGGAAAAGTGAAAGTGAAGTCGCCCAGTCGTGTCCGACTCTTTGCGACCCCATGGACTGTAGCCTACCAGGCTCCTCTGTCCATGGGATTTTTCAGGCAATAGTACTGGAGTGGATTGCCATTTCCTTCTCCAGGGGATCTTCCCAACCCAGGGATCGAACCCAGGTCTCCCGCATTGTAGACAGACGCTTTACCATCTGAGCCACCAGGGAAGTGTGAAGGAAAAAGTAAGGAAAAATACCACTGAGTGCCTGCTTCCATTAGGAATGTGGCTTAAAGACCTGCCCAGGAAGCCAGCTGCAGGAATGGCACCTCTGTTTCTCTCTCTCTCTGTTTCTCTTTCTTGGACCAACCATACGGTAAATGCTGAACTCAGGCTGTGAAATTGCTTTTCTGTATAATTACTAGCTTTTCTTCAACTATCTATTTAGTAAAAATATTCTGCTTACCATCGAGTTCAGATATATAGAATTGATCTTTCCTACGCACCTTTGTTCCAATGCTAAGAATCAGGAACAGAACAGACTTTTTTTTTTTCTCCCTTAATATTTATTCTTAAGTGACAAACAAAAGGGGCTTGTATCCAACATCCAAAATTAGATCTAAATGTGTACAATGAAGACTTATGCTTCCATCCAAAGCGGAGTATCAGGAATGGCCTTTCCTTCTTCCAAAGCAATACAAATTGGACAAAGTGTGTAAAACACTTAAAACCATAGCTTTCAAGACACAGGGCGACAGAAAACAAGCAGTGATTCCCAAGAGCTGGTGAAGGAATGAAGTACGTCCTATGCTTGCCTCAGTGACTGCTTTAGATTCCAGACCTCAGTGAGTGGCAGGGGACCCAGCAGGAACCAGGCGGACTCTCTGAATTCAGCATATTGGCCTGAAAATCTAGGAAATCGAAGGCAGATAGAATTTTCACATCAGAGTCCTGGAGACAAGAGAGTCTCCAGGAAGGGAAGCTCGGTGCTGTCATCCTCAGATACTTAGAGGGCGAATTGTCAGTGTCTGTGTGTGTGAAGAAACTGCGCAAAGATGAAGGTTTAGAAGGAAAAGTGTGGGGCACCCAGACAGGGTGAGGAACAGTACCTGCTCCTGCAGACAGACTGCAAAAGCGGCTAAATCGAAAGTCATTGGCTAGAGTATTCAGAGGATTGTTGCCTTTGTAGTGGAGAAAAATTAATCCTGTACTCAATACTCTCTGGTCTAGTTCAACACCGTTTGAAAGCAAGAGATGGAAGCAAATGATTTCGAAGGAATTTAGGTACAATTCAGGAAAAAAGAAAATAAAGTGTGTTTGTAAGACTAGAAAAATATCCAACATCTTATAAAGTAAAATATGCATCTATGATAACCACATGCAAAACTTATTAAAATACAACTCATGATGAGGAGATAATTCAATAAATTAAAACCAACCCAGAATTAACAAGGATAGTATGCAAGTATGCTCAGTTACGTCCAACTCGTTGTGAACCCATGGACGGTAGTCTGGCAGAGTCCTCTGTCAATGGAATTTTCCAGGCAAGAATACTGGAATGGGTTGCCATTTCTTCCAGACCCAGGGTTTGAACCCAGGTCTCTGGTGTCCCTTGCATTTGCAGGAAGATTCTTTATCACTGTGCCACCTGGGAAGCCCCAAAAAGGATAGCAGGATTTCCAAACAAGACATTTCAAAAGCTTTTATAGATTCATGATTTCAGCCAGAAAATGTAAACTTTTGGAAGTTGTCACTTTATTCCTCAACAATAACAAAAAATTTGGGCAAACTAAAATTCAGCTACTTTCCTTGGGCCCACAGAGAACTGAGGTTTCAGGGCAAACCACCACCATGAACTCTGGAGAGAAAGGAGAGTGGTAGCTGAGACCCTCCTATTGGGGCAGAAGCTGTGTAAGCAGGTGCAGATGGTGATTTTGACTGACCAGTGAGGATGAATGTGGGCTACAGTCCTGGGGACGCACACCTTCTTGTACTTTGCCTCTAGGAACACTATAGTTTATGGTACAGATCTGAGAAAGGCCCTCACATGAGTCTGGCGGGGTGAAGAAAATAATAATTCCTGTGAAATAATCCCAGTGCTGTCTCAAAAACAAAGACAAAAAAACACCTACTTTATACAGAAAATGAATTAACAGAGCCTATCCGACACTTAAATTTTCAAAAAAAAGAAAAAAGAATAATGCTTAAGTAACTCCAAGCCAGGTTTCAGCAATACATGAACCGTGAACTTCCAGATGTTTTACATCAAGGAAAATTACCAGGGATAAACAGTGCTATTATATAATGATAAAGGGGGTCAACTCTCAACAAAATAAAACAAGGCAATCCTTGCCTTGTGAATTTAACAGCAGTGTTGACAGATATGACACAAAAACAGACTGTGCTGATCAGATAAATAGATAAATTCATAATTATGGTTGGAAACTTTAACACCCACTTCTTTTAGTAATTGATAAAAAAATCAATTATTGACTAGTATTATCAGCAATGGTTGAGCAGTAGTATCAACTTGATGTAACTAACATCTATAGAACACTCTGCCGTAACAATAGAATTCATATTCTTCTTAAACTCTCACGGAATTTTCACAAAAATCGGCCCCATTATGTCCACAAACTCCACCGTAACAATTTCAGAAGAATAGAAATCACACTAATTATGTTCTCAGAACATGAGATTGGACCTAGAGATGAAGAGATGGAGCTAGAAAATGCTTGAGTATTTTGATATTAAACAGAACACTTCTAAATAGCATGTGGATTAAAGGAAAAACGTGTCAAAATTGATTTCTAAATGTATTGAACTAAATTAGTATAGAAAGTAGTGTCCAGATTTGTGAGTTTTGGGGTTCCTAGGTGGCGCTAGTGGTAAAGAACCAACCTGCCAATGCAGGAGACCTAAGAGCTGTGGGTTCGATTCCTGGGTCAGGAAGATCCCCTGCAGGAGGGAATGGCAACCCACGCCAGTATTCTTGCCTGGAGAATCGCATGGACAGAGGAGCCTGGCGGACTGCAGTCTGTAGCCTCACAAAGAGTCAGACACGGCTGAAGCGACTTAGCACATACACTCTCATGTGAGATTCAGTAACAGTGGTATTTAGAGGGAGATCTATAGTGTTAAATATGTCTGTTGGAAAATAATAAATATCTAGAATAAATGATCTAAGCTTCCATTTTGAGAAAGCAGAGGGGAAAAAAACCAATATAAACCTAAAATAAGCAGAATAAAATACATAGTAAAAGTTAGAGAGAAAAGCATTGGAATGGAACACCAGAAAACAATAGGAAAAACCCAGCAAAGTAAAATCCTATTATTTGAAAAGATTAGTAAAATTGATAAACCTCAATCCAGGCCAGTCCAGCCACAAACAAACTAAAGAGGAGACAGTTACAAATATCAGAACTGAAATATTAGCTGTCACAATTTATCTCACAGATATTGAAAGGATAATAAAGAAGTCCTATAAATAATTGCGTGCCACAATTTGATAACTTAGATTAAATGGATAAATCCCTTGAAAGATACAAATTACTAAAATACACATGAGGAGAGATGGATATCTGAATATGTCAATATCTATTTAAGAAATCAAATTAATAAGAAACTCCCAAGAAGAAAGCGCTAGGCCTGGATGTGCAGGCCAAAAACTGTCCACAAACTATTAGCAAATCGAATATAAAAATGAATTAAAAACATACACTGCAACCAACTGGGAGGTATTCAAATTCCCAAGGATGAGTCATCATTTGAAAATCTTTCAATATGATCTCCCTACATTAACAAGCTAAAGAAGAGTAATCATATGTTTGTATTAATGCATAAAAATTAAAACACATTCATGATAGAACTCAGTGCATGGGTAATAGAGAGGAATGCTCTCATTTTAATAATATCTACAAAAGAGACTATGGTTGACATCATAATTATAGTTGAAAAGTCAGATGCTTACCTTTCAGATGGGAACAAGGCAAAGATACTCTTTCTCACCACTTCTATGTACAATTTTTCTGGAAGTCTTAACTACTGCAATTAGATAGAAAAATGAAAAGAGTACACATACACATACATATAAATGAAGAAATAAATCTTTATTTACAGATGACATAATTGTCTATGGAGGAAAACCCAAATAATCCTCAACAACAAAAGAAACCTTTCTGGTACTGGTAAGAAAACAGAACAAGACCACAGGACATGACGTTATTGGACAAGAGGTGATTGCTTTTCCTATCTATCAGATAGGAACAGTTTGAATTTGCACTTTGAAAAGCAATAGGACTTTTCAACAAAAAGCGAAATAGGTACAAGTCCAATAAAATATGTTGGTGCGAGGTCCACCACGTAGAAGAATCTCGGTTAACATCGAGTTCAAGAAACATGAGGGAAAGTACGTGAATGCACAGAATGATCCAATTTCTCCAAGCCAGCGATAAAAACTTACGACGGCCAAAGGAGAAAAACAAAGTATCACACAGAAACGTAAACAAGTTCGGAACCAATGCCAGTGAGAAGACCAACAGATTTAAATAATAAGAGAGAAAAAGTGAAATGCAGATTATGTAAAAAGGGGGAAAGAAGCCATTGCCACACACACACAACGGATGAAAGAATTCATCAGCTATAAATGCCCACCACAGAAATGCTACCAGAAGGCCTTCAGGCAGAGGAAAAGTCGGATCTGACGAGACACAAACTCACACAAAGAAATGAGGAGTGGAGATCATAATTACATGAGTAAATACGTATTTTGTCCCTTTGTTCAACTTGACTGTTAAATTACAATAATAAAAATGTTGGGTAGGTTCTATGTTGCTAGTCACTTGTGTCTGGCTCTTTGCATCCCCATCAACTGCAGCCTGCCAGGCTTCCCTGTCCTTCACCATCTCCTGGAGTTTGCTCAAATTCTTGTCCTTCGAGTCACTGATGCCATCCAATCATCTCATCCTCAGTCACTGCCTTCTCCTCCTGACTTCAACCTTTCCCAGCATCAGGGTCTTTTCCAGTGAGTTGCCTCTTTGCATCAGGTGGCAAAAGGATTGAAACTTCACCTTCAGCATTAGTACTTCCAGTGAATATTCATGGTTAATTTCCTTTAGGATGGACTATTTGGATCTTCTTGCAGTCTAAGGGACTCTCAAGAGTCTTCTCCAACACCACAGTTTGAAAGCATCAATTCCATGGTGCTCAGTCTTCTTCATGGTCCAACTCTCACATCCATACATGACTACTGGAAAAACCATAGCTTTGACTAGACACACCCTTGTTGGCAAAATGATGTCTCTGCTTTTTAATACTCTGTCTAGGTTAGTCATAGATTTTCTTCCAAGGAACAAGCATCTTTTACTTTCTCCCTCTACATTGAGAGCATGCAAATATTTTAAGACTTACTTAATTGTGCACATATCAGTGGCCCTCAACCAGTTTTTTTTTTTTTTTTTTGTCTTGGAGTCCACCAGGTTATCACTAATTTCAGATATGCAGATGACACCACCCTTATGGCAGAAATCAAAGAAGAACTAAAGAGCCTCTTGATGAAAGTGAAAGTGGAGAATGAAAAAGTTGTCTTAAAACTCAACATTAAGAAAATCAAGATCATGAAATCTGGCCCCATCACTTCATGGCAAATAGATGGGGAAACGATGGAAACAGTGACAGACTTTATTTTGGGGGGTGGGGCTCCAAAATCACTATGGAGGGTGAGTGCAGCCATGAAATTAAAAGACACTTTCTCCTTGGAAGAAAAGCTATGCCAATCTAGACAGCATATTGAAAAGCAAAGACATTACTTTGCCAACAAAGGTCCATCTAGCCAAAGCTATGGTTTTTCCAGCGGTCATGTATGAATGTAAGAGTCGGACTATAAAGAAAACTAAGCACCAACACTTGATGTTTCTGAACTATGGTGTTGGAGAAGACTCTTCAGAGTCCCTCGGATTGTGAGGCGATCAGCCAGTCATTCCTAAAGTAAGTCAGTCCTGAATACTCATTGGAAGGACTGAAGCTGATTCACTGGATGCTGAACCTGAAACCCCAATATTTTGGCCACCCGATGCAATGAACTGACTCATTAGAAAAGACTCTGATGCTGGGGAGATTTAAGGTGGGAGGGGAAGGGGACGACAGAGAATGCAATGGTTGGATGGCATCACTGACGCAATGGGCATGAGTTTGAGTAAGCTCCGGGAGCTGATGGACAGGGAAGCCTGGTGTGCTGCAGTCCATGGGGTCACAGAGAGTCGGACACAGCTGAGGGACTGAACTGAATCGAATGGGCCGATCTGCTGCAGCACCCAGTGGGGTGTGCAGAGGCGTGCTGGCAGCATCAACTACAGAATGGATCCAGGTGCCATGGGGGCAGACACACTGCAGGGGGCTGCGTCTGGAGCACTTTCTCTCGGCTGTGCTGTGAGCAAACGCCTGAGCGCTTGATTCTTAGCGCCCTTGAATCACAGTCGCTTCTCTGGGCGATTCCTATCTATCACATTATAGTCTGTCCTGAGTGCAGCACAGCGTGGCCACCTAGTGAAACAGCACAGGCCTTTCAGATCCATAAGCAGGGCATATCTGGTATCTATTTAGGTCTCCTTTAATTCTTCTCACCACATTTTTATAGAATTTAGTACGTAGGACTTGTAAATCTTCTGCAATTTTATCTCTAAGTATTTCATATTCTTCTTATAAATACTATTTTTAAAAGTTAATTTTTGGCTAGAGTATAGAAAGCCCAAGTCTTTTTATATATTGTTCTTGTATGCAATGACTTTGATAAGCTCAGGTATTAGTTCTCTAATTTTTTATTTTTTGTAAATTCCATTAGATTCCTATGTTGACAGTTATGACATCTGAGAATGAACATAACTTATCTTTTCCCTTACAATATGGCTGCCTTATTTATTTACTCCTTTTCTTGTTGTACCAGGTAAAACTTTCAGTGTAAGTCTGAATAGCAGGAGCTATAGATAGGAGCAGACGTTTTCTTGTTCCTGATCTCAGAGAGAAAGCACGAAACTTTCCAGCATTAAGCAGGCTGTTAGCTGTAAGTTTTCCGTAGATGTCATTTCAAGTTCAGAATGTCACCTTCTCCTAGTTTGCTAGGATTATTTATCAGTAATGAATATTAAATATTGGCAAATAATTTTTCTACTTCTATTGAGATGGTATATGGTTTCTGTCTATTTGCTTTATCATTGTTGAAGAAGGGTGTTGGAGCTCCTGAATATAATTACGTATTTCTCTGTGTCTCCTCATTCGTATGGTTAAGTCCTAGCTCCCACTATCCCAGGATGTGACTGCATTTGGAGATCGGGCCTTTAAATAAGTAATTGAGGTAAGATGCGCTCTTATGGGTGACCCTGATCTTATGACCATGGGCATTATAAGAAGAGGAGATAAGGGCACAGACAGCGCAGACCAAAGGGGTCCATGTGAGGCACAGCAAGGAGGCGCTCTCCACAAGCCAAGGAGAGAAGCCTCAAGAGAAGCAAAACCTGCCAATACCTCGATCATGGGCATTCCTGTCTGCAGAGCTTGATAAAATACATTTCTGCCGTTTAAGACACCTGGTCTACGGCCTTCTGCTATGGTAGCACTGGCAGGCAAACGTAGATATTAACAGGGACAGATCAGAACAAGGCCAAACAAAACCTTTCAATCTATACCACATGGTATGCACAAAATTAATTCAAAATGAATCAACACTTGAAATGTAAAATGTACAACTACAGAAAAATACAGCAGAAAACGCAGGAGAAAAATTGTGTAACCTTGGTTTTAATGCATAATATTTTAAAGATGTGACTCTCAAAACCTTCACATACGATGACATTCTTATCCTATCTTGAAACACTGGATTTAGAGGTAACAGTGTGGGTATAAAATCAACTGTGCTTTTGAAGTAATGATGAGCTGAAAAAGAATTCTAAACATATAAGTATTTTGGTTTTATACTAATGTCAAGCAATTAAGTAATAGTTCAGCTAGGAGATATTATTAAAGCAACTTTCCATTTTGTAATTATTCACACAATTGAGTTTCTTTTTACTTTTTCAAAGGGAGTATATTACAGGAGTACTGAAATTAGCAAAATAAACTGCAAAATTCTAAGTTCTATGGAAGAGATTCTAAGGGATTCAAAGATCTTTCTGAATATTTATTATTTCCAGTGGATTTTAATTTCAAATTTTATGCTGATGTAATAGAAGATGCATAGATTTATCAAAGATATGACATGTCAAAATGGTAATTAATAAATTATCCAATATGAAATACCACTATGCTACACTACATTGGTATAAATATTTCGCATGATACGCATATTGTGTATGTACTATGATAGACCATATATACACATTTTGTAGCAGTAAGTAAGCAATAACATAGTGTTAAAGAATGTGGCTTTGAAATATTTATACTCTAAATAAACAGGAATGATTTTCATTCATCCCAACACAAAGGGAAAGAACATTGCTACAACCACTTACATTTCAGTTACAATCTGTTGATAGGTTGTTCTGAATGAAAATAAACATCTCTCCAAATAGTTCGGCTGTTTGCTACAGAAAATTTTAAAAGGAAGTATCCAAGTGCTTAGTAGATTTATAAAATTGCATATGGCAAAATAAATGGACCATAATCCCTGCATAAGTTGAATAGTAAAGGCTGCCCTAATTCCGGGGCTTTTTGCCTTTGGGCCCCTGCATTTAGCCAGCATCACCTGTCAGCGTAATACCATGCAGATGAGCAGGCCTGAACCTCTCCCCGCATCTTTGCTAATCCTCTTCCATTCTTCTAATCATGCTACACAGAAGCCAATATCTATTTTCATCAGGCAGATAGGATCTCTCAAGGAATTAAAGAAGACTTCCACTTAGTTCTATAGTGGGCAAGGACATGGCTGTGATCTGGGGCTTTAGGGGTTTCTCATTATGCACAGGAGCTTGCTGGATCGAAGGACTGCGTTCTGGCTACTGGATTTTTAATCCTCTTGTGGTTAGGGTTAGAACTTCCAGTTATTAAGATCTTTGATTACTCAGCACTTGGCTTTTGATTGAGTGAACTTCTGAAGATGGCACAGGACTGTGATTTCAAGTTAGCAGTTTTAAAGGAACTACTGGAAAAAAACAGATAGGAAAAGCCCTGTGATTAAGCCACACTATCTTCTTTTAATTGACTTTCTGAAGTTATCTGATGCTTAACTCTTCATGTGCCAGAAGAAAAAGAAAATAAACTGAGTCAGTGAATTTAATGTTTTCTCCTAAGGGGGAAAAAGTCTCTGAAATTGGCAATGTTCTTGGCAATGGCAAAGCTGAGAGAGTCTTGGTTTTAATCAAGGGGTACTAATTACAGAGGACGTGATGTGAACAAGATGAAGAGAATTTCCACCGGTGGGTAGAAACTCCCTCTGTTGATGATTTAAGTCTTAAAGTAAAAACAAGGCCACCAGGATAATATCTAGGGAGAGAGCATATAATCTTTTAGCAAAAAATATACTATGACTGGGCTTCCCTGGTGGCTCAGAGGTAAAGAGCGTGCCCGCCAATGCAGGAGACACAGGAGATTCAGGTTCCATCCCTGGGTTGGGAAGATCCCCTGGAGGTGGGCATGGCAACCCACTCCAGTATTCCGGCCCAGAGAATCTCATGGACAAAGGAATGTGGTGGGCTATAGTCCATGGGGTCACAAAGAGTCGAACATGACTGAAGAGACTAAGCACACACCCACATACTGTGACTAGAAAGAATTCTCCTCTGGTTAACATAATTCAGGTTAAGTCATCTTCAGGGTCACTCTTGGTGTAACAGGAAGAAGTAATCATCTCTGACCTGTTTCTCTGGGTCCTCGAAGGAAGTTACACGTACAGTCTGATTTGCATCGGTCTTTGACATGATAGGAAATCCAGAGGAAACTGAATCAATGAAAACAACAGTTCTCCAGTCCTGGGCACCCATGGCTGAAGATGTGTGCCAAGAGTCAACGGCAGATTGAGCCCTCTATAGCTTTTGTCACAACATGTGACACCCCTCCCCCCACACATCTTTCCCTCTCCTGGCTCTTTCCTGGGTGGGAATCACAGACCAGCTTCACCCAAGCTACCCTGCAGGCCTGTTCACCCACAACTCCTCCGCTGTGTGCCAGTGGTCCTGAGAAGCTGTTTGCCCAACTATGAGAAAATAGCTCTCTATTGGACCAGGGAGATGGAAATAGGATGATTTTCAATTCTAGAGGTCAGTCCATAATAACTGTCAATAAAAAGAAAGAAGGCAAAACTTTGTGTAAGTATGAGGAGTTCTATGGATAGTGAAGGACAGGGAAGCCTGGCAGGCTGCAGTCCATGGGGTCACAGGGGTTGGACATGACTGAGCGGCTGAACAACAGCAACAGTGGGGTAATACACCATATTGTGACTCAGCTACAATATTATAAAGATTTCCACTCTCTCCAAATTAACATATATATTACACAATCCTGATCAAAGTCCACTAAATAATATGCATATACACTGCCATTTCTCTTTATGGTGTGTTTGAAAATGATCTACCGATAATTTCCTTATTGTTCAATACGTTTCACGGTGTGTTTTGATTTATTTTTCCCTTCACGTTTAGATTTGCATGGTGTCTGAGTTCTGGAGTCAGTCTCTTTAATATTTGTATGTGTACATGCATCCTGTACATATCTCTATACATCAAAAATAAAAATTAAAAATAGAACCTTTGGAGGCAAGTGAAGCCCTGGCGATGGTGAGAAGGAGCGGGGTTGAGGAGGAAAGTGGGAGGGAACAAAATGTAAAAACCCGATACTAACGTTCTCTAAGTGGTACGTTTTGCTTCCGCTGGATGTCAGTCCTTGGCATCCAGCACGGATGTGCTCTTAGCGCTGTGAAATATATTGCGTTGTGTGCAGCACAGGAATTGATGTTTCACTTCTGATGTGCTCCTCAAGAGGCATAAAAAATGAGGGGATCCCCACTCAGAGAAACGGTAGATCGTCTCATGTCTGACAACTCCACACATACTGGTAAACTCCAGGGGAAAAGATGAAGGACAGTTGTCTGAAGCCCCCAGAGAGAGATCAAAATCAGGAAGAGACTGGAATGCAGTTGACGCTTGAATGAAGCACATGGTTGTGAGTGAGAGGGTCATCTTGCTTTGCTTTTTTGCTGTTGTTTTCATCCAAGTATCACTTCCAGGGAGCTCCATCTTATGGAAAAGATGGAAATTGGATAGAAAGTGACAATAATTTTAGAAATCAGGTGACAGTGCTTAGGGGTATCACAGCTAGAGGAAAATGAGGCAAGATATCCCAGAATAAAAAGAACTACAGAGAGTGTGGGTCAGATGTCCATATAAAATGTGTCTCTAGTCTCCTAAACTATTACATATGTGTGTGGTACAATTCAAGTAGCTCAGATAAGTGAAAAAGAACTGGACATGGGTAACAGGTATTATCCGTACAGGGGAGGCAGAGTTTTAAGCGTGCTTTCATCCAAGCCAGCTGTCAGCTAATATCCCAAATCAGGGCTATCCAGATCTAGCAGCATCCATGGTCTGTGTAGCATAGTTTCAAAATGTCTATGATTCAAGAAAAATTAATAGACATGCAAATCTAAACTAAAATGTGGCCCATATCCATTTACAGACAAAAATCAGTCAGGATGAGCAAGATGGCTCAGATGTTAGAATTAGCAGACCAGCAATTTTAAAGCAACTCTTCAAAGTATTCTAAAGGATATAAAACAAAATATAGTCAAAATTAATAAAGATTCACAAAATAGTATCAGAAAATAGAAGCTACAAAATAGAAACAAATGAAAATATGGGAACTAAATTATAGAATAATTGAAATTAAAAAAAATCCCCAGATGAATCTTATTGCAGCTAAAGATACTAGAAGAAAATTGTATAATGATTAAATAAATAGAAACTACCCAACCTGAAGTGGATAGAATAAACAAATGTGAAAAATGAATGAAACCTCATTGCTTTTGGGGGCAGTGCCACACAAACAATAGGAATTTGGGAGAAAGTGAGAGGATGAAGCAGAAAATATATTTGAAGATGTAATAGTCAAATATTTTCAATTACGATAAAGTGGAGCAAGTCCCAAAGTTCAGAGGAGTTGGTTCGCTATCAGAAATGAAGGCATGCCAGCAGCCCTTTATCAGAGCTGGGAATCTATTTCTGCCTTGATTCTCATTTCTGTGGCTCAGAAGCTGAACTCGACTTTCTAGGGACTCATGGCAGGGGCAGGTCTCTCCTCAAAGACTTGAGCTGGTCATCAACATGTCTATTTTTATATGCACGCGTGGGGAAGCGTGTGTGTTTGAAGTTCTAGAGCTTGGAATGCCTACAAAGTCATAAAAGGAAATCAGGATATAAGTTTAGAAAAGTATTTTGGTACTGGAACCCTGACTATGAGAATAAATGTCTCACCAATAGATTGGAATGCTATCCTCATTGCAGAATGAACTGTTGAAAATTTTTATGAAGATAATGTCAATTAAACATGATTTTTTTTTTAAGGAAAAGCACTTCTGGTGACATTTCGGTTAATCTCTAGGTAGGTTATCCCCACAGGAGCATTGGAAGCAACTTGGTAAGACTTTTGACCCATGAAATTGGAAAGGAAGAGACAGACTTCCAGTAGGTTTTTAATTAAAACAAACTACAAGCCCAATTTCTGCAGGGAGTATCCAAAGCCAAGACAAGTAAAGGTCATGGATGTGTAGCTGTCAGGTGTGGGTGGAGTAGGAGAAGATACTTACGGGGAGTGAGAGGTGGGAGAAGCTGAGGTTGATGGAAGATGCTTCGATTCTGGGGCATCTGGGAGATATTAAATAGGGGGTGTGCAGTAGTCATGTGTATCTGGGCACTGTGTCCCTTAGAGGTCAAGACACTGACTTCATTGGGTAGAGGTCACTGACGACTCCACAAGACTAGACGCAATCACTCAAACAGAGCCTATTGCCAGAGAAAATCACTGAGGATGGATGTGGGCTTCATGGCATTGGAAGAAAATTTTAAGAGCATCTCCAGGAAAGTTAGAATAATAGAGACCCCAATATATTGTGAGAAAGACAGGAGGACATTCGGTAAAGAAAGGATGCTCAGGCCATGTAGGGAATGTGGGGAGAAGAAAAGGCAGAGGTGTGTGTTCAGCACTTGGACCAACTGCACAAAGTCAGGAGGCTGTCTTTGCATCACAGTCACAAAAACATTTAAGAGACTATTTTCCCTCCAAAAAGAAATGGTGCTGGAAGAAACTGGACTCCAGTGGTTTACAAAGAAATGTGAGGCGCGTAGTGTTGTAGCTATCAAGAGAGGACATCTGAGTCATCTGTTGAACTGTTCTGTTGATGGCTTTAACATGTCTACCGTTGGATAGGGGATCTTTTGGGTCAAGATTCTAGGGTCATATTGGGTCGCTTGTAGTGCATGTCTTTGGAGAAATGTCATCCAGTGGGGTAGCCAGCCTCCAAGATGACCCCAGTGAGTCTCACCTCCTGCTGTTCTGCTACAGTCATCCACAACGAATCAGGATGACCTCTGCATTCAGTGATAAGTTAAAAATATGACAGAATGCAGCTTCTGAGCATAGGTCATGTAAGACATGGTGACTCTGACCTTCTCTCTTGACTCCATTATGCTGGGAAAGATTAAGAGTAAGAGGAGAAGCGGGTGACAGAGGATGAGACGGTTGAATGGCATCACTGCCTCAATGGACATGAGTTTGAGCCAATTATAGGGGCAGAGGGCAAGGAAGCCTGGTGTGCTGCAGCCCACGAGTTTGCAAAGAGCCATGTCATGAGGACACTCATGAGGTGTGTGTGAAGAGGTTTTAGGGGCTCCTGCTTGTAACCAGTATCGATTTGTCAGCTATGAGGGGAGTCATGCTGGAAGGGAATCCCTAGCCCCATTGAGTCATCAGGTGACCTGAGTCCCACCCCACATCTGTACTATAGTCTCATGATAGACCTGAACTAGAACCACTCAAAGTCTTGGTACCCAGAAACGGTGTGAGATAACAAATGACGACTCTTGTTTGAGGCTGCTATGTGTTGGTGTAATTCCTTACGCAGCAACAGATAACTATCTGTGTCCCTGTATAGGGCCTCCCTGGTGGCTCAAACAGTAAAGAATCTGCCTGCAATTCAGGAGGCCTGGGTTCAATCCCTGGGTCAGGAAAATCCCTTGGAGAAGGAAATGGCAACCCACTTCAATATTCTTGCCTGGAGAATTTCATGGACAGAAGAGCCTGGTGGGTTACAGTCCATGGGGTTGGAAAGAGCTGGAGACGACTGAGCAACTAAATTTCTTTCTATCCCTGTATTATCTTCTCTTTATTTTGTGTTATTATTTTTATAGAATCTTTTGGTTTACAATCATACTCAGTGAATCACTTTAACTTCCACAAAGTCTACCTTACTGTACGGACAGGATCTCAGGGTATAGATTATAGAGTTAGAAAACAGTCAGATTTGTGGCTTCCACGCTCACTAAAGCATTTCTCTTTCATCTTTAAACGTACATCTGGACAATAATCCCTATACTCAATGATCTAGGTGTCCTCTAGTGAAGACTTTAGGCATAAGCTGTGTGGCTGTTTTAGACTCTGGCTTTCAAATGATGAAGCCCACACCTAGTGAGTGATGAACAGCCTGAGTGGAATATAAACTTGCATTGCTGGTGGCGTTTTCAGTTGCCAAGTCATGTCTGGCTCTTTGCAAACCCGTGGGCTGCAGCACACCAGGCTTCCTTGCCCTCTGCTCCTATAATTTGCTCAAACTCATGTCCATTGAGGCAGTGATGCCATTCAACCTTCTCATCCTCTGTCACCCCCTTCTCGTCTTGCTTTTCATCTTTCCCAGCAACAGTGTTTTTTTTTTTTTTTTTTCCCCCTCAGTGAGTCAGTTCTTCGCATTAGGTGGCCAAAGGATTGGAGCTTCAGCTTCAGCATCAGTCTTTCAATGATTGGTCAAGGTTGATTTCCTTTAGGTTTGGCTAGTTTGATCTCCTTGCTGTTCAAGGGATTCTCAAGAGCCTTCTCCAGCACTACTCTTTGAAAGCATCAGTTCTTTGGCTCTCAGCCTTTTTTATGATCCAACACTCACATCTGTCTCCAGTATCCTTGCCTGGAGAATTCCATGGACAGAGGAGCCTGGTGGGCTACAGTCCATGGGGTCGGAAAAATCTGGACACAACTGAACGGCCCTCATTTTATCACATTGGTACATTACTACTGGAAAAACCATACCTGACTAAATGGATCTTTCTCAGCAAAAGTGATGTCTCTTCTTTCTAAACTTGCATAGAGGTGGCCAAACTCACCTTGTCTTAATCTCCATGTTTACAGGGCTGGGTAAAACTGCAATTTCTCTATGTTTTAAAGTTACTTTTAACTAAACATTTTTTTATTCTGAAAATATGACAATTGTATATTTGAATTCACTGCAGTATGAAATGTAGTGAAGTTTCCATAATGCAATATTCTCTATGCTAAAAATAGTGGTTTTGTTTCTACCAGTGTGGAAACCAGGTACCTGGATGGTGGGAGTTTCCTGTGAGTGAAACCTAAACCTCTGGGCTTTCTCTGTCCCATCAGTGTTTTTTTTTTTTTTTCCCCCTTCGCCAGCCCTATGGAGAACCCACCTCTTTTCATGCTTCTACAGTCACCCAGCTGTTCTTAATTCCCCAAATGGTTTCCCTTTTGTTACTCTAACTCTTTTCTGGAGATCAACTTCATATCCAAAACTTAATCTCATTTCTCTCTTCTCCAGACATTGTTTCACGAGGCTTGCTTGTTCTCACACACACTTCAGTACCAGCTACTCTGACCTGCAGATGACCATTCTGGTCTATAGTCATCTAGTGTTTCCATAGCTACTTGAAGCACAGGAGCTGCTTGGAACACGGAAAAAGAAAATAAAAAATGTAAGAGGATGAGGCATATGAAATAGTGAAGTGAATATTTATCACGCATCTCCCTTAACTAATGGGCATTTTCCATGTTGGATGTATGAAGAGAAAAATATAGAATCAATACAAAACCCATGACCAAGGTTGCAGTTTCAATTTCAGCTACGCTATGACCGTAACCTCTTGTGTTGCAATCAAGCTGTCGAGTCTAATAAATATTTTTCTTTGCTTTGAATTATATTTAGGACCTCCCTGGTGACTCACTGGTAAAGAACTTGCCTGCCAGTGCGGGAGACGGAAGAGATGTGGGTTCAGTCCCTGGGTCAGGAAGATCCCTTGAAGGAGGAAATGGCAACCCACTCCAATATTCTTGCCTGGAGAATCCCATGGGTGAGGAGCCTGGTGGGCTGCGGTCCATGGGGTCTCAAACAGTCTGACACAACTGAACATGTGCACATACATGCTTGCATTGTATTTATGCTGAATGAGAAAGGGTTTTCAGAAAGGTTTTTTGGTTTTTTCTTGTTACTATAACAAAAATATAAGTAAAATCTGTTGTAATCATGCTATTCTATCCGGATAGAGCAGTAAAGGAACAGTGATTTCAGATTTTTGCCCTGGTTTATAACTTTAAAAAATGTCCTTGAAGACTATGTGATTGTTGTACTTTAGACCCTCTGCTTGACATGTTGAACACTTGCCTACCTGACCATCTCAGATTTCAAGGGCTCAACCATCCTCACGATACAGCAAAGCCCAGATATCAGTAATTCCTTCTTTCCTAGATACTGCCTGGTACCCCAGAACCCTTAACATAAATCATACAAAGAGCTGCGCTAAAGCAAGAAAGTACCTGTTTATCTGCATTAATTTCTATCAAGTGGCAAGTCTGGGAAAGGCAGGCTTTATCTCCACGTGCCAGTCACAGCACAGTGACCATGTGCTGTTTCAAAACCTTGACTCATTCACTCCACGTAATGTTACTAGGAGAACCCTGTTTCAAAGTTTGTTCTGCTTCGACTCATAGATGATTTGATTCAATCAATGAGCAGATGTCCCTTTGTGTCTTTTGAGATTTACTGGCATGTTTCCTCTAATCATTTAATCCACCAATGTCTAGGGCCAATTTAGAAATGAAATTGAACATCTTCAACCCCGAGCTGACTCTCCTTTGCACAGGCTGACTGTGGAGGACGGGCTTCTAGGTAGGTGACCGATAGAGGAGGTGATTGAAATCACCTCGGTGAAGAGATATGATCAGTGGAAATGAAAAGACAGAGATTTCAACACTTCAGCTCTCCAAATCTCTGGATTGTGATGAAAGGGTAATTGGCCAATGAGGCTGGCAGGGGAAGTGTAGAAATCTTTTTATAACTAGACGTTCCCTTTGCAATTATTATTATTATTATTATTTTGGAGAAGGGTAGACTACAGAGCAGGATCAAACTAGCCTGCCTCATTTTCATGCTCTCTATGATATTAATGACATTTTCGTGGCTTTAGTGACGTCCATCTATGCCCTGCTCAAAGGATTCGGTTATGGAGAAAGCATTTTGGAATCTTGAGAATTAGACCGTCTTTAAG